>NC_054885.1:21965348-22273562 GCF_018320785.1 Cheilinus undulatus | reverse complement strand
ATTTTGTGCATTTGAAGCCATTGAAGGTGGACATTCCTCAGTCACCCTACTATGGTCTGGCTTGTCCAATAGTTTGAAAAAGCAAACAATAGAATTCACTGCTTTTTCATGGCTTCTAGTTGAGAAGAATGATACCACTCTGGACTTTGAATGGTAGCTTATGCAGGTTCTTACTTATATTAGCTTGGCATAAAGGCTGGACTTTATTTACATTAATTTAGCACCTAATGCTTCCCCCTAATTTCATTTAACATACTCGCAACACCTAAGAGATAAACTGTGACTTATGTATGCAATCAGACAGATAAATGTTCAAAGTCACTGTCCCTTTGTAGTTAGCACCAGAATTACAAGTCATACTAAGCTTTTTTAATCATTTTAGGCCCACAATCCTGGTCAAGCACTCAGTAGAAAGAGTAACACCTATGCCCATCACTTGTAGCCACCGTAGTCACCCTTAATGACTACTGCCACACTGCGACCATGCCCTTAACGCCGCTATAAACAACCGCTAACTGATAGCACAGATAGCATCTCGAGGGAATAGCATAGTTTAGCACTATTTTGATGAAGAAAGTGGGGATAAAGTTCTCCAGAAGCTGTGTCAGAGCATACCAATATAGAACTGAGGCACTAAGCAAAGGATATCCAGCACAGGAATGTGGTTGTTAATCTGCATAGAGGATTGAAGGCTGATGCTAACTTTAGCCACTTTTTGTAAACCAACTTTGCATTGTTACAGAGGATTTTTACATTGGAGTTGGTCTACAGAACGCAGGTAGTTTAGACTAGTCAAATATGAATACTAAATATCAAGAGTAACTTCCCTTTACAAGTGGCTATTGTGATTGAGTTGTCGACCACTCTTAATATTACTGGATCTTCAGACTTTGGAGAAAGACAAATGAGGTGGCTGGATTTAACCATCATGTAACCTTCCTGCTATCATCTTTAATGATCCAGGGAGAATGAAGCCTCTTCACAGTCTTTCTCAAGGAGTTTGGCGGTAGTGCTGTTTTTGGCTGTCACAGTAGTACAGTGTCCATACTTTATAGTCCTGTAATCAACACATGATACACAGAATTTAGGAGTATACACACTAAAGATATACTTTTTTAGTTTAGCAGGTGGTCCGCATCTGAGTTCTTTCAGGATCTACACACTTCACAGCACTTCCTCTTTTGGTCAGTGGCTACAGTCTAGAATAATGAAAAATAGGACACATACTTTAAAAAAACAGATGGTTGTGGCTATGTAGGTCTTGCAGGTGGGACAGTAATATCCTCCTTCATCCACCTCATGATGGCAGGAGAAGCTGGGCTCCTGGGCACGTCTCCTCTCTATATATGGTGTCACTTAAGCCTTGCATAGCTCCTCTAGAAAAGACGTCTTCTTTCAGGCATCCTTTGTTTCCAGTCAGGTTTTTCTGTGGAGGTGGAGAGCCATCATGAACATCCTGGAAGTAGTTTTGAAGGCTTCCTGTTGTCTCTGGTTTAAGAAGGGTGAGGTGGCAGTGTATGCCTTAACACAATTTGGGGCCTGATCAGCCCTGGCTGGGTTGCCTGAGTGAGGGTGTTTGATGATAAGACCTGAAACACTCAATAACCTGGGGTAAATCACTGACGCTGGTCCAGGGTGCACCACTGGGTGGCTTTAAAGTAACAGGGCTGAGGAGGTGGAGCATTTCTAGTCAGTCATTTTTAACTATTCATCCAAAATCTTAAAGGAACAGATGGACTTTTTAACAAGGAGTGAAATCTCCCTTGCTGGACAGAGTCAGAATGAAGCAGCCAGATAAGCATTTTGTCACAGTGGTCAGGAGGCTCATTATTTCCTGTGAAGCTAACATTGTTAGAGAAGAAGTGTACTCTCTTACCTCTATAATAAGCCTGCCATTCCTCTAGAGACTTTGGTCTGAAGATGGCCAACTTGCGGCAAGTCTGCCTCCCTGTTGTTCAGCAGCTGATTTAGAGAAATAAGCAGTGCTTCTGATAGACCTCTGGTCTGGCCTGGAAGTTAGTCAGAATTTGTTGTAACTTGTTTTAGGCCTAAACACATGCATCATTCTTAACTTTCTTTTTTGTATTGTTGCAGCACTCTTAAAATGTAAACAAGCCCACAAGGTGTCAGATTTTCCACAATCATTTTAAAATCCTAATTTTGTGGGCTTTTGTCTATTTGGTGGAAGAGCTTCAAACTGGACTGGATATTGTATTCATTGTCCCCACCATGAAAACAATAAATACAGTCTGTCCATCCATCCATCCATCCGTCCGTCCGTCCATCCATCCATCCATCCATCTTCTTCTGTTTATCCAAGGTTGGGTTGTGGTGGTAAGGGACAAGGATCAGATGCCCAGACCACCTCAACTGACTCCTTTCGATGTGAAGGAGCAGCAGTTCTACCTTAAGAGTCCTATGGATGTCTGAGCTCCTCACCCTATCTCTAAGGCTTAACCAGACACCCTCCTGAGGAATCACATTGAACCCTCAATCTCATTCTTTCAGTCATTACCCAGAGATCATGACCATAGGTGAGGGTTGGAACACAGCTGACCAGGAAAGCTTTGCCTTCCGACTCAGCTCCCTCTTCACCACAATGGTCCAGTACAGTGCCCGCAAAACTGCTTATGCTGCACCAATCCGCCTGTCAATCTCATGGTCCATTCTACCCTCACTCACTAACAAGACCCCGAGATACCTGAACTTCGTAGGAGCAAAGACTCTCTCCACACCTGGAGGGGGCAATCCACTGTTTTCCGGCAGAGAACCATGTCATCAGACTTGGAGGTGCTTATTCATGGCATCTCAAAAAAACAAACTTCTGATCTTAGCAGAGGTCTTTCCTCTCTGTGTACACGTCTACAATTGTCTCTTTCCTTGTTTAAATGCATCATCTTTACTATCCCCTTACTTTGATTTTTTCTCCAGAGTTTATTACATGTTAAATCTAGATGCTTCTCTATCTGATTTGAGTTTCCTCTTGAAACTAAACTCCTAAGAGGTGGTAGCCTGACTTTGGAATATACTGTGGTAAAGTGACATCTCGCATGATAAGACATCCATAATAATAATGCTGAATTATGTGTTTAAAAACACGACAATCCAAAGGCAAATGTTATAAAAGTCTAAGTTTTAAAACTTGGAATTTGACAGGCTGATTTTATGTCATCAATAGAACTTTTCCTGTTTTTCAGTTTGCTCTTTAGTAGGATTCAGCTCTTACAGTCAAAACTTTGTATTGCAGACAAACCAACATAAAGATGAAAAGGATTTATTTCACAGCAGATCCAAGACCAAAGATGACTGAAGGAGAGGAAGACAGAAGAGAAAAGTCTCACTTCTAAAATAGCTGTTCTTACAAAAATAACAAAAATGTCCAAAGTTTCTCTTCACTTACAACAGCTTTAAACTCAGAAAGAGTTTGAAGTCTTTCCTGTGGCTATTTCCAGCAATAAAGGAGCCAGACGTTATGAAGTCTTTTGTCTTTGTAACTTCATGTTGTCATGATATTACGAAGACAAATCTGCAGGTATGTCAAGCATAGACGATTGCATTAACTGTCTCGGGACTTTTATCTGGCCTGTGCTCTCACATAGATCAAGACATACTGGACTGTGAAGAGAGAAAATGCATGTTGACATCATGAAATAAAATCTTATATAAATAAAAGCAAGACTCTGTGCTGCTCTTGGAAATGGGAACATTTTACATTCACATTTTCTCTCATAGTGTGAATGTGTGTCATATGAAGATAAAAAGGCACTTAGTCCCAAAACTTCTCAGCTGATTTCTGATTTAGGAGATAACATTCAAATTCTTCTTTGAAAAAGCCTTTTTCAGATTTAGATTTTAGATAATCAGTCCGTTTAAAGCCACAAAGCTACCAGTAATATATCTGATAAAGGATATCCACCTTTGTGGATTGCAAGTCAGTCTAATTTTTTGTGAAGACGGCACAAAAAAGCAAATTAACCATTTTCCTAGTCACGGAGTATGAGCTCAATATCCAGAAGACACATTGGAAACAGAAAAGAAGTCAGATTTGGGAAAAGGGCCACTTTGACAGCAGTGACTTCACTGAGGACAGACCAAGCGCTGACTCACACTGGTTTACCAAATGCACACATTAGACATGGTGAGCAAATTAGAAATGTACTCATAAATCATCTTAAGTAAACGATTATTTAAGGAGTTTCCATTAAAATAGCGACCTTGATTCTCATACTCCTCCCTCATTTCTTTTACATCTGCAGGCGAAGTGAAGTGTTCTGCAGATGTAACATCAAGTCATGAAATACTTTCCACATTTTAGTGTCCAATCAGGGCTGTCTCAATCATGGTCTTCTTGGCTATTTTTTCTGTTACCATGACAACATTTCCCTGCACCCGTCTGACTCCTGATTGGAAAATGAAGATGAAGACAAAAGGAAAAAACTCAGATACTAAGAGGCAGTGATTGAGCAGTTAATAGTCAACACTGACCGGCCTACTTTGACTACTAATGGCTGAAAGGTTCAGCTCAGATGTAAAGATGCATACAGCACAGATTCTAGTCTCAGTCCAGCTATCTATAGTCATGGAAAAGTGTGTCGCTTCTTCTCACAGACCAATCCCTCACTGTCATCCTGCATTAATAAAACCAATCACAAGGTGAGAAACTTAGGGGCCAGTTTTAAAGGTTGACTTGGAGGGACCACAAATTAGACATCTTACTTGGTCACACTTCTAAGTCAATACTTGTGCTGTATATAAGTTAGAAGTAAAATAAATAAGGCCTATTCTGCCTCAGATGTGTTTTCCTTTGAGCAAGTATAACTAAATCTGCTGTATTGTTGTAATGTGAAGAAAAATGAGGAAGCAGAGGTCTGAAAAGACTCCTACAAAGTATTGTAATACAACTCAAACTGTAAAAATAACTATCTACTGTGATTAGTTTGAGGGACAATATGTGAGCATACAAGGGATGCACACACTACAAGGTGATTGGGATAATTTTAGGCCTTATTCCCCTCTGCAGATTGTTTTAAAGATTACTATTAGAGCAAGATTATCTTGCTACTTCCTGATGTGAGGTGTGTTAAGAGCCAAATTAAACTCAAAACATTGAGGGCAGACAAGTATGCATCCTGTGGATTTTTACGTACAACAGAACTATAGGCAATCAGGCAAGCCTCTTAAAGAAGGTAGCAGAACAAACACAGCCATAGTTGTAATCACATATCAATGACTGAGTTGAGCGTCAGAAATGGAGCACCAACTTGATGTGATTTGTGGTGATGAATGACATGAGTGTTTTCACAACACGCCCTTTCAAACACACAAAAACACAAGTGCAGCTCAAGAATATCATGATGAAGTTCAGTTTTTGCTGTGATTGAATTCAAGTTGTTAAATTTCCATGTATTCTATATTAATCTCAGATAAAGTGACATATTTATGGATTTGTTTTTGTTTATATCTCAATGATTACACTTTACAGCTCACAAAAATCAACTATCTCAAAATATTAGAATATTGTGGAAAAGTCAAATTTGCAAAGGTTTCCTGAACCGTTATTCTTTCACTCTGGTTGAGTACACACAACTGCAATCATGGGGAAGACTGCTGGCTTGACAGTTGTTCAGAAGACAGTCAATGGCATCCCCACAAGGAAGGTAAGCCACAGAAATCCATTTCTGAAAGAGCAGGCTGCTTTCAGAGCAATGTGGGCTTCATAGCACCCCCACCAGTGCCACAGGCTGATTGCCTCCATGCTGTTTCAGCAATGGATTTAGCAATAGGCACATTTAGCTTGTTTACACTAAATGTGTGTCTGGCTGTCCCAGATTTACAGTTTTGAGAGTTGAGACTCTGGTTGTTGGTGAATGGAAACTGCCAGTGAATGTGTACTATGTTGGTCATCAACAGTCAATTCTGCCATTATTTGTTGTCATGTGTGGGGTCCCTCATATTTTAAAAATAAGTCCAGATTTTAAAAATCTTTTTGTGTGCCAGGCTTAAGTCAATCTGTTCCATGGCAAATCTAAACTTCAGTGATTTATGTTATGCATTAGATATGTCCTATTTTTTTTTTTACCAAATGTGCAGGTGAAACATAAATGTTTCAAGTTTATGAAGAATGAGCACATATTTATTTTTACATACAGACATAAACTCTGGAGTCTGCACCGCCATTTTTCCTAAGAATAGAGCTCTTTCCAAATATATGTATTTTACCAATATTAAGTTATTCCAGGTGGTAAAGGTGACTATTGTCTTGGAGAAGTCATAAGTCTTTTTGGTTTTCTGGTAGAGTGTGAAAGACTTTAATATAAAACAAAAAAAAGTACAAATATAAATCTAAAAAAGAAATCCATAATCAGAAAAATTCATAAGCACACCCATCCAATACATGAAGGTAAAGGCTGGATAAAGACAAATCAGAGGTGTCCAGAGTAAGTCCAAAGCCAGATTTTAAGTTTGTATGGTCATTCAAAAACTTTCATTGATCATTTACATAAAATAAAATGCAGAGCCTTTGTCTAAGAATTTTCATGAAAGACAGCCATTGATCATATACCAATCTGCTAAATTTTTGTTTTTAAACTTCAGTTGTTGTATAGGTTACACAAACAAATTATTATGACTTATTTGGGGAGGTTCTGAGATGGTGTAAGCAGAATAAGTCAGGACTTTCTTTTTTTTTCAACCTTCAAACCCACAGTATTTAAAATTACAAATTACCAAGGGACTCTCAACCAGAACAATAACACATCATGACATAGCACAGACCAGCATGAGCCAACTCCAGCTATCTCAGCTTTTGACTTCTTGTTTTGAACTGAGCTGTGTTCAATAAAAAAAAGCATGCCATAAGGTGTATTCAATAGATAAATAAATCTTTTCATTCATAGATTTCTTTTAAAGAGGGAGAAATGCACCTTAAAGTGCACTTGTTGCCCTGGAAGTGGTTGGATAAGGCGATATGCTCAAGAATCCCTGATGGTGATGGTGCACTCTGGCATCACTTCCAGTGTGAACACAGAAGTGCACTTTGAAGTGTATTTCTCCCTCATTAAGAGCAGTTTATGAATGAAAACAAACATTTGCTTTCTGTTTAGTAAATACACATTATTAGGTGCTGCTTTATCGAACAGAGCTCACTTCAAAACAAGAAGTATTGAGAAGAAGGTCACAGAGTTGGGCAGCACTGAGTGGCAACTCAACATGCAACTGATGGCAGCCCCTGTAACAAGACAAGTCCAAGACAAGTCCAGTAAAATAATACAAATTCCTTGATGAGAACTTTAAAAATATGCTCCTTGTTATGAATAAGGTCTTTTATCTTTAAAGGACTCAGTCTGATTTCTTGTATAGGAACAATAAGCATCTTATACAGTAAAAAGGGCACGTGGAAATAAAGAGCACATACAGATTTGAGTCAAACAGAAGGTCATGTACATGTGTTTCTGCTTCAAGCCAGGCTGACACAAATAACTCATACAGCTGCAGAGGTCCTAACACTGGAGTCACATGACAAAAGACTGTCTGCATGTCACCTTTCCCTTTTTGATGCTAATAAAGCCTTTTTTATAGAAACTACTAAAATGTAGCATTTACTGTGGTGGAAAAAATATGGGTCACATTCAAAAAGCAATGACAGAAACATGAATTTGTCACATATTATATATTAGAGATGGCATATATTTTGTTTGATGATTAAAATAATTCCAAATGAAGCTTAAGTAATAAAGCATAATGCATAATGTTTTTTTTTTCATTTCAGGTTTCTGCTATTTTAGGACCTGCCACATATCAAAGAAAGAAGAGTTGATTCACATGCTCAGTACCATTAGTATCAATCTTATTCTCAGAGGTGCACTTTAAATCTCATTCTCTTCATTCTCCTTTAAACACCATTGTTAAAATGACAACATGTAAAAGCAAAGTCAGAAAGAGAACAGATAAATATAGAGCTCTAGTTGGCTTATTAAAAGAACACAAGCAGACGGAGCTGATGTGTCAGGAACAACTTCAAAGTAGATATAAACTGTTGTGACAGACTAGTTAAAGTATGAATATGCAGCTCATGTACTTCCAAGACAATTGAAGCGACATGAAACCACTTCACTGTGTTGTCAGGCTTATGTCGACACTGGTGTGATGGTGGTTATGTGACTCACTGCCCATTTCTTTAACTGCTTTGACTGAAACATTTTACAATCAGCATAATACTTGACTCTGTGACTCAGCTGTTGTACTAGGAAATAGGAACTACCTGATAAAGAATGACAGAGGATATAAAGCCTTTCATCAGCCATCTTTTACAGTGCAGTCTGTAAAAGTTCAGTATTTGTACAGTATGTTCATTGATAAAGGGTTCTTATTACTTCTGGTACAAAGAGACGTGACTTAAGCAAGCAGTAACAAGAGGACGGTGCTGTTATGGCAGAAGACATTAACGTGGATGCTGCTAAGCGCCATTTTTATCAACACTGGATGACATTTCCTCGTTAAATGTCGTGTACTGACATGTCTATAGTCACCATGGTTTGTTTTATGCAGTTCTATATGGAGTTTACTCCTCGGTAGCTGCGCACAAGCACTTCAGTAGCGGCGACAACGTCACGTTTTGTTGCTCTGATTGGCCCATAAGGATGTGACAGACAGAGCGTCCATCCAATCACCCTCCAAGTTTTTTCAAAGGCTTGCCCTTTCTCATACGCTGTATATCGAAGGTTTTTCTGGCGTGCCAGGTTAGATGTACAGTTTTAGTTTTAGAGAAGGCTCTACTCAAAAGATACTCCCTTGGTGAATCAAGCTTTGACTTTCCAGGGAGTGTATGGCTAGAAACCCCCATATGGAAAGATACTGTATGACAATGCATATTAAATACAATGAAATTAGTTCAAAAGAAATTAATCCATAGTAGAAAGAATCTGAATATGAAGATGCAACAAGCTCTATGCTATAAAGGAGGAGGCTGGGGTGGAAGAGGTGAAGCTTTGCCAGCAGCAGCAGCAAAGTGCATCAGCATTAATGCAAGATTGGATTAGTCTTAAGTACGTAAAATTTAAATACACCGCTGTGGTGTAAGAAAAAGCCATGATTGGCTGGGGAAGCAGAGAGGCAATTAAGGGGATCAGCTGGCTGTCACCTGATCACACCTGGGCATATGACTACCATGCCCTGCATGCAAGCTTCATTTAAAAAATTAGAACATTTTTTTTAGTAGTTTGATCAAAAAAGTGCAACATAATTTGGTGAATTAGTTACTCAGTTGTGGCTCCCTTTATATATGGATAATAATGTTTACTAATTGTGATCCCACCATGGATCAAAGTAAACAAGGTTAAATTTTTGCCCTTTTAAAAGCACCTGGTCTAAATCAAACAACCAATCAGGGCGAGCTTTAAACTGCCAATCGCAGTGACACATTACAAATGTGTACCATCAGGCCTGTACTAGAGCTGTGTTGAGTGATTTCTCTTCAGTGTTGCTGACAGCACAATACTACCACTTGCTACTGTTTTAAACATTTATTTAGATCAGCTGTCAGTATTTTTGTCTTCTGAAAATGTGTGGTACAGAAAGTTTGCAGTGACAACAGTTGGTGTGCATCATTAGGTGGGAGGGGCTTGGCAGTGTGATGCAAGGTAAAAGAGGGAGAACTTCTATTCACACTCTCCCTGTTGGAGCAAAATAACAACAGTCTTGTTCTCCCACCCAAAGCATGGCGTTTTTGGCTAATAAGAGTCATACAGCTATACAGATCTGTCAATCAACCCCTTGTGTGCAGCCACTTTGAAAGATCTGTCTTGGTCTAGAGTTTTATGGGAGCTGTTATGTAACTTGAGCATGCCTTCAAAAACTATACTACTCATAATGTCATCTGCTGAGTGCTAAATCTGTTCAGGAAGCATAGATCTGTGTAAGGCCATGAAAGTAACCTATTTCATTGGTAACCATGGTAGCATGTGTGCACGTCAGCATGGCTACATCACTGATTAATAGGTCAAAAGCTGTTAAAACTGCTGTGCTTGTATGAGACTATGGATACTCTGACAGATCATTAACTCCATTAAAAAGTGTGTAACGTTAATAATCCAAGAATCATTATACTGCATGAAATGCCTCTTTTATGACCATGTCATTCATATTACTGGGTCAAATTTAACTCTGATATTAACTCTGAATTTTAAAGTCAGTGTCCTCCTTTCTGAGCTTGTTGTAGCACAAAATTTCTCACATCAAATCATTTAAAGTGTCCAGTGTCCAAAGTCCAAATCAATATCCCAAACTGACTGACTGTTCAACTTGTGTTTGCTTGTCATCACAGAGTGCATATTAACTTTTACATGTTTTGGATCATTTTAACTACAAGCATTAAAGTGTATTTAAAGCTCTTGTGAGATACTTTTTGGCTTGAGTCAAGACCATTCCACCAACAGAGACTGTAATGACACTGTATTCAAATACATGTACTTTGATATGGCGTTGGTCTACCTTTTGCAGCTATAACAGCCTCCACTCTTCTTGGAAGACTATCCACAAGATTTTGGAGTGTTCCTTTATGCCCATTCATTCTGTAGTGCATTCATGAGGTCAGGCACTGATGTCAGACGAGAAGGCCTGGCTCACAATCTCTATCCCAGTTCATCCCAATGGGGTTGAGGTCAGGGCCAGCCAAGTTCTTCCACACTGAACTCATCAAACCATGCCTTTATAGTCCTTGCTTTGAGCACTGAGGCACAGTCCTGTTGGAACAGAAGAGGACCTTCCCCAAACTTTTGCCACAAAGTTGAAAACATAGCATCCAAAATGCCTCGGTATGCTAAAGCATTAAGATTGGCCTTCACTGAAGATAAGGGGCCTAGCCCAAACCCTGAAAAACAGCCCCATACCATTATCCCTCCTTCACCAAACTTCACAGTTGGCACAGTGCAGTCAGGAAGGTAACGTTCTCCTCGCATCCACCAAACCCAGGGTCTGTTCGAATGGTCCATTTTGCTTAGTAAGGTTCCTAACTGAGTGAAACGACCTGGAAGTATTTTAATGTCGACCATGATAAAGGCCGTTTGAATTCTCCAACTGATAAGGAAAGCAGCTTCATTACTTCCTTAATTATCTCCTTTAGCCAAGGAAACACTGGACCATCCTTTATTAAAGGAGAGATGAAAAGACATTTCTTCGCGTAAACTTCATTTAAAGTGATGCACCTGTTGACCGCTCATCAAAACAAGCGATAAATTTGACTGTAACTTTACTAGCCCCGATTTAAACAGGAAAATTCATTGTCAAACTTAAAATTCATGTGATAAACAGAAGGAAACAGGGATGAACAGAGGAATATTAAAGACATGAAAACTGTATCATTTAACTTATGGTAACGATTTTATTTCTTCTCATTTCCATTGTTATCCAAAATGAAAACCAATCAGTCAGTATGTCAACCTGCATTTGTCTCACTATTATGAAATATTAAAGAACTTGTGATAACGTTTGTAAATCACAACCAATGAAAGCATATAGGCATGTTGCCATATTGTGATTATTATATCTATCATCATAATTATGCAAATAAGACACAGTTTACAGAGCTTTTCACATAACGAGCTGAAAGAAAGACAGAACTAATAAAATTAACAGAGAAGAGAAAATTTAAGAAAATGGATAGGTTGGGAATAAAACAAAACTATTTCATACCATTGTGAAATAAAAGGACTTGAAAATATTCATCTAGTTGTACTGACAGCAGAGTTCAGATTAAGAGAAAAGTTTTTGCTGTTCTACGTTTTCACAGTCACAGTTAGTCGTCCTGAAAAGACTTTAGGATATAAAAATCTCAATGAACTCATATTTATCACCAAAGTTTTCATGTTTCATTTGCTGCACTTAAAAACAAGGAGAACACACCGAGTGGTAGGTACAAATTTTGTAGTCCATCAATGTTAAATTATAGTTTTTACACAAATAACACACATATGTCCATTACATCCACTGAGGGAAAGTGTGGTCGGTTTCCCTAATCACTGCTGTTCTCCTTTCCTATCCGCTTACTCCCACCTTTCCTTGACCCTGTGATGTGTTTCACCGGGGTTAAAGAAAAGTGAACAGAAAAGGATTAAGGAGGTAATTTTTTTGACCCCCAGACTTTCCCAACTGTCTGCCAAGCAAAGAAGGGTGATTCGCTCACCACACCCCTTTCCACTGTTCCACAGTTCAGTGTCAGTGTGCTTTACACCACTCTGAAGCTTGCCATTGGGTTTGGTGATGTGAGGCTTGCATACAGCTGCTCGGCCATGGAAATGCTCGGCTCGGCTGCTCGGCTCGTTTCATGAAGCTCCTGCTGCACAGTTATTGTGCTTACATAAATGCTGGTGAAATCAGCAGCCTTTGTGACTTTTATGCACCATGCACCTTATCAGTCATTGATCCTGCTCTGTGATTTTTTTTTTTGGTCTTCATGACTTTATAGCTGACTTGCTGTTGTTCCTCAGTGCTTCCACTTTCTAATACTATAACTTAGAGTTTACTGTGGAACAACCCATTTTGCATCACAGTTGTTTGCAAAAAGTGACTGTACGGCTAGGTGCTTGATTTTATTCACACTGGGCAACGAGTCTGATTGAAACACCTGAATTCAATAATTACCAGGTGTAGCCAAATACTTTTGTCCATATAGTGTATTTGCTGATCTTGTCCTGTACATGTGCAACACTTTCTGATGAAAAATCCTATCTTCCTCTTTAAAACAATAAAAAAAAAATTAAACATAAGTAGTCTTTGTCTTCAAAATGTGGCTGTCTTGACAGCATCAATCAATCTTTTATTGTATGGTGCCAATTCATATCCAAAGTTATCTCAAGACACTTCACAAAGTGGACATGCTGTTTGTCACTTTATTTGACAACAACCCTGCAGCCACAGTTCTGGCATTAATAATTTCACAAAACTCACTTTTGCTGCTCATGGCCCTTTTTGCTTTAGTACAGGGGTGTCAAACTCAATCACAGCAGGGGCTGGATTCTGGATTTAGGTCTAACCTGAGGGCCTAACAGGGTCAACATTTAATCATAACTGTCAACCTCATTTTTACCAGTGATAAAGTAAGAAAAAAACAGCACTGAAGATAAATCATTCAGAAATTCAAAAAAGTAAAAATTTTAAGTTTGAAGGGATCAAATCTGGGATAAAAATTCAAATGTATTACTTCAAAAGATCAGAAGACGATATCAAAAATAGAAAAATTATGTTTTTAAAGAGCAAATATACAAGGAGAAAGTTGAAATCATAAGTTTAAAAGGTCAAAATATAAGATCATTTTTGAAATCATAAGTGTAAAAGCCAAAATTAGGAGCTGAAAATGTCAAAATATGAGCTAGAATTCAAAATGATGACTTAAAAAGTGAAAAATATAATTTAAATTCAAAATTGTGAGTGTAAAAGGTCAAAATATGATTAAAAAAAGTAAACGTTATGAATTTAAACTGTCAAAATATGAGAAAAAAATTTAAATCATGTGTTTAAAAGTCAAAATATGAGACTAACAAGCCAAAGTAAGGAGTTGAAAAGGTCAAAATATGACTTAAAATATAAAATTGGGGATCTAAAAGATAAAAATGTGACATATAAAGCCCAAATTATGAGTTTAAAAAGGTCAAAGCATGAAATGAATAGACAAAATCATAATATGAGTCGTAACCTTGAGATGCAAAATTGAAAATATGAAACAAAACACAAATTAATTTTTTTCCCCCACATTTTTGACTTTTTAATGACATCTTTCTTTCTCTTTACTTTTTCAGATTGTTATGGTTAATAATCAAGTTGAAGTGTACATTAGTATACTGGAGGAAATCTGCAGACGCCATACTGGTGGGTCAGTAATAATAGAAATATGATATGATCTCGCGGGCCAGATATAATCGTTCCATGGGCTGGATTTGGCTCCCGGGCCTTGAGTTTGACACCTTTGCTTTAGTAAGTCATACAGAAGCACCTATATGAATTTCAGCCTGGCACTGACTCATCAGCTTTATTTCAGTTTATTTATTTGCACATATAATATGTAAAACAAAGAAATACATGTACATACCTCTCTTGATAGAGAGGAAGTTTAGAAATATGTGCAGGTGAGGTCAGAAACCTGGAAGGCTTTTGGGAGGACCTCACCGTAGCCTGATTAATCACCTAATTATGATAAATGTTCAATACATTATAAAAATAAAGAAGCATAGTAATACGAAATAATGGAAATAAAGGTAGTGACATAAGTCGTATTGGTGGACGCAGTAGCAGCAGGATTTGTCGGAAAAGAAAACAAGAAAAAAAAAAAACAAAGAACAAACCAAAACAAATGAAAATAAAACAGAACAGTAATCGAGCCAGTTACTGTGAAGAAAAGAAAAACAAAAAACAAACAAACAAACAAAAAAAAAAATATATATATTTATCTATATATATATCTACATATATATATATATATACATATATAATTTTTTTTCTCCTCCTTTTATTTTGTATTTATATTTTTTGTATTTACATGTGTTGATATAAATCTACATGGTCTAGTATACTGAAAAAAACAAGCATAATGGCACTGGGGATGGCAGAATTGGACAGTTAAGCAGTGTTGTGCTTTTCTATCAATTTCAATGATAATTTCTTTTTTAATATTGCCAATGAAGAAGAGCTTTCAGCCAGTTGGTGGTGTTCATTCCACAACAGAATCCCTCTGTACTTAATGGTGTACTGCCCTCTAGAAGTATTGCAATGGGGGTCGGTGTAGTTGACGTTTTTGTCTTGTTTCATATGTATGAATACTCAAATTTGTATGAAAATATTGCTGAAATTGGATTGGTAGTACAGAACTTTGGTGGATTGCTTTGTAGAAGAAACTGCAGATTTGGATGATGTTAATATCAAAGATAGTAGAGATTTTTAATTTGTCAAACAGCGGAGAAGAAGGGGCCCTGTACTTTGAGTTTGTAGCTATTCTTGCAAAGTGTTTCTGGAGGAGGTGGAGTTTGTTTAGATTCGTGGGATATGTGTTTGCCCAGACAACATTGCAGTAAGTTAGGTATGGAAATATTAGACTATAGTATAGTCTTAGCAAACTGGATCTGATGAGGAATGAACTGATTTTATTGATGATTCCTAAGGACTTGGATACTTTCTTTACCACACAATCGATTTGCTCTTTCCAGGTGCATTGCTCATCCACCATGATGCCAAGAAAGCGAGCAGAGGAGCGAGCTTACGTGTTATGATCAAACTTTTCTTATAAAATGTTCCCTTCTGGAGTCAATCATGTTCTAACAAACTGTAGTGTCTTCACTGTAAAAGCACTCTAAAGTTTTATCCTAAGGGACTGGCCAAACTATTTATAGGGAACTTTCAAGATGCACAAAGACGAGACAAGCAAAAACTCCCTTGACAGCCAATTGTAAATAAAACTAGCCTCTCATGATTAAGACGATTCAACATCAAACAGCGAGTTCTCAAGTGGCAGATGGTGAGCCTCCATTCTCTAATCATAATTTTAGATAAAAAGGTTCATCTAAAAATAAGTTGCCAACTAGCACTTTTGCAGATCCCTGCTTGTCAAGGCTCCTTCATCATCTGCTTCTGTTTGTAAATCATCATTAATTAATAGCTGAAGGTTCATGGGTTGACACAGAATGGGTTGTATAAAACTAAATAAAGTGCTTTCTATGTGATAACTCTAGGTTATCAAATTCTAATCTAGATCCTAATACATACAGAAACTTCAACAGCATTTAAACAAATCAGCTATTCTTTTTTAATGTCAAAAACTTACTCCTGATGAAATAATGAATCAGTCTGTGAGTTGCACCAGTTGGTGGAGTGTGTGTCATTTCTACCACCCAGGCTGAAAACCAAGCTGACGATACTTATAAAAAAAGGTCGACAGGCACAGGTTTTTGAACAGCATGCAGTGTCTATAATTAATTGCAATATTGTGGGTCCACACAGCAAAATAACTTGTGTTTCGATAGTGTGGGAGAGGTGATTATAACAGATCCAAGAGGGGCTTAGGTTCTGATTTAAACTGTTACATTTGAACATATTCTCAGTCTGCTGACTTTTACAATGAAACAATTAAAACGAGCTGCTCCATGTTTACTAGAGCAATGTTATGCTCTTTTTATGCTTTAACACTTTTGTTACTCTAATCACTTTCACTCAAATCATTAACTTTTCGTCAAACTGGTTTTTGAACCTTATTCACAAATCATACTGACACTTTTCAGAGTTTTTATAAGTATATACAGTTGAAACCAGAAGTTTACATACACTATATAAAAAGGCACATTAACTTTTTTCTCACCGTCTAACATTGAATCAGATTAAACTTTTACTGTTTTTGGTCAATTAGGATTACCAAAATTATTTCTATTTGCTAAATGCCAGAATAATGAGAGAGATCATTTTTTAGACATTTTTTTATTATTTTCTTGAGAGTCAGAAGAAAGCCCAGAAAGCCCAGATGATGATGTCATGTCTTTGGAAGCCTCTGATAGGTTTACTGACAACATTTGAGTTAATTAGAGGCACACCTGTGGATGTATTTTAAGGCACACCTGAAACACACTGCTTCTTTGTGTAACATCATGGGAAAATCAAAATAAATCAGCCAAGATATCAGGAAGAGAATTGTGGACTTGCACAAGTCTGGTTCATCCTTGGGTGCAATTTCCAGATGCCTGAAGGTGCCACGTTCATCTGTTCAAACAATTATACGCAAATATAAACACCATGGGAATGTCCAGCCATCATACCACTCAGGAAGGAGACGGGTTCTGTGTCCCAGAGATGAACGTGCTTTGGTCCGAAAAGTGCATCTCAACCCAAGAACAAAAGCAAAAGACCTTGTGAAGATGCTGGCTGAAGCTGGTAAGAGTGTGTCATTATCAACAGTCAAATGAGTCCTGTACCGACATGGGCTGAAAGGCCACTCTCCCAGGAAGAAGCCATTACTCCAAAAGAAACATAAAAAAGCCAGATTACAGTTTGCAAATGCACACAGGGACAAAGACCTTAATTTTTGGAGACATGTTCTGTGGTCTGACGAAACTAAAATTGAACTTTTTGGCCATAATGACCATCATTACATTTAGAGAAAAAAGGGGGAAGCTTGCAAGCCTGAGAACACCATCCCAACTGTGAAACATGGGGGTGGCAGCATCATGTTGTGGGGTTGTTTTGCTGCAGGAGGGACTGGTGCACTTCACAAAATAGATGGCATCATGAGGAAAGAACATTATGTGAAAATACTGAAACAACATCTCAAGACATCAACCAGGAAGTTAAAGCTTGGGCGCAAATGGGTTTTCCAAATGGACAATGACCCTAAACATACTGGCAAACTGGTTACAAAGTGGCTTAGGGATAACAAATCAATGTTTTGCCCTGATCTCAATCCCACTGAAAATTTATGGGCAGAGCTGAAAAGGCGGCCTACAAACTTGGCTCAGTTACACCAGTTCTGCCAGGAGGAATGGGCCAAAATTCCCTGCAAACTATTGTGACAAGCTTGTGGAAGCATATCCAAAACATTTGCCCCAAGTCATACAGTTTAAAGGCAATGCTACCAAATACTAATGAAATGTATGTAAACTTCTGACTCTCAAGAAAATAATAAAAAAATGTCTAAAAAATGATCTCTCTTATTATTCTGGCATTTAGCAAATAGAAATAATTTTGGTAATCCTAATTGACCAAAAACAGTAAAAGTTTAATCTGATTCAATGTTAGACGGTGAGAAAAAAAAGTTAATGTGCCTTTTTATATAGTGTATGAAAACTTCTGGTTTCAACTGTATATTTTTAGCTCCCAAAGGAGGGTGTCTGGTCTGACATCGACTTCTCTTTTGTTGAACTAAAACAGAAAGGAAAGTCTAAAAATGATAAGGCCGATCAAAAGCTTCTCAGGTAATGTAAGCTGAAACAGAAATAGTATTCTGTTCCTTACACAGTGTAAAAATACACCATTGCAGCTTAAGTCTTATATTAAGAAATATTATCTTAACTAAGAAAATGTATAAGCAGAATAAAAGTCTATCTGCAGTAAATGTTGCATATCAGTGTTTCAATTTACATCCTTATTATCCTTTAATTAAAGCTCCTGTCAGGAGTCTTTGGATGGTTATGAAATATTCTTTTATCTTTAAATGCCACATGCTCTGTCTACTAGGAGAAAACTGCTCCTTTTCTAGTCAGTCCTTGCAGTTTCATAGCACATGCCCCACTCTCTGGCATGTGCCATTCCACTCTGCTCTGCCCAAGAAGTCTATTTCATGAAAGGCCGCTGCCTCAACTCAAGATGAACCCAAACAGGAACAAGAACAAAACATCCAGCAACTTCACAAAACAACAGAATGCACAAACTCCTGACAGTAAATCTGGTCACTATATCACCTTTATTTCCCATTCTGAGGCACAAGCCCCAGGTCATCAGGCGGTCCTAGCGTCTGGAGGTAATACAGTGTCACGGTTGAAGAGAAGTTCACTTTTGAGGTGCAGAACCACACATTATGTCATCATATACTGGCGTTTTAGTTATGTTGATAGTTATGCCCTTTTTGACCTTGACTGAATCATAAGTGTAAAGATAGACCATTTCTATAAAGTCATTTTAAATGTCTATAACTGCTGACGTGCTGTAAATGTTTTAATGTGTGGTTAGTAGAGCTCTCTTCCTCCTCTCTTCTTCACCCACCAAAACAACTCTCACTTTGATTTGAGTGAAGAGCAGAGGAGCATATGTACTACTAAGTTTGTAATGCGAGAGCTAAAAAGATGGCAACAAGGCAGCCTTCTGCTAACAAACAATATCAGTCATATGGAACCACTCTAAAGTTGTTTAAAACTCTTGATCTCAACAAAAATAGAAGTGATAATCATTTTAACCATAATTGAGTAGCTTCACCATTCTCTTAATGCTGCATATTACAGTTTTAGAACATTACATAAGGAAAAATGTTGATCTAAAATGTTATCATTAGGCCATTCTAACAAAGGATTGTGGCTCTGATGGCGTTATTCCAGTCCTGTGTTTTGATAGAACTCTTACAGATGATTTAGAGACTATGTACTCTAAACACAGCTGAGAGGGTTTAATACAGCTAATTCACCCAGCTCCCTCTCTCTCTCTCTCTTATTGGCTCTCTCTCCCCCAGTTCCCCAAATTTTCGCGTATGGTCTTTGTATTCTCTCTCTCCCTGTATCTGTGACCGGCTGTGGAGCGAAGCAGACGGTCTGACACCCTCCATCACAACAAGGTGCATTACCTCAGTGAAGCGTCCCCCATCAACAACTAGCCTACTTGCTCAGGAGCCCAGAGCTTTGGAAGGAGCCTTTCATTCTGCTGTAACAGTTTTGAGAAAGAACGAAAAGTCCGAGGGCGCGCGGTATTTTTACGCATGGAAGTTGGAATCAGCCTTGTTGAATTTACGCATGGCTGTATCTCGTCGTCTTGGACGATGCGTCGGGGCGCATGAGAGCTTGTCAAGGCGTCAACAGGAGCGTAAAAAGTGAACAATGATGCGGGTAAATGAGCTACTGCTCGGCTACTTTTTGGTTAAAGTTATGGTGTGCGACGCCGAGGGCGAGCAGGGTCAGAGCGCCGATGACTTCATGTTTGTGACCGGGTTTAACGACTCCAAGGAGGCTGAGGTCACAGTCACGGAGAGCCCGCACATGGAGGACAAATGCCGGGGATACTACGACGTGATGGGTCAGTGGGACCCGCCGTTCGTGTGCAGCACGGGCAGCTATCTGTACTGCTGCGGCACCTGTGGCTTCAGGTTCTGCTGCGCGTTCAAAAGCTCTCGGCTGGACCAGACCACCTGCAAGAACTACGACACCCCGCCGTGGATGATGACAGGAAGGCCGCCACCGAAAGTGGACCCGGCGTTGGAGAACGCGAAGGATAAAACCAACCTGATTGTTTATGTCATATGCGGAGTCGTGGCCATAATGGCACTGATTGGAATTTTCACAAAGCTCGGTTTGGAGAAGACGCACCGTCCACAACAAGATGATATGTCAAGGTGATTTCTGATAACACAAATGTTGTTGTACAGTTTTCTTTGCATGTTCTTGGGTGTTTTAGTTAGTTTCCATTTATTCGCGCTGACTCGACCCATCAAAACACCTCAAAGGAGATTATTTTAGACTTTTATTGACCGTTTACGCAAATTTGCGTCTATAAAACGCGAAAAGAGCTCAATATGCAACAAGTTAAAACCCAATTAAAAGGGTAGAAATCAAACTATTAGTCTTTCATGCGGTTCTGATCATTTTTTCGACTTATAAACGAGTTTAGCTGCATTTTGATGACAACTGCAACTGTCAAACCCTAAAGGATAAATAATTATAATTATTTAAATAAAGGAAATGTCAGACAATTTCCAGTGATGTTCCATTTTCATTATTTATGTTAAACTGAAACAAAAAACATCACCTGCATTAATGCTCTAAAGCACATTTTCTCCTTATTCATTTCTGGACTCCTGACTTTAGGATGGAAATGTGTGCGCTGAGGAGACACAAAAAGCATGAAGCAGTGTAGTGAGCTGTATTTCAGGTCCCTGACTAAAACAATTAATGGCAGTATCATGCTTTATAATGAAAAAGTCTACTCAGTGCTATTGGTACACCTATAAGTCAAAACAAACACCTTTTCCAGTTCTCATTTAAAGCAATTGTACTTAAATGTGAGCCTTCCTGTGGTTTTTCTGTAAACAGCAATGGTTAAGACAGGTGTATCTGAGGCTGCTAATTGATTTCCACTGAAAGTCCTCAAATGTGGGACAAGCATTTCTGTGGAACATCAGGCACTGCTGTCAGAAATCTACTTGGTGCAATGAAATGGAATAAAACGTCTCTAATTCACCCTTTAACCCTAGAACTACAGTACCACTGAGCAAAACGCATCCACATTGACTAAATGTGGTACCCAGTACTGTCATTTTCTCACCTTTCCTCCTTTAAAGAGTAAACCAGAGACTGGAGTGGACTGCCATTTCTTAAACCTGGGTTGAGCTGCTCCTGGTGACGCTTTGACTAATTTGGGGTTTCTTTTTGGTGTTTGAACCTTTCATAATCAGAACCTTAACTGAAGTGATATCAAATCTACAATTGAAAACAAAAAAAAAGGTCACTTCCTGATGAGTTGAGCTGAAAAGGGCTGGAATGTATGCTGCGCAAACGGGGCATTAGGCTTCACTTCTACATCTGCGTATGGTTAAGTAATTTCATTTGAATGCCCTTGCCTGCTCGGTCATTGCTGATCACCACTGCTTATCTAATATTTTTACAAGTCTCCACTAGGGCTGAATGATTTGGGAAAATAATCAAATTGTTCCCAAGATTGCCATTGTGATTTAAAGTCCATGTACAGTGATAAAAAGAAAATGTTATTTTAGGTTTGTTGTATGAGAGGCTACTGTGTTTATGAACCATCAGGCCAAATTTCAGTTATGAGTAACATCTCCAAGTTTATAAAAGCTTAAAATAATGAAAAATGAGGCAGTAATACCTGCTCTAGGATGGTGTGGGTGTGTCAGTCGAATGAGCAAAGCCACGCCCACTCAGGAGAAAAACAACCCTCTCAAACTGTAAAAAATGCTTCTGATCAGAGCGCAGCTGCTGGGCTCTGTGTCTGAGTAGAGATAGATGTTGGAGACTAAATTTACTGTTTTTTGGTACAAATCTCCCCATTATAATACTTTTAATGACCCAAAGGCCACTGTAGCTGATAAATTTGGGGAATCTACCTCACAATGAATAAAAACACAGCATGAAACTGGCTGTCAGCTTTGGATGAAGGCAGTGACATCGGCTAACAACAAATTGTACTGAGATGAACTGCTCTGTGATATTTTATCATTGTAGTTTGTGATGTCATGAGCTCAGATATTTGCCCAGGCTAAAAAAAACTTTTTAATGGTGTAAAACAAAAATTCAGTCATACATAGATCTCTGTGTTTTCACATGTTTACAACAACCTCATTCCAACATAAATAGTGTGTAAAGACACAAACTTTGGATTTGACTTTACAGGGACTTGATGTGAATTTTCTTTTCAATTTCCTCATCTTTTGTATTTTTCAACAAGCACATGCAATAAGTCATTCTACATGATCCCCAAGACAACATTAATAGATTAAACTAGAGCTGTACAATTTAAAAAAGTAGATTGTGAATATTGTGACTCATATTGAAAATTCAACATGAATCTTTGTATTGCAGGGAGTAATCATTTTTATGTCATTGTCATTTTGATTTGGGAAACAAAGAAACCATTCTAAAGAAAATTACACTTTAATGAATGCATGATGAGTAGGGCATAACATCTCTGCTACAAAACAAATTTAAACTGGTACTTTGACAGATATGAGGTTAATGAAATACTGCATGTTCAGCCATTTTTTTCAGATTTTTTTCATTTTGTTTTAACTGATTTTACCTTTATTTAACTAGGAGAAAGAACTTATTGAGATTGAAAATCTCTTTTTCAAGAGTATCCTGGCCACAGCATAGTTAAATTACAAAGGAACAGACAAATAATTATCAGCCATATATTAAATGTCAAAAACAATTATACACTAGGACAAGAAATAACAAGAGAAACAGCAAGTATTTGTCAAGATCAACTACAGTCAAAATACATGCAGTATGGCAGCAAGCTATATTGTGATACAGCCTCTTTTTTATAACAACCTTTACATAAAACATGTCCCTTATGTTCTCTGCTTGTCAAGTCAAACAAGAAAAGCCTGATGATAGATTGAAACAAGACATTTTTAGGTGCCATGATGGGAAGTTAACTAGGCCATTTCAGAATAACCTATGTTAAAATGTAATATCTTACAGCTTTAAGATGCATTAACCCTGACTTTTTCGAGGCTTTTTTTCCCTGAAAAAAAAAATCTCATCAAACTTATGCATGAAGTTGTGGCAAACTAAGTCTTGAATGCAGCAGGTGAATGTTTGGAAAATTTACCATGAGGTGATAACATTAACCCCCCAAAGCCTGACAACACAAATTATAGCCAGAAAATTCTATTTTTTGGAAATAAAATGTTTATTTCACTTTCTACTGAAATCCAAAATAAATCCCAAATTTCCATAAAATTTAACATATATTTTTTCTGTGTCTCATTTGATACATTAGGTGTTTTTGGTAACTGAACCCACTTGAGGGCATTTTTATCATTTTTTAGATTGTATTCAGAAGTTTTTTTTTTTTAGTAATTTATTGATGATATTGATTAGATAGAGGTATCATAAAAGTATGTATCAAATATGCGATAACAGGCTTTAAGGGGTCAATATGCTGTGACTGCTGGTTCACTGATTCAATCTTCCTGCACTTAATGTATCTGATTGATACTTGTTTTCTCCAATAAACAAAGTGTTGACAACTGTTGCTTTGTCTGCCAACCAGTTTCAGCGGTGTCCTTTTCACGTCAAGTCTTGCTGCCTGAATTTTCATGAAATTTTCTTGAACAGTTTTGACCAATTCTGACAAACATAGCATACCCTTATGAGGGCCAATGTCTATGAATGGCTTATTTTGTGCTGCCAGTGCCCACTAAGCTCTTCAGCTCTTCTCACAGTTTGCTTATTGTTGCTAGGTTATGAATAGCCAAACGGTATGCTTAGTATTTGCTTTATTCAAAGAATTATAATCGAAGAAAAATCATCATAGCATCATAGCAGCTCTAGACTTGTGAGTTGTTCCCTTAAAAATGGTCACATCAGCTTCATACCACCATTGTTGTTGACAAAGCTGGTATAGTAAGGCCTACCCATCTTGATTTTCATAGGTCAGTGAGAGATAAGTCACACTGATAAGTGCAGCAGTGTTTCAAAAGTGCTGTAGGTGCAGCCACAGAAAACAGCTGACGCTGTGGTCGCATCTACACTCAGCATATTAGCATTGACAATGCTAAAACCGCTTTATTTTGAATTAAAAATGGGCTGATGGTAATGCATACAGACCTTTAGATCTGGACAGTGCAAAGTCCGCAATTTTGACAGTTTGTGTATCCCCTGTTAGCCAGGCATTTTCTAGTCATGGCTTTCCAACTTTCATGACTTTTATCTCCTTACTTCAACTGAAAGATAATTCTTAAGATTTTCTTAAGATGCTTTCCTCATTGCCATTGTTCTTCATCTTTCCAGAGCTCTTGCACATGTTATCCGCCATCCTGCATCAGAACATTCGGATGACATTGGACTTGGCCAGCACTATGAGAACATACAGACCAGAGTCACGGTTAACAGCCTCCGTAAGTTTTGTGTCAACAGCAGCTGACAAAACACTGCACACCTGCACCCAACGTTCACATGACAGTTTGTTGTTTCAAACACTGGATTCCAAACACCTATTTACTGATGCTGCTGCCATGTACTTGACAAAAAAATTGTACCAACCTGAATTCTCCACCACAACAGTTTTCAAAAGATTCTCACAAAGCCAAGTGTTGAACCCTGTGCAGGGATTCTTGCTCGCCTATTATGAATTAGAAATGGAGCTGGAAGAGTACATGTTCATTCACAGTGCTGCCTGCCAGTGAGGCAATTAGTAATGCCCAAAGCAATCACTTTACATACACAGTAATTACCACAGACAACCTGCAGCTCTGTTCCTACACTAAAATGGACGAACTGTATGCTGTAAGCATTGTTCGGCACTTTTACGCTCCCATTCATCAACACCAACTCCTACACACACCCACGCAGGCAGGTATTGAAAGAAAGAGTTCTTATTAATGCTAACCTGCTTAGTGTGCTGACAGCTCCAGTCAGTAAAGGTGTTTCTGCCTCTCCCTGTCTACAGGCTTGGTAATTATGGCTAACGGCATCTTATTTTTAAATTTTAAGACTAATTCATTCACATTTAGGGTTGCAGTTTTCATACGCACCAGCTCTGGGTTAGTAACTATCAGATGGAACTAAATATCATGTAGAGTAAAATATATTTACATGCCTTGGAGGATGAATGTTCCCATTTGAGCTAAAAATCAGCAGGTGATTCACTGATTAGTCAAGGAGGTAATTAGTGGAAACACCTGGCATTATCCATGGTTGCAATGAAAAGCCGCCTCTTTTTCTCACCCATGGCAGATGAATGTCATTCTCAAATGATCCCATCACCATCAGGCTTTGGTTGTATATGTACTGTGCAATGCTGTGTAATATACTGTGCAAACATTTCCAATTAGCAGACTGTTACAGATTAAAGTCATCAAATCTATAATTTGAATAAATCAATTATAAAAATACAATAGTTTACAACAAGGCCGCCTATGAGGGGAGAAAAGGTGACGGCTTTCTGAGGTCCAGCCAAATGGGGGGGGGGGGGTCCATGGAGGTCTGTAAAATCATGGGCAATTGTTAGGTTAAGACCCTGTAAAGTGAAAATAAATCTGTATTTAGGTTAATTGTATGACAGGTCAGTTGTGTTATGAACCCCCAGTCAAATTTCAGTCAAGTAAAGCATCTTTATAGGTTTATAAAATAAATCTTGGAATCATGAAAAACTAGAAAAGCACTTGGAGAGTGCAGACCTCCGCCATTAGCCCTATCTCCCAATAGCACAGAATCCTTCAAAAAATTCCTGGATCCAGACGGTGATCTGGATCAGTCCCAAAATCTAATCAGTTCTTCCTTATGCCATTTCTGACATTTCCTTTAAATTTCATCAAAATCCGTCCATAACTTTTTGAATTATGTTGCTAACAAACAAACTAACAAACAAACAAACAAACCCTGTCGATCACATAAGGTAATGAGGCAGTAAAATCTGCTCCAGGATGGTGTGGATGGGTCTGTTGAATGAGCTGAAGCCACGCCCACTCAGGAGAAAGACAATCCTCTCAAATTTTAGAATGTGACAATCTGAATGCAGGAAAGCAATCACGCCTGGCTCTGTGACGGAGAAGAGACAAAGTCTGTTCTCTGGCTCAAATCTCTGTAATGATGCTTTAAATGATCCATATGCCGCTGTGGCTGACAGATTTGGCAAATTTCCCTCACGATGAACAAAAACAGCATTTAACTGACTTAACTTTCAATGAAGGCAGTGACATCAGCTAACAACAGACTGTACTGAGATTAACTACTCTGTGATTTTAAATTGTAGTGTTAGAGGGGTGGGTCATTCCCCACTGTGGGCTGGTGGTGTCACCAGCCCACAAATTTGCCCCACCCAAATTAAACCCAGCCAGAAAAGAGGTGAAAACCTTTCTAATGGTCTAAATCCAAAACTTAGTCACATATAGATCTCCGTATTTTCAAATTCTTACAGCAACCATATTCCAACATATCCATGGTGTTAAGACACAAATTTGAATTTCACTTTTCAGGGTCTTTAAGCTGAGATAAATGTATTTAATTTTTAACCTGAGTAATAATTCTTATCAAAACAACACAAACTGAATTTTATTTATTCATGCTGCAGTACAATATGGCCTTTTTTCACCAAAATGTAAACCCTTTTCTTGAAACAGAATTACCTTTTTTGATAATGTTAATAATGGTAATGGACACAGTGACTAAATGGCACAATGACTTGGAACTTAATGTCAGACTTCATAAATAAACCATGATACACATGAACGTAAGGATGCCAGAAAATAAAGTAGAAGGAACTGAGACAACTTAAAGGGAACCATAATCAAAACATTCCAAAATTGTGTTAAAAGGGGTATAAATGGGATTAAATGGCAAGAAATTGGTAGAATCTATAGTGAAAAAGGGTTGAAAAGCTGAAAAAAGAATTGAATGAAATTGGTTTCTAAAATGCAAAAAAAGGGGCAAAAATGGGTTAAAATTGTAAGAAGGGGTTAAAAGTGACCAAATGGGTAAGAAGTTGCTAAAATGGTCTAATAAAGTGGCCAAAATAGGTCACACTAGGCATACCGGGTTAAAAGTTGAAAAAATTGGCAGAAACTGTGGTGAACAGGGTTAACAGAGGTAAAAGTTGGATTAAAAAATCAAAAATGAAATGGGTAACTAAAATGTAAAAAAGGGGCAAAAAGGGGTTGAAAACAGTTAAAAGTGGTGAAAAGTGGACAAAAAGGGTTTAAGTGGCTAAAATTTGGCAAAAAAAAAAAAAAAAAACGCAAAAATGGATAAGAAGGCAAAAAATGGGTAAAAAGGTAAAATTGATTTAAAGTGGCAAAAATGTTGCAAAAATGACCAGATACAGATGTGAAAATGGCCTACAAGTGACAAAAATGAGCAAAAAGATGCAAAATGGGAAAGAAGTGGGAAACAGTGGCAAAAATATTTGGAAACAGTGGTAAAAAAAAAAGTGTTGTGCAAAAATTGGTTGGAAGATGCAAAAATAGATTTAAAAAAGGCACAAATGAAAGGGGTTATTAAAATGCAAAAGAAGTAACAAAAATGGGTATAAAATGACCGGATTAAGTTTAAAAGTGGCAATAATGAGCAAAAAGGGGCAAAAATGGGTTACACAAGAAATTGGTTAAAAGTGGAAAAAAATGGCAAAAATGGATAAAAAGTGGCAACAATTAGTTAAACAAAGCAAAATTTAATTAAATTGGAAAACAAAAATGGGTGTAAACAGCGGTGAAAAGAGGTTAAAAGTGGTTAAAAGTGACTACAGTACATAATGTCAGTATCAGAACTCAGTAATAGCCTAAAACACTTTCAGTTCCAAAATAAAAGAGCTGTTAGCCCGGACGCTAGCATTTTTGCTACTGATCCAACACACATGCACTGATAACATTAATAAAACTAAAATGGCCATCTGAGGCGGCAGACCCACGCCTAAGCAGCGCCACCGAGGAACTCACGCTCCCATTGATAACTATGGTGTTCAAAATTTCAAAGTCCGACAAAAACCGAACGGGTGAGCGGTTCATCACCAAAATCTAATCGATTCTCTGCTGTCACTATCCCAATATTCCCTGAAAGTTTAGTGAAGATCCGACTTTCCGTTCTCGAGTTATCTTGTACACATACAAACAAAGAAACAAACAAAGATATGGAACCCTTTACATAACCCCCTGCCAATTTCATCGGCGTGGGTATTCACAACCGGGCAGGAGCCATACATTGGGTTTTTAGAACCAAGCTGTTGGCCTGGTTTACAGATTCTTCATCTGCTGAATTAAAGACTTGATTCACCCTGCAGGAAAAAAGACATAAATCTGTTTTTTGTTGTTGTTGTTTTCGCAACTCAGATCATTTTTGGTTTAAATAGTACAAGTCACATAGATATCTGATTGTTACAAATCAGTTTTGAGCTACTTTTAGTCCTTATCACATAAAGGTTGGATCATTTGCAATGCAAACTAAGGTTAAGCATACACTGTACTAATTTCAGCCATTGAACATCATATTTTTATAGTCACATGACTGATTTGAAAGTTGAATGGGTCAAATTTCAGCTCAATCCCACGTCATTTACCATGCAGTGTCCTGGAAAGCACAAGGGTTGATCTCAGCCAGATCAGCTGCTCCCACTAACTACAATGAATTTCTGGCAAGTTTGAAATTTTGGACATACTAAGACATACTCCTTCAAAGTATGAGCAGAGCTGCGAAGAGGTTCCCAAACTTTTTTGGGATTGCTCTTGCACAAAATGGCATGCATCTCATCCTTCTCTTTTACCGAAGATCTGAACGAGAGAAACATTGGCAGGAAATAATCGAGGACCTCCAGCTGCCAGGGAATATTAAAAATAAAAACAAAAGCATGCCAGCTTTGATTTGTTGGTGTTTATATTTGAGCTGTGCATATGAGACAACTTAATTACACATAAATCTTACTTCAACTCAAGCCAGCGGGAGTTTTCAAAGGAAACTTCATGGTAGTTCTTCATGTTCTGTCCTGATTTAATCTTTACACAATGAGCTGTCAGATCATGTTTGACAAATGTACTCTAAATGTGAGCATGTAATGTGTGAGCTAGGTTGTGAACACATATTCTACACAACATCAAATACACTTTAAACAGTGGGATTGAAATGCATTAAAGTTTGGCTTCACTCTTGAGAAACACTCGTCACACTTCTACATCCCGATGTAGCAGCCATGGCTCCACAAAAAGCCATCATTAAAAATGTGACTCTTCTCTTCTTTCCTCTCCTCACCTGCTAATATATTTGCTGGCCTTCAATGCACCTAAATTCAACAATAAACCATAAAACATGCTTATTTCAGTGGGATGAATCTCAAATTCTGTTTACTCTGTCTTGTGTGTAAAATCTTTGTCCACATTTAACAGGAATCTGAAAGGATCTGTGTACCAAGACTACCTTGTGTATCATGGCGTGCAGTGTGAACATAATCAAACAAAAAAAAAAAAATGGAAATTATGTACACCGTAAAAAGTGTTCATTGCTGTCCAAAAATAACTCCAAGCAGAAATGCTGTCTAATCATCAGCTATTATGACCTTACACAGAGACTGAGATTTATTTTCTACATATGCTTTATCAGAAGTGTACTTTATCATACTTCCTTCAAAAACTGAGTGCTCTATTTTAAGAGCCGTTTTTTCCTCTTTTAGCTGTTTTTATGCTCCCTTAAATCAGCTGAGCTGAGGTGTCAGTGCTGTCAAGATAATAATTAATCATTCTAAAATCCGTTTCTGTTCTTTCTCACCTCCACAGTATAATTGTCAGTTCATTAAAATACATTGACAGGCTGATCTGTGGAAAAAGACACTGTATAATGTCTTTAGAATTATTCTTTTTACATTTTACCTGAGCTCTCTATGTGCATTATAACTCAGTTGAATATTAGGAATCTGTTTTTCAGCCCATACAGTAGGTTGCTCAGTGCCTGGGTTTAAAAACCATCACGAGGGACTAAAATAGCCAGCTGACAACAAAAGGTTGAAGAGTCAGTACATAACTTTTTGAAATGAGTAGCTACCATGCTGGGATGAAAACTTTGATTAAAAAAAGAGTAGCGGAGGGCACAGAAGAACTTGTACCCTGGTTCTAAATCTCATTTCTCCTTCCTGGAGAAAAGAAAAGAAAAACTGTGGTATTAGATAACATAACGTCAGTGTAAAATGTTGTAGTGTACCTTCTGCCAATTCTGCATGGAAAAATAAAAAGTGAATTGCTTTGTGCAACTATCTTACCCCACCTGCTTTCTTTTTAGGGACAGAAAATACAGTTTCCATCAACCAAATGTCTATGAATTTTTTCAAAAAGCTCTGTGGGGAAAAAGGTATGAGATGCTTGAACTTTCTGTTCATCAGGATAAACTTCATTGATGGTCTCTACTTTCATGATTTTTGAAGTGTTACCATATTTGCTGATGATAAAAGGTTAATAGGGCTACAAAAAAACTACTGTAGGGATGTAAGGAAACACTCAACCTATGATTCAATTCAAATCCCTTTTTTCAGTTCACCATATGATTAAAATCCAATTTTTTTTAAAGAAAGCTATAAAGTCAAAGTGGAGTTTATTTACCTTGAATTCACTTTACAATAGAAAAGTTTAAAAATATATTCCCTCTTATGCCTTTTTCAGCAGTCTTTTTAATCTTAAAAGGAGCACCGCCTGATGATCAGACAAGTTCATCTTGTTCGATGGGTTTTTGTATCTCTCATATGTATACTGAACTAAAAAACTCACTAGATATCTGCATTTTCAGTAATTTGAGTTTATAAACCCACCAGGAGGCTGCCATGTTTTGGTCCGCACTGGTGGTGTGATGCCACAGTGCTGCAGCGCTCCTCACCATTCCAATGAGGTAACCACTGTTTCAGACTGGCAGCCAGTGTTAGGGCTGCTTCTCAGAAATGCTGCACGTCTCACGCACGGAGAAATTCAAAATTTGAGGTCACCATGAGCAGTTATCTTTCCATCTAGACAGGAAAATGATAAATACAGAGCCATTACCTTTTTGTAGCAAATATTTACATCTACATTGGCAGAATATGTTTGAAATCTTTTTCTTGATAAACCTGATGAAGGCCACGGGCTAAAATGCGTCTATTTTATATAGTTGTTCCCCATACTTCTACTATTTATGAAGCTTTCTGTTTCCACATAGTTCAGGTAAAGGTAAACACAGAACAAAAGCACTTCCAGTTTGCGCTTTTCAAAGTAAAAGTCGACTTTAGCATTTCTTTGGAGAAACTCCCTTTGTATGTTCATAATGCTTTGATTTTTACCTCCGCCAAGGGGGTTATGTGATTGGGTGGGTTTGTTAGTTTGTTAGTTTGTTAGCAACATAACTCAAAGAGTTGTGGACGGATTTTGATGAAATTTCCAGGAAATGTCAGAAATGGCATAAGGAAGAACTGATTAGATTTTGGGAGTGATCTGGATCACCGTCTGGATCCAGGATTAAAGGATTCTGTACTATTGGGAGATAGGGCTATTGGCGGAGGTCTGCACTCTCCGAGTGCTTTCGGCATGCTTCTACTATACACTGAATCCAGTCACTTGTAGGGAGTTTTATTGAGGTAAAACTTAGGATGAATGACAGAGCTTTGACAGCAGGGAGACAATGCCAACACAAACACCAACTCGTGCCTGGTATGAGAGCTGTTATGGCAGTAACAGCTGCAAGCTGCAAAAACGTCTGAAAACTGGTTACTGCATAGCAATGGCGAGGCACGCTGTGGCACTGTGACGTCACTCTACCAGCGTGGACCACAACATGGTGGCCTCCTAGTGAGTTTATGAGCTCAAAATTACTCAAAATGCAGATATCTAGTGAGTTTTTTAGTTCAATATACATATGAAAAAAGTTAAACTGAGAATATATCTTTCAGAAGTATCTAAAATAATTCCCAGATTAAATTAAAAAAACAAAATCTAATATGAAATTATTCCCTTTAAATTCCTGTTAATGGCAACCATGCAGCTTATATTCCTGGCTTGAATTTACTTGTTTTGCTGAAGGAATGACAGCATAGTGACATTCTTAGGCAGAAGCTAAGATCTATGAACTTTCACAATGTCCTCTTCAGTTTAATGAGCCTTTTTACTTGGGACAAAAGTGGCTGGTATGGAGAGATATGCTCATTTTGCTATTTGCCTATCACTGCACATACACACTGAAGCACAGAGATCCTGAGCCATTATGCAGCTATTTGGAGAAAAATATCCCTTTCCATGCATGGCCATACTGCATAAAGCATCTAATGATGAGGACAGTAATAGCATGCCATAAAGAGACTAAAGGTAAGTCTATTGTCTGTGAGGGCTCATGGAAGTGATCTGCAGTTTTTATGATGCACATACAATCTAGAGATCAGTAAATAATTTCACCTCAGTATGACTTCAAAATAAATGATGTGTAAATAAGGTTGAGAAATATTACTTTGACATTGCTATTGCTAAGCCATAACGGGGAGTTAAATCAGTCTGAGACTCCCAGCTGCTTTTTTATCCATATGTGGCACCGTTACACATGGCAAGGATGTGGTTGTTTTCGTAGGGTTTCCTTCATTCAGAGTGGGTGGTACTATATCAATTTTGCCTTTAATTAAAAACTGTCAGTTATTCTTAATATTTAACAATGATTGTCAGAATCCATGCTGGATTTGACACACCTGTTGCAGGTATGGGCAGGAGTGGATGGCACGCACTGCCCAAGTGGGCAGTAATGGTCAGAAATTCACAGGGAGCCAGGGCTCTAGTCATTCTACATTATAACAAGCACAAAAATTTGTAGAATAAATCAAGGCTGAACAATTTCTAATTGCAATTATTCTGATTAACTGCAAAGTTGATATGGATTCAAGTTAAGAAGGGAATGATGATTAGGTGCTATTTCACAGCCCTTTTAAATGCCTTTTGAACAATCTTAAACCTGTGTTTACCACAGACCCTATTTCTGGCATTTATTCCAAAATTCATTCTAAAGTCCCATAGATTTCAAGACAATAAAACCATAACTGCATTTCTGGTTTAAGGATGCTTCCTGCATCACTCATTAACTCAACATAATCATTACACTGGTATTCTTAGCCTGTGCTTATCAATCTGGAAATACAGATGACACAGTTCTCCTTCTAGCATTGTTGATAGCATACTGTATTCTTAAAATACTCTGCAAATTCTTTTATGTTTAGTGTCTTAAGAATTAATTTAGAGGTGGAGTTCTGTGGACCATTGTTGATGACCACATTTAAAGTAGAGATATAAAAGTATTATTTTTCAACCTAAGCTGTTTTTCTTTAAATTCATCGTTGTATGACTGAACTAGAGAAAAATGTGGCAGCTTTCTTCTGCGTTATGACCTTGGCTATGGCTGCAGAGAATCATGGCATATACAGGGATATATGGGAGGGTTTCTATCTAACACAGTTGGCAACAGCAAAGAGATAATTATTGTTTCCTTGACAGCCATCCTTGTAAGGTTACAATAGGGGAGATGTTATTTTTTCCCCCCAAGGACCTGTAGGTACCTCCTCTCCAGCTGCGTCTTCAGAAGCTATAACTGTTACTGTATATTACAGATAGTGGTGCAAAGCAGTGAAAAGAATCCCTCATCTATGAACTGTGGAAGAAAACAGAATCCGTTTGACCAGACCACAAGCTCCTTTATCCCAAGACACCAGTAAAGCTGAGTTTTTGAGGGTGTTTGTGGCTACCAGTGCCAACATGTTCATGCCCTGCTGGCCAAGGGAGCATTCATGAGGGCAACTGTGAAGTGTGGCCTCCTTTTACTCCAGGCCTTCAGCCAGAGTGTACAAAGTGTGAGCTACGTGCCAACACTCCACTGGTACATGACAGACTATTTCCTCACTGCAGACAGAAATGTAGTTCAGCAGCATTACCTCTGAGATATCAAATGTAGAGAATATTGGGGTTCTGTTCTCCACTCGTCATGTACCATGTCCTGAGCTGTACAGTGAAGCCTCCACCTGGAAAAGACAACACAGAGAACCTAAAACATCCACATCAAATGAAGACACATAAGGTGCGTTTGCTATGGTTTTGAAATGAGAAATCTACCACTAAAAGATTGTTACTCTGAATAATACTACATTCAGCACTGACAACAGAGAAACTGTACAGCTGGAAGCCAATGAAGTGCCACTGCACTGTTCTATCCAGCTCCATGAGTGGTGGGCCATCTATGAAATGACATAAAGGCTGGGCAACCTAATTCAGTAAGAGAATAAATGGCAGTAAAACTGAGCAATCACTTCTTCCCTCTAATAGGGTGGGATTTATTATCAACTTTCTGACTAGTGACAAGTTGACTTAAGTTAAATAGATTTGGTAGCTAGTTTTCTGCCTTGATTGAAGCTGTGAGTTACGGTACATTTACTTAACTAAGGAAAGTTTATCTATAAAATAACATTCATACACAGAGTAATTCAAAGTGTTTTACAGGGTTAAAATAGAATATTTTTTAACATTCAGAAAATTAAAGGGAGGCAAAAATACATTAAAAGAGAAATATATTGAAATATGTGATTAAAAAATAAAGGAGGAGGGCAAAGCAGCAAATTTATAACACTGTTGTCTTGATTAACTTTAAATGAAAAGTTGGGAGTTAATCTGCAAATGTGGCTCTGAAGGATTAAAGAGCTTAATTTGGAGCAGGAAACGGGGGCTTTTGAGAAGCAGTTTAACCCAAAGGGCCAAGGTGTACAGGCCACTGATGGTTACTGATGTTTTTACCCTAAAACATTGAAAACTATAAGACATTTCTTACAACAGTTTTACATTAAAACGTGGCCAGTGGAATGCTTTCACCTATCATTGATTCACACGTTTGCACATCTAAAGATATATGTGATAGTTGAATTGGGAAAGGGCACAATGTAGCTAATGCAAGTGTAGTGTTTTATGTGAGGATTTTTAGGAGTCTGTCAAATGTCAGCATATTGAATATGGGAGAAAATAATATTTTCATCACTACCTTGAAAGTAGGCTGTCTGTAAATAAGAGCGCCCTTCTCCTTGTACTGTTTATTTAGGGGCACACAGCTCCCAAAATACCCTCTTAAATCTTTTATGAGTCCTAGGGAGGTGTCTGTGTCTGGAGTGTTAACTTGCTTATTTCCGGCAACAACCGTGGAGTCTTTAACCTTACAAGTCTCCAGCAGCGGCCTACTTTCTTTCAGTGCGTGACATCAAAAGGGTCGAATCTGACAACGGTAAAAGCTACAATGACACCCAGTCAACACAAAGTCAGGAAAACATTAAAGAGGGAGACAAACAAGCTCATACAGCAACACCTCAGTTTAAATTGACTTTGGCATCCTGAAAATAGAAACGTTGCACCGGATCTTAACAAAAGCGCTGCTGTCCTCAAATCTGTTCTTTTTTTGGTCTATATAAAGAGGATATATGAGACTCTTAAGATGTCCTGACGGGCTCAGCAAATAAATTATTTTAAAAATAAATTGATACAAAAAAAGCTATCAGAGTACTTGTGATTATTTGTATTTTCTATTTCTCATGGCATCTTCCTTTAAGGGAATGCCTTGACTGTCACCTTGAGCATAGTATCAGATGGCAGTCAGGTGAAATCAGTCACAAACAAAGCTTGGTGAATGATACGACTAAATAACGCAAAAATAGGTTTCTACTACTGCTTATTGAAAGCAAATGGGATTGATTTTGATCCCCCAATTTGTTTTACAGTATAATGTTTCCAAGATTTCCAAACAAACAAAAAAAAGTAGTATCACTGTGGTAAAAGTGATAAAATTCAATTTATTCTATGGAAGTAAACGATCTAATTGGACTGTTATCTTAAACAAGAGCACACTGAATGAGAGCATTTGTGCATGGCCCACTTAAGATGAAATATATGAAACTGAAACAGGTCAACAAGCAGCCAAGAAAGGAACCTGACAAGGTAGCACAGATAGATTTGATATGGATGTATGGTGCCTCATTGGACATTGCTCTTATTAAGTAAAGCAGTCACTTGCTTCCAGCTATGAAATGACAGTTTTTAAACATTTATATGAGATAGTCAGAGGCACAAAACACTTAACTTTATAGAAAATGTTGAAGAATGAACCAATCATCTGTGCATGCTGCCATCTGTCTATAATAGTTACTGATAGAGCTCTAAGAAAACCAGATAAAACAGGAGCATGTTGTTAGGGAAAAATAGTTCAACAGTCATACTTTGCTACCTTTAATGACCCTGAAATCTCCTCATACTCATCACACCACCTAAGTCACTGCTGTCCTCTGTATCATTTCATGAGACAGCATCAATAGTTAGAGACTTTCCAAATTAATTAGCACAGTAATAACGGTTCTTGCTGACCAGTGGGGAATAAGAGCCCAATTAACCTATTTTCTGTGTTAATGATCTGTTTTTATCAGATGCAGTCTAGACCAAGTGCTACTGGATTCATCACACTTTAAAGTCTGTAAACTTTAACCTCTTTCAACAGTGGACTAAAGACTTACTCATCTTTATTGCTGACTTTATATCAAAGTTACTACTGCTGGAACATAAGTTTGACCTAACACCTCCTCTGGGTAGGGGTGAGGATCAAAATTCAGTGCCAAAGTACCAGTATCAACAAATCTGACACCTGCCCTACCAAGTTACAAGACAGATTACGGTGCTTCATTTCAGTACCTCGCCATCCCGATGCAATCCAGGTTACTCCAAAGGAAAGACACAAAAATACATTATGTGAAGAAGTTCAGCCAGTTACCTTTACATATACTGTATGTCCTGTCTGTGTCTAATTTCTGAATCATTTACAATACAGAGGCAGCTTATATTCTACTTCTTAAGCATTTTTTCTCTGTAAAATATTGATTCAGGCATCGTTTGGGCACCAGCACCTTAAATAAGCACTGGTATCAGAAAAAAAGGATACCCATCCCTACCTCTGGGGCATGAGGTGGCTGTGGTTCAGTGGGTAGAGTTGGTCGTCTCGGAAGTTGTGGGTTCGATCCCCAGCTCCTGCAGTCACATGGGCAAGACACCTAACGTCAGTGTATCCAGGGTATGGATATGTTGAATGAGATCAGGTAATACTGATGGCTAGTTCTCCATAGCAGCTTCTGCTGTGAATGTGTGAGTGGTGTAAAAGTGTATGAATAGGTAGGTGTGACCTGCGGTGTAAAAGCACTTTGAGAGCTTTAAACAATTGATCGATTGCTCATTAAGAATCTCTGCAGGGCTAATGTAAACAAAGATGTTTTTGTCAGTCAAAAAGCCAGAGTTGCAATGCAAGCCTTCAGATTTTTTGCTAAGATCTGATGTTCTCGTTTGCTGTCCACTTAAATTTTTAAATTGTGGCCTACATCAGACTCCAGTGTGAAAAGACCACAGTCCTGAACTGACCCGCATGCACAAAAGAACAACAACAAATACGTCACAAGCAGCACAGTGTGAAGAGAGACTAATTTAAAAAAGGCAGACATGATGATCCACAACAGCCTTTGGGAGAACAAAGTGTCATCCATTGCTATTTATTATAGTGACTTCAGGGTTAACTCTGTTTTCAGTACTATTAAGGGGCTTCACTCGTTACCATCGCCATGGTAACTTATGCTGAACACAATGAGATCCCTGATCACAGTGTTCTGTGAGCTGATGATGAGGGGGGAGGATGAAGAGACTAACACTTTGTTTCCTGTTATTATTTTCCACTTAAAATATATAATTGTGAGAAATGTCATGAATCTTTGTCGTTATCTTTGACATCACAGACTGAACAAAGTGTCTACTTTTATTACATAGTAGATGTATAATAATTGTACTGACCGCTTATTCTAAATTAAGCTTTTTATATATATTCTCATAAGCCCCATGTGCTTCATGTACCATCAGAGCTGCAGCTAAAATAGGAAATCTTCAACTGATAACATGATAGAGTAAATGCTTTAATCTCTTAATTTAATATCAGATTCACGGTGCACTAAAGATGATTTTATAAGCCTTCATTTGTGCATTCACAGTCCCACATAGCTCTCTGTCAATTGCCCCTGCATCTGTTATTGAAGTTACATTGATTTTAGTCTAGCATGTGTCTGACCCATAGACTGTAGAAAGAATTGGACAAAGTCTGTGTGACGTCAGCTGTCTGCTTACAATAAGCGGACTCAAACTGCTTTTGAATCCAATCTGAGGTGGATTCCATATTGAAATCACCGTCTCAACCGAACTTTGGATCAACCTTACAGCCTGCCTGCTAAGCTCGTCTTCCTGTCAGCTAGCTAGTTAGCTGGTTGACAGAAATGTAGCTTCTGCCTGTCGAGCTATCTGTCAATCAAATGAGACATGCCAATCAGTGCGCAGTGAGGTTTTTCCTAAATTAAATCTAAACCATTGTGGTGCAAAAAAATTGACCCTCCGTACAGTAAGAGCACATGAAGACATTAGCTAATGAGACATGTTTGTTTTTTTAGACCAATCTGTAAACTACTTTATAACTAGTGTAAAAACATCTGTTTAACAGGTGTTCAGACGGAACTTCCAGTGTTCCTGCAGCCTGCCTCAAATGGACTCTCGCTGTATTGCAATTTTTTGCACTTCTGCATTGGCTTCATTTTTCAGGACTGGAGGATGCTGCTTGGTTTAAGTTTATTTTTTTCTATTATCATAATTTGCTCTGAGTTTGTAAAATGTTGATCTGCTGATAGAGGACGTAGCTGTTCAGACTGAGGTCTCACTCCAAGAAATCTGACCTGTATCTGATCTGAATCCACATGTGAAAGTGGCCCATACCTGATTTGGAAAGATTATATTCTGTAAAATCTGTGCTGCTCACTCTGACATAACAAAAGTCAGATCTGAGAGTTTAAAAAAAAATCAGATTCAGGTCACTTTTGTTTGCTGTGTGGATGCAGCTATAGACGAGCAGAGGGTGGTGGATTGCCAGTAATGCACTTACAGAGTTAATTAAGGGGCATTTCGTTTTTTTTGTTTGTTTGTTTTCTTTACTGTCTGTAGCTCTGTGTCATCTGTCACTAGGTTACACAAAGGGCAGAAGTGATGGTTGTGCATCTGTACTTTTATTGGCTGCAGTATGTTAATAAAGTTTATTCAAAAAAAGTGTGTAAACATGACAATGGTATTTGTTGTCAAATCACATTAAAGAAAAAAAAAAAAGAAAAATACTGTTTGCTGCTAAATAAAGGTTTGAGTATTTAGGCATATGGTGCTGCATCCTGGGAAACAAGACAAACCAATAGGAGCCTAAACCTAAAACCTCCTGAGCAACAAAAGCTGATAGACTTATGCACACTCTTATTTGGGTGGCGCCCTGTAACCAGGAAGTATTTGTGTTCACACAGAAATTAACCGGCTTTATTTGAAGCACGGTTTTGACAAATGCTACCAGGTGTGTTTTACACATTATACGTTAACACCTGTTTAAGTAAAGAGATAGATTTCTCTCAATGCTTTGAGGGGGCAGGAGCCCCTTATTATTAACCCTACTGGAGGCATCAGTGTTTACTTCAGTCTATTCCATAACAAACAAGCAAAAAAAACTCTTTACAGAAGCTCTGAAGTAGCCTTAATTACAATTTTTGATGTGAAAATTGGTGCATACTTAATGAGTGATAAAAGCTGTTTTACATCATGCATTGTTACAGAAACAAGTTGATATCTTGATTCCAAAGTAAACTCACTGGCCACTTTATTAGGGACATTCGTTCAGTTGCTTGTTAACACAAATAGTAAATCAACCTATCACATGGCAGCAACTCAATGCATTTAAACATGTAGACGTGGTCAAGACAAGTTCAAACAGAGCATCAGAATGGGGAAGAAAGGGGATTTGAGAGGCTTTGCATGGTTCTTGATGCCAGACAAGCTGGTCTGCGTATTTCAGAAACTGCTGATCTACTGGAATTTCTACGCACAACCATCTCTAGGGTTTGAGGAGAATGGTTTACAGCTGACAAATCTGCAGAAACTGCGTGATGCCATCATCTCAATGTGGACCAAAATCTCTCAGAAGTGTTTCAAAGACCTCATTGAAATTATGCCATGAAGAATTAAGGCAGTTCTGAAGGCAAAAGGGGTCCAACCAATACTGGCAAGGTGTACCTAATAAAGTGGCTGGCGAGAACACATTACTCATGCAGTTGAAAATGCAGCCTGTGAATTACAGCTTGAGAAGACACACTGAACATCTGTTTGCTGTGTCATGCCAGTGGGCAGGGGGCCAGTCTATTTCAGAGCACCCTTTAATTTAGCAGATGTCTACTGTAGCATTAGTACAGTTTTACAAAGAGCAGTCATGACTCCCCAGCTGGCTCTCCAGGAAAACCTACATAGGAAACAAGTTAGGAGACACAATGACTTTAAATTCACATCAACCCATTAAACTGCTTTATAACCTGAATATTCAACAGTCACTGAAGGAACAGAGCAACCATGGTTAATTCTTTATTATCTTAGTGTCTGAATTTCTGCTTTTCCTCCTTTAGATAGCAACCAGATGAACAACCTGGTACAAGCATCAACCTTGATAGCCCAGCCTTACCCACCCCTGGGACCGATCACCAGCCCCTACGAACAACTGAAGCCTGTCAAGGATCTCAACAAGTACGCAACCCTGAAGGCTGTGGGTAAGAAGATATTTACCATGGACCATAATTAGGCAGAAAGTTGCATCAACAGGTTTTGTCATTTGGTTTGAGTAGGCTTCCTTTTTGAATACAGCTAGAATATTAAATCAGGGTTTTTCAACAATGCCTGTAATGAAAGTAATTAAAAAGCCAGGTTTATTAGTTTCTGAGGCAGAAAATTCACCTGAAATGCTTCATAAGAAATTTACCAGATCCCAGTCATATTAAACAAGCTTAATTTTGTTCAACATTGCTTGTCACAACAGACCGAAAAACATGATGTGTGCCATCTGTTTAATTTTAGTTGAGCATCAGAAAGGTTTGACACAATGTGGCTTTGTCATTTTTAAACTTATTTCATTGGATATTTTTTTGCATACTTCAAAAATGCATTTTTCTTTAAATAGTGACCTAGTTATTTTGAATCTCCATAAGATCTCTGGCTTACAGAAATCCTTGTCAGTTAATCATCAGTCCATCAATGCCAAACAAGAGCGGAGCTGAAAGCTTATTAATAGATGCAAGTCTGTTGTTTTTCCCATGTGCTAATTTAGGACCCACAGCAGACAGTGCATGAACAAATCAAAAAGATTTGGGCCTTGAGATTAATTTTGTTATTATGTGAGACTTTACAAATAATATAAACTGTAACAAAAACAAAATAAAATAGGAAAAAAATATATACTGATGTTAGTATTTTGTATTTACCTCCCATTAAAAAACTGGAAAATATTTTTTGTTTTAAAAGTTGTGATTAGGGTTTTTCCTAACTAAGTGAAAGCTAAGACTATAGCTAAAGTGCCTATATAAAGTATTCACCCCCTTGGATGTTTTTCCTTTTATATTTTATAAATCAGTTATGATAAATATATTTTGGCTTTACTGACCCCTCCCAAAAAATACCAACAAAAAGAGTCTGTGTGGATAGGTCTCAATCAGTCTTTCACATCTGGACACTGCAATTTTATTCCATTCTTCTTTGCAAAACTGCTCAAGCTCCTTCAGGTTGCATGCGTGTGAACACCTTTTTTCAAGTCCAGCCACAAATTCTCTTGGATTAAGGTCTGGGCTTTGACTCAGCCACTCCAGAATGTTCACCTTGTTGTTTTAAAACATTTCTGTGTAGTTTTATGCTTCAGGTCATTGTCCTGCTAGGAAAATAAATCTTCTCCCAAGCCGTAGTGCTCTTGCAGATTGAATAAGATCGTCTTCCAGGATTTTCCTATATTTTGCAGCATTAATTTTACCCTCTACCTTTAAAAGCCTTCCAGGGCTGGCTGCTGCAAGAAGCATCCTCACAGCATGATGCTGCCACCACTGTGCCTCAGAGCTGGGAAGGCGTGTTTGTGGTGATGTGCACTGTTTGGTGCCTGTAAGCATAGTGTCTTATCTAATGGCAAAATAACTTTCTTCCACTTGACCATGGAGTCTCACACATGCTGTTTGGCGAAATCTAGTTGAAATTTAACATGAGTTATCTTCATCTTTCACACTCTCCCTTAAAGCTTTGACTGGTGAAGGACCCAGTCATTTCAGCTGCTGAAGCTTGTAACTCCATGAGTAGTCATAGGTGTTGCAGTGGGCTTTCTAACTATTCTACTTCTTGCACTGTCACTTAGTCTGTGAGGATGGCCTGATAGGCATATTTACATATGTGCCATATTCCCTCCATTTCTTGATGATGGATTTAACTGAACTTTGGGGGATGTTCAGTACTTTGGATTTTTTTGTACCCATCCCCTGACTTAAACTTCTCAATAACCTTTTCTCTGAGTTGCTCGGAGTGTTCTTTTGTCTTCATGGTGTAATGGTAAGCAGGACTAGTTAACGACTAGTGACTGAACCTTCAATACTACAATCTCTTGAGATGCGTTCACTGTACTCAGGTGATTCCTATTTTACTAATTGTAAGACTACTAGCACCAGTTGGCTGGACCTCTTTAGAATTAGATCAGTCACTTTCAAGGGGGTAAATGTTTATGCAGTGACTTATTTTACATTACCTATTCTAGTTCAATTGGCATTGCTTTGTAGAAATCTGTTTTCACTTTAACATCAAAGAGTTTTTTTTGTCTTGTCAAGATTTTATTGACCATGATTGATTTATAAAATCACTAAAAGTGAAAAATTAATCCAAGGGGTTGAATATTTTTTCATAGGCACTGTATAACTGTCATGGTTTCAAACTGGTTAACGTCATGATGAAAATCTTTACAGAGTTATTAAAGAAACCAAATAATAAAAAGTTGATCCCTATTTTGAAAAAATAGTAATTGCCAGGAGAGATTTAAATGGGAAAACACTGCAGAGATAAATGTGATGATTTTAGGCATTTCTGGTGCCATTTTCCACAGTAGAAATCTTTTTATTGCTTTTAGTGGAATAATTTAGCTGTGTTTGAAAAAATAGTCATGGTTAGACAGCTTTGTTCAGCCCTTCATGTACAAAGACCAACCACACTACCTATCTCCCTCTCTTTGTGTTTCTCATGAGCAGCTGAAGCTTCTCCGCTGAAGTGCCAGCCAACAAACTGATCATTAGGCAAAATGAAAATAGAGCAAATCTTAGCTAATGAGACTGGGGACATGAGGCAATCAGGGGCAATCAAAACACAAATGAGCTGTCGCCATGTGACAAGCTGTAACTCTACTGTACATGGGGAAGAGATGGGATCTCAGGCAGCAAACAGGATGCTGTAGGCAAAATGACCACATAACAGATTATCACAGACTTATCAAACAATTAATAGTAGCTTGTGCTGGTATGAAGCTTAAATAGTGTTCAAACACTCTCATACATTATCTGCACATAGGAGACAAAAAACGATTCCATAATCGTGACTTTAAAAGAAGATATACTTCATATATAGGCATTTTTTCAATCATGCAACATGCCCAAAGGCTGACAATACATATGCACAAGCAGAATCCTATGGATTCTATCAGAATTAGGGGCCGCACGCAGACCAAAACACCCAGGGCTTTAGGAGGCTGCCCCTAAAAGAAAGAGAAATGCTAAAATCCACATTGTGCTGTGCCATATTCCACTGACTGACTGAGTCTCTGGTGTCTTTTTAAATAATTTGTCAAAATAAGTGTATGTTCCAATCTTGAAGTTTAACTTACTTGGTCATACATAACGAATGACAAGCAGGAACAATGTAAAAAGATGTACATGAGCTTGTTTTCACTTGGGGAAAAAAGCTTTGTGCTTTTTGTGGTTTAATAATCAATTAGGACTTCTACTGTGCACTGAGGTTGTAATTTCCCTTGAATATTGGGAGGACTGGTCATATTATCACATGATTAGAAACTGGGCAGCCAGCTTTTTTTTTGTTGTTGTTGTTTTTCTGTGTTGAAATTTGCCTCCCAAATAGATCGACATTGCAGAGAACCGTTTTTCTAACTATTATGTTTTTATTTGTATCTATTAGCAGAGAAAGCTAACGATGGCTTCTACAGCAACCGGCGGACAATGATTGAGATGACAAGCAAAACCAGCCTCCCCATGGAAGCTGTGGATTTGGAGCCAGCACCGACTAATCCTTACAGCCCTCCCAGACAGCTGTCTGGAAAGCAAAATGATCACAAGTACAAAAGCCCCAGGAGCCGCAGCTCCCAGTCGCTATGCTACAGCTCCAGCACGGCTGTTAGCCCAGGAGTGCTAAGATCTTGGGATAGCAAGGATGCACTGGGACTAAGACAGAGCTACGGCCAAAAGAAACTGTGCATCATAGAGAAGGAGCTGCACACCACTCGCTACTTGCCTCCACAACCATATTTTGTCACCAACAGCAAGACAGAAGTGACAGTATGAAGAACGGTCTAATCAGGAGGATAAGAGGTAACCTACATTTAAGAAAGACAGAGGCTGCTGACTGGGTGGAGGTGGAAAAGCAGCATGGACCGTAGCACCTGCATTTAATGGGCAGTATTTAAGATGCCATCTAAGGGTGAAATATACTGCATAAGGACTGTGTATCAATCACTGTGCCTCTGGAGGGTACAGTGATGTTTTCATCCGTATTTATGTAACCACACAGCTAAAACAAAGTTATGCTACTCAAATATAGCCAATGAGAGATGTGATACATGCAATGCTGTAGTCAGTATTTACTGAATCATCAGTGAAGTATATCAGTCCCATAAAATCACTGTTTAAATGGCAAAGCCCCTCTTATTTACATAGCTGAACAAGGAGTGTGATTACTTTGGAATGATGAAATGTTTTATCGGATACAGTGGGAGCTGCTATGTTGCTAGGTGCTGGAAGTGCACAGTATAAAGAAGATAAATTTGAGATAATTACCTTAAAAACTTCAACCAGCCTAAAGCTTTTCGACGATTGCGCTTATAAATAAGACTTTTAAGATCCTCCAGAACAAATTAAGCCACACAAATTGAGCAAATAGCATGTAATGTAAGCTAAGTGAAAATTCCCAAGCACACCAATTATCCTAAAGCCTAAAGATGAGTTTTTTGCTGCTTGTTAAACAGGCTGAAATTAAACTGATTGCTCTACTCTCATCTACAAAAGTGTTAGAATTCATTTATTTTTGCCGCAGACTGAAAACATCTGGGTTTACATCAAAAGATTAATATGAGACAAAAGATCAACAATTCAGTTTTCATTTCTAGGTATTTACATCTGGATCTGATATACATCTTACAAGATAGCATTATTTGTAAGAACAACACATTTTTAAGGTGAGTAAAAGTATTTGTACAGATAGACTTTCAATATATATTCAAGTGAATAAGACTTCATATTTAGTTACAAACCATTTGCTTGCTATGACTGCATCAAGCCTGTGACCCACTGACGTCACCAAGCTTTTGCACTTTTTTTTGTGATGCTTTTCCAGGCTTTCACCGAAGCCTCTTTAAGTTGTTGTTTGTTTTTGGGGGGTTTCTCCCTCCAGTCCCCTCTTTAGCAGGTTAAATGCATGCTCTATAGGGTTTAAGTCTGGAGATTGACTTGGCCAGTGTAAACCCTTCCACTTCTTGCCCCTGATTAACTCCTTTGTTGTTTTGCCAGTTTGTTTTAGGTCATTATCTAGCTGCATGATGAAGGATCTCCCAATCAGTTTGGTTGCACCGTTCTTTAAATGGGCAGAAAAAATGTTTCTGTAGACTTCTGGGTTCATTTTGCCGCTGCCATCATGTGTTACATCATCAATGAAGATTAATGAGCCCGTCCCAAAAGAAGCCATGCAACCCCAGGCTGTGACATTACCTCCACTGTGTTTCACAGATGAGCTTGTATGTTTAGGATCATGAGCAGATCCTTTCTTTCACCAAACTTTAGCCTTTCTTCACTTTGGTAAACGTTCATCTGTTTCTTCTTTATTCTTCTTGCTATGAGCGGTTTGCATCTTCTTGTGTAGCCTCTGTACTTTTGTTCATGAAGTCTTCTGCGAACAGTAGATGGTGATACCTTCCCCCCTGTCCTCTGGAGGTTGTTGCTGATGTCACTAACAGTTGTTTTAGGGTCTTTCTTTACAGCTCTCACAATGTTTCTGTCATTAACTGATGTTGTTTTCCTCATCTACCCGTTTGATGTCTGCTACTGAGTACATCGGTGGTTTCTTTCTTCTTCAGGACATTCCTAATGGTTGTACTGGCTATGGCCAATATTTGTGAAATGGCTCTAATTGATTTCCCATCTTCTCTCAGTTTCACAATCGCTTGTTTTTCACCCATAGACAGCTCTCTGGTTTTCATGCTGGTTACATCTCTAACTATAAATGCAGTCTGCACAAGCAAAACCCAAATCTGAAACTGATCGTAGACATTTAGTGCTACGACACACCTGGGCACCAAAACACACTTGTCAGCCACATGTTCCAATACTTTTGGGTTAAAAGGTGCTATCTTCTAATTGGTGTATCAGATCCAGGTGTAAATACCTGGAAATAAACACTAAAATGTTGATCTCTTGTCTCATGTTCATCTTTTGATGTCAAACCTAAATGTATTCAGTCTACAGCAAAAATAAAAGAATTGGCCTCACTGTTCCAGTAATTTTGGAGGGGAGTGTATATAAACCCAAAAACCAAAGAGGACCATCAGAGAAAGGATTGCCCATTCTGTATTATTTTTTGAATTTTGAAACTCAAAGATGGAGGGTAGGAGTCAGATGAAGGGATTAAATGGACACTTCAGAAACTGCTGTTCTTTTAGTTTTCATTTTCCACCGTAAACATTCAAAGTAAGTAAAACATCTAACTATTAGAAGAGCATGTCAAGATTTTTTTAATTGGAAAACACTATTCAGCACACACAGAGCAAAATCAGCAATGAGACAGAAATTGCAGCTTTGTCCAGAGGGAGCACCAAAACTGACATGGACCAAAAGTTCCTTGCAGGAGCTTTAATCTTATCTATCAAATATTTATAGTTTATTTATTCTTTAAAATGTCTAAAAAGTTCTGAACGTTACACTAAAGTATGAGCTTGTCTAGTTTCTTTTCAGGTTAGTTTGAAAAAAAAATGTACATCCATTTTGTAGAGATCTCTAAGTTTATCAGTTTTTTAAATATGTAGAGGAGTCAGTAAAATTGTGTGACTGTTTACCTGTATAACTTAAAGTTGATCAAAAAGTTAATTTACATTTTGTGGCTTCAGTGTGACTTTTCAAAGTGGTAGAAGTCGTTTAAAATCCGTGTATCATTCGTTCATTTAATGTTTGATTGATAATTGAATAACAAATAGAGGAAAAATGGCTCATGGTTCACTTATGTCATCCAGGAAGCGTGAATTCCTCAGTGATGGACATGTGATTCTCAGGATGCTTTTCTGAGCACAACACCTGCAACAGGTTATGCAAATTAATATTAAAATCACACTAACTGCTTAAGCCTGTTTTTTCATATTACATTTTCTGATCCCAACATCAATAGCAAAAGTCAAAAAGACGCATCATTTTTTTGTTTGATTTCATTTCAAAAATGAAAACAAGAAAATGAACAATTTTTCATTATTTACTATTCAATTATCAATCAAATATTAAACAAACGAATGATTCATGGATTGTATATGCACACAAACTAAGCCACTGCCAATGGACATCCTACTGATGCACATAATTCTGTGATCATTAAGAGATGTAGATGCAGAGTTGAACAAGTGTTGTACCAGTGTAATAGTGCCTCTCATCAGTACCAGCATGTGTGATTATCTTAGAATAGACAGTAGAGGAAGCCCTGTTTAAGTGTGGAGGTTGGTCTTATTCTTAGTATTCCTTTACATTCCCAAGAGAGATAAGATAAGATATTCCGTTATTAGTCCCACAAGGGGAAATTCCAACTGAAGACGTTGTAAATGTAAAGACAGTGGCTATGAGTTTGCACATTATGTTAAATGCTGATTTGTTTGTAAAAATGTGTATGATTTTTTATAAATGTCTCTGAAAACAGCATCAATCTCCAAAAGGGATAATACAACAATGATTGAGCCTGTGGCCAGCTAATTAAAGTGCTAAACTGCAGTATTGTGAAGTGGTTTAGTTTCCCCATTGCTGCAGTAAAGCACCAGTGAGTTTTCCAAAACACAGCAGTTTAAAATCTACAGAGGGGAAAAACACATTTGCTCTTCATCTTACTGATGTATGGAAACTTTTGTGGGAGTGGGAGGATAAGCTAACATTGTGGGCTTACAATAACAATGCCAGGGGTTAAAAAAACTGCAATCACTGCTTAGGGAGATCTTCAAAGCCCCTGTGAGGGGTTTTTAACTAGTTATGAAATGGATTGACATTAATAGTGATGCATCTTTATAACCAGCGAAACAATTCAAGTGTTTTAGGAGTAGGCAGGGAGAGCTTAAATTTTATTGAAATTGATACCCTTATCGATCCTCCTTATCAATCAGTGTCCTATCATTATCTATCTTTTTCTAATTTTTGATGTGAAGACAGAATGACTATACATTTTCAACAGAAGTGGTAGAAGTCAAGTAGAGTTTGAATTAAAACATTAAAAATGTCATGATTACATCTGTTAGATTAATTTTATATTGATGAAGAAACAAAAACATTCCTTATCTTCACAACTGTGATTATTCAAGTTTCTATTCAAAAACTGAATCATCTTTTTTGTGTTTTATTTAAACACATCATGACATTTTATTTATATTCACCTAATAGTGATTTTACTGAGCTTACCTTGAATACATCATAATATAAACATTTATCTGCTTGTTGATTAACTTCATTATGTCAATTCCAACACAAATTTCAACACTGAATTCATATTTTAACAAAAGGACATGGTACAAAGTTTGGAATCCCTTTTCAGTGCTAATCTGAGCAGATGAGGAAGAAATATGCCCTGTAGCAGCTCGGGGTGTCCTGGTATTTGTAATTGTCCTGAACCGTCATGGTTTGGGGGTCATGATTCAGTGCACACAGTCACAAGACAAATGCATCTAAATTCTCTCGCCTGTCTATGCTGTGAATGGGGAAAAACGGCAATCACAGATGATAGTATTACACGCCAATCTGGCTTGCAGTATAGCTCATAACTGTTTGCTAACCGCTTTTAAACAACCAACAAAGAAGATGAAGAAGCAGGCATAACAAACACACGAAGAAGAAAAGTTAAATATGGGTGCGGAAGCACGGCCGCCAGCTTTGTTCCCTCACCAACTTCTCTGCTGCTCTGTTCTGTCTGGATGTAAAAGCAGAGAGCATAGAGGACATTAACGATGCTAATACATCCTGAAGGCCATACGTGGATACACAGAAGTAAAGAACAGCGGCTATGAATGTGTGCTTTCACTCTGCTTAGACTCACGTTCCGTCCTGTGTTTACACTGACTATTTAGTGGTTCTTTACTGATGAGCATGAGTCATGAGTTTTCACGCGTACACACTCTTTAGCCAGTGTTCTCTACCTCGATATATCCACACATAGCCTTTAATATGCTGTTTTCTAACAAACAGCATCACAGCACAGGACATAAAATATAAATATGATACCTTAAAAAGGCTCTAAACTACATGCATGTTATTTTCATCATTAAATGTTGTTTATTTCATCCTTCTCAGGAGAAAAAAAGACTTAATTTCTCTACTGCCTTTTATTTTGCATCATTTTTGTTAAAGATATCACAGGCTGTACCAACTATCACCGGTAGGTCTATTTAACCCAAGAAGGATCAAACTGTTAGGTACACTACTTTCAGTTTAAAAGTAATAAATGAGGGAAAACTAGAATCAGGCCTACAAATTCAGGACTTTTCTAGCGATGAACTGAGCCCGTACTGAACCGTGACCCCGAAACAGAGGTACAAACTGAACCGTGACCCCTGATAGTTTTATGCTACTTCCAGCACAGCACTAAAGTATCAATAAGCAGTGTCAATAAGCTAAAAAGTGATCATGTTATTGCTGTCCTCTTGGCCAGGTCACCCTTGTGAAAAAGATCTCAATTTCAGTGGGTCTTCATCTGGTTGAAAAAAAAAAGTTTTGATTGCAGCACCTTGACAAAAGTTTTTTATAATTCGTCACAGCAAGCGCTATCTACACACACAACATCAGAAAGCACATGAGACAAACTGCTTTGTCCAGAGAGGTTTCCAAAACCAACAACAAAAACTATGAGCTTTATTATCTTCTCTTTTATTCCACTCATCGAAACCACTGGTTTCCAATCTGAGGTCAGCCTTCCTCCCTGGGTGAGCAACTAGAGATCTCAAGGGGTCCCCTATGAGGTTGTCAAAATAAGAAATTAGATTTTCAACTAAAATAATAATGATACACTTAATAGATACACACTTAAAATGCTGGTTATGGGAAGATCAAGTGTGTTCAGACCTATTCTGTTGGGATTTCATCAAGAAGGTCAATCAAAAATGGATGTCAGTTTTTTACAGCAATGAATAACCTTTTGCATGTTTTTCCTGAGTGGGGGCTTCGCATTTTTAAGATACAGATATGGGGAGCTCTAAAGTAGAAGGAAAAAGAACACATATGATCTGATTTCAGAACAGAAAAGTTCCTTGCTAAGGTTTTTCTAAAACTCCCTTAAACAAGTCCAGGCAGTATTGGCAGCTTCCACATTATAACGACACACCGTTGTTGTATTTCCGTGAATTATTGACGTGTTAAAGTGCTAAAGTACCAGATATTGAACATTTTCAAAGGGACGCTTGAATTCTTGTCTCACTGGTCAACATGTTTCTAATTTCCAAGTATTTTTTGCTGTGACTCATAACTGGTCAAATTGGGTTTCAAGCCAAGCAATACAAAGAGATGTATAAAAAGAAGAAACCTGCCTGTAACCCTTACCTGTGCAGTTGACTATTCAAGCAGCTGAGAACAGGGTGATGATACACAAGTTTGAAGTGGGTACTGTAACAATAAAGGTGTATTTATGTATTCTCAAATCCAAATTTACTGTAAGGCTGTTATTCTCAAAAACTGTATGCACAATTTTCCAACATATGAATATCTAGTGCACTGACCTGTCCGTTTACATTGTTAACCAGCTGTTTTAGTGTTTCACCATTATATTAAATCTGTTATCACCTTTAATACTCAGCTATGAATTTTTTTAAACAAAGTATTGTGTGGTGACTACCATTAGATGTTAATGTTTGGTGAACTACTTTTTCCCTCAAATATACTACAATATATTGCAGTACACCATATCTACTCATGAGGATCTTCTGTCTTACAGCCAATACTACCAAGACATGTGTATTATATGTTTGCTTCACATCAGATAGTGAAAAAAATCATCAGCAATGACATAGTTAAGTCAAGAGTTAAGGAAACCCCCTATGTTTAAATGCTTAGAACAGTATGATGGCTATTTAACAGAATTATTATATGACTTATTTAATGTTCTGATGAGTGTTGTTATGTCTGTGTACTTCAGTTCAATATGCCCTATTATACATCAATATTATGGGTTATAATTATACTGAAAACCTTCATGATTAAGAGTAATCTACGAGATTACCAGAGACTTCAATGTTTTACTTTAATACATTGTCCAAAGTTTGAAACTGAATTTGAAAATGCTTCTTCTGTTGTACTTATTTATAAGAAAAACATTAAAACAAGCGACCCAGTTTCATTGTGGTATTTTAATGTAGTTTTAAGGTTGTCATGAGGGAGTCCAAAGTTTATTCAACAATTTCTTAATGTTGGGGACCTAAAGACTGCTATTTAGAGTAAAAGCAATGATTTTGCAAGAAAGTGTATTTCCATCAGTGTATTGTAGCTGAATTTGTACTAACCCCTCAAGTAAATCTTGAACAATGTAAAAAGACCTCATTTAACATCTCTCATTACAAACCGGTATTCCTACCACAGCTTTTAGCGTTTTGTAATTGGTGAGTTCAACTGACTGACCTAAATGTCTCAACAACACTTAAAATAAAATAAAAGAAAAAAGGAAGACAGGGGCAAGTGTGCCAGCAGCAAAAAATAAGTGCATTATTAAAGTCTTGCCAATTCCTTTTTAAGTTCTAATTCTAGCCTGTTCATCAGCTGCCCCCTCCAACACCACACCAGATGGCATCATAATAATATAAAAGCACATTTGAGTGCAGCCAAGGACCTCTTCTGTTAAATAAACTGCAGTTGATTGGACTGTCTGTTTTAGCATGCTCCAGCTGTACAAAAATGAAGTGTCATTATACTGTATACATTAAAAGTATTTTTATAACTTTGTCTCTTAAAGTACTGTTGTATCTCATTCTTCCTGACATCCATGGTGTTGCTTACAGCACTGGATATGATCCATCCTCTGCTGATCCATCTAGAGCATCTTTATCTACAAAGTCAGGTGTGACATATAAGCCTTGGGTATAAAAGCCTACGTCCTGTTGAGTACAAAAAAATATATAGGTGTGGATTTTTGTAAGGGGCTGCAACAGTAAAGTTGTAGCCAAGTGCCCATCCTCTTAGGGCTTTGTGACATTCACAACTATATGCTTAACATGAAAGAGAAAGTCCAACTGGTGTTTCTGCTGTTACTTTTAACACCTCAGTGCAGTGACACAAGTCTGCTTGCTGCAACTGGTAAGTCTCCTGCAAAGCCTATAAAAAGTATTCACCCCCTTGGACATTTTACCCTGTTATAAATCAGTCATGCTCAATATAATCTGGCTTTTTTGACAAAAAACCCTTTAATGTCAAAGTGAAAACAGATTTCTACGGAGTAATGTCAATTAAATAAACATATAATTTAAAATAAGGGACTGCATAAATATTCCCCCCCTTCAAATCAGTATTAAGTAGCTGCACCTTTGGCTGCAATCAGAGCCCTTTTCAAGTCCAGCCACATATTCTCTATTGGATTGAGGTCTGGGCCTTGACTCAGCCATGCCAAATCATCCACCTTGTTGTCTTTAAACCATTTCTGTGTAGCTTTTGCTGTATGCTTTGGTTCACTGTATTGCAGGAAAATTAATCTTCTTCGCAGTAGTACTCTTGCAGACTGAATGAAATTATACTGCAGGATTTTCCCAAAGGGTAAAACTTACAAGGGGGTGAATACTTTTTATAGGCACTATATATGAACCAGAAAATACCAGAAAATAAGACAGAAAGACATAAGGGAGTCTGTTTTCAGATGTCCTTAAAAGTTTATTGGTGCAACACTAAGATTTTTTTCTTATGCTTCTGGACGAGTGTTTTGATTTCCTAAAGTTCGTAATGGGAGCCCTCTCATGGAAAAATCTACAACACTAATTCCACTTTTAGCCACATAATGATTGATTTTTACTTAGGGAACTACATTTATTTAGCTCATTGCTTTTCTCTTTCTTTCTCTTGCTCTCTGGTGACTATTTTTGCACACTAAAGTGGAAAAGCTATGAATTTGGCATGAATGCTGTGTATTAGTGGGGGTTTCATGCCATGCCTTGGGTAGAGGCTCAACGAAGGCAAAAAGCAGATCTAAATCTGCCCCAGTCACAGTTAGGTCAGGGGTTTGTTTGGTGCCGTCCTGCTTGGCCTGTAAGGCTCCAGCGGTAGGTGTTTTGGTTAGGCTGGCCCCACTACGGGTGTTTTTTTTCTGTGCTAGCTTTCCAGCCATGCATTCAGGATCCCCACATATCCAGACCAGATCCAGTCTTCATCTTGACAGAGCATCTATGCAGAGTCTTGGCATAAATAACAGCAGTTGCAGACTGACCACATGTAAGCAGTCAAACCAGCAACCTCTCTCACTGTCACCTAAAGCTCACTGACCACCGAGAATATCATAATTCATTACTGATGCTCCTCTAGTGAAAAACTACACTACAAGGGCAGGTATGGGACATATTCAAAGCTCTTTTTCCCCAAAAAATATTTGCTCTGTCACAGTCCAAAAACATCAGCAGTAGACGCTTCACTCCTGAGCCTAAATGATGAATCTGTGCAGGCATTTGCTCTGATGCCCATGGATTCTGGCAGACTGGTGTCAGTGCTTATCCTGCCATGCTCCCAGGTATATGGCTGACACAGTTCCCACTCTCAGGCCCAGGCCCTGTTGGAGAGGTAGATAGCTGTTTGCACCAACCATGAAGCTGGAACTCAGTGCGGGGTGTCCAAATGAGCCAGACTTGTTAGCAGTCTGCCAGCTCCTGGGATCAAACACCTAAGGTGTCAAACAAATAAGGGTACAACAACGGTGATCCTTCACCCTAAGTTTGTTTCCCTACTCTGAGACCTATTCCTAAGGGCTGTTTGATCCACACAGCAAGGTTCCCAGGTAGCCTTAAGCAGAGGATTCGGGTGTTACAGGCAGCTTAGGGCATGTTTGGATAACGTAGCTTTTCAGTCTACTCTAGCACTAGTTTGATGATTCACTAAATTGTGCACTTGTTAATACAAATGACTCCTGTTTACAGGCATGATTTCTCTCAGAAGTTCCGTTTTAACAAGCCTTTGGGAGCTCTGTCATTTTCTTGAAAACGCCAGGAGACATTCCTGTTAATTAGCAAAATGATGTATCCTACCACCAGGGTGGATCCCTCTGGAAATTAAATCAGAACAATAACCTAATTCAGTCAGACAGACAGAGGGAAAGTTTTGTCCTGGCGTGTGAAAAATCTTTATCCTGAAATACCTGCACGAGTTTAAAAAAAATCATAAATAAACAAGAGAAATGTATGGTACTGATGAATTAATTAACATCCCAAAAATGGAGGTTTGCATTAATTAATTACATGAAAATGATTTTAGATTTACACAAAGGCACTGGAATGGCCACCTTAACAGCAGTCAAGGGTCACTGTCACAACAAGCATCAATCTTCAATGCACTGGATAATAAACTATTAATGATTTAAACTTACAAAGCAGGGATCTGTCGGGCAGTAGGCTTTGTAGAGTCCCTTAAAAGCTCTGGCTCCACTACCCCAACATGGGTTATTTTCATCTTGGTGCACAGATGATAGTGGGAAACCTTTGTTAAGTAAAAACAATGATTCAAAAGATTATTTCTTTACTTATTTATTTCATCAGTTAAAAAAAATATTCATTAATGTTATATTATCATTACTAAAAATGTTTAAATGAATCGAAGAGCAGCTTAATTTTATGCTATCATTACCAATATCAGTCCTCTCCATTTTATTATCAGATTCTTGCTAATGCAAATCTTTTAGTGTCCGGTCTTCTTCTTCATATACTTAAACATCATTACTGACAATATCCATGAAAATGGAAGATGAATTTGTTGGGTATTAATATATAACATACCAACGAGTATGGTCTTTGGTATTTGTTTTGTCTTGAGATACATTTTTTTAATGACTTGGCTCTACAAATGAAGATTAATTAACAGTTAATGAAAAGCTACTGTAGTCACATCTTAGTCCAACATATCTATTAGAAATAAATTGCGTCGTTATAAACTTGTGTATTGTCTGACACAGTTTTACAGTGAAATTATCAATACAGCATTAAGGAAATTTTATGATTCATGTATCAGTTAAAATGTGACACTGTTCTCCTCCATTGGAACGGAAAGACTGACAGGGATGATGGGAAAAAAGGGAGTCATATGGCTTTTTCAGTTTTAGGTTATTTAGGTTAAACATCAATGGCATTAAAGCCAGATAGAAGAAAACTCACCTCACATATACCTGAACTTATTTTGACTAAGGCAGAAACCCTCATCTGGAAGGTTATGTGCTTTCCAACATTACCATCAAACTCAGAGTTTAGTGTGACAACTGTTTGAAACAGAGGGTGGACTAATTACTGATGGACTGAAAACAACCAACAACAAATACCGTATGTTTGCCAAGTCATCCTTACTCTCCATCTTCAAAGAAAAACATGAATTTAGAAGCAACTAAGAGCAGCAACAGACATGCTTATTTTCAGTTTTATTTATCAAATGCTTTAGTTGCCTTTATTCAGGAATCCATGAACATGTGTCATGCCTACATTACAAACTGGACTTTTACAACTTGTAGTTCCTGTTTCATTTTTTAGCTGTTTTTTATTTAAAAAAATAACATTCCAACTGAGATACTAATAGACAATGAAGAATCTTATAGGGAAAATGACTTAAGGTAGATGATAAAAAGGGTTTCTAACAAAAATGAATTCAGTCATAACAACAAAGTTTAAGAAAAATGCAGTTTCCAAAAGTAAGTCCTGTGACACTGTAAAGAGAAAGATTATACAATTCCAGAGGCATCGTTTGTAAAAAAAAAAAAAAAAAAAAAAAAAAGAAGAAATCAATGGTCTGATTCCCACTGTGCAGCTTTCAAGCTTTGCTGTTAATATGGGAGCAATTCTCTCTACATGAAAAGATACCAACAGGGCTTGAACAGGCAGTCAATACTCTGAATTAATCTACTCTCCCAGTCTGCACATGGTTACACATCCTAGATCATTGTGTGGAGCAGCTTGGAGCAAAATCAGGGAGTTTGTGAAAGGAAGCACACAGAGATTAGGGATGTGGAGCTTCCAGAGGGATGTCTCCATCACGGACAAAGACACAGGAAAGTCTTTTCTCCCTCGATGCAGGGAGACAGGAGTTGTTATTTTAGAATGGGGACTATTTCCTTGGTTCAAAGTATGTGAGTCAATGATAACCTTCACGTTATCGTCACTTTTTAATAGTTTCTAACAACTACAGCTTCATACTGTTCTAAATTATGGTACCAGATTGATGCATCAATCAACAATTCCAAATATGATCTAGAGTTTTTAAACTAATTCAAAGTGTCAGTGAGTTCCTCAGAGGCAGCTTGCTGGAAGTCACACAAACAGCAAGTAGAAATCTTGGGAATATAGAAGTTCAGAAAATATGTAAACATGAAATGTTTCCAAAAATGCTGCACGGGGAGCATCAACGTGTGAAGCTTAGAAATAGAAAAAGCAGGGATGATACTGTGAAAGGCTGTGAATTCAGGTTTGGTTTGCATAAAGATTTATGATTTTCAAATACTTATTTGGGATCATAAAATCATTTAAACTGATCTATATTATTGAGTGCCTCTATCTGTTATAGTTTATTGTTTGTGTGTATGACTTGTGCTGTGTGATCTGCAAATGTTTTCAACTATCAGCACAGACGAGACAGACTCCTGGATGGACCAAAAGATTTTCAGACAATCTAAATCTTGTCTATTCTTTCAGGTTTCTCTGTGTCTCTTAACTGAATGAAGTGAGGCTAGGCTTGTCATTTCTACTCTCGATCAGTTCAAAATGGCTGCACCTCTCTTATTATTTGTTATCATATCCGGTGCAATAGCCTCTAAATAGCCTCAAAACCTTGCTATGATGGGTTTTGAAAGCATTCATGACTACTTTAGGTCACAAAGAGAAAGACATTTTAAAATGTACACATCTTATATAGCTAATCAGCTGTTTTTAATATAAAAATGTATTCTGACTTTAAGAGTTAGAACTTTATTAACAAATCACGAGTCTAAGTCCTAAGGAGAAAAGTTGAGAAGCAGAAGCAAGTGCGATCTTACCTGATTGCAAAGGATATCCAGTATACCTAAACAACATCAATCTGGTCCATTCATCGAGGGACCTGCATTAAAAAACATGAAGAAGGAGAGTTTATGAAGAAGAGTTTCACTTAATCTCCAGAGAAAACAAGAGTATAAAGCAGGATTATATAATGATTAGGGATGAGCAACTAATCACATTTTCTTGAAAAAATCGAAACATTTATCCTTTTAAGGGTTTAGCCTTTTGCCAGAAAAATAAAGTAGTAAAATGAAGCCCAATAGCAACCCACCAACCCCAGGTGACAAAAAGCCCAGAGGATTCAAGAGGGACATGTTTTAATGAAGATATTGCAGCATAAAAACTTTAATATAGTTAATCTACATTCCTTCATGTTAGTTTGTTACAATTTGATATAACAAGAAAGACTTCAAACCCTCATTTGAATGCACAAGATTCACAAAAAGTGAACAGCACTTCATATACATTGATATAATGTTGCTTTAGATTTTCTCTGCCTTGCACAAATCATGTGAGCCAGGCATCCTGGAAGGATCAAATTTTTGCCAAAGCATGTACAATCAGCTCTGAGTGATGAAAGCTGACACTGTGAGTGAAAGCTGTTACAAAAAAACAAAACTCCAGCAAAAAAAATGTTCAAACTCACTCGATATGACAGTCTCTAAAATAAGAAATAAAAGTGCCCCTGGCTTAGGACTTTAACATGTGCATACCACTTTTAACCATCATGCTGGTTAAGACCAATCAGTTTATATGCACCACGAAGGTCAACATTATTATTAATATTGTGTCATTGAACCTACTTAAAAGTGGAACTGTGCATCGATCTTTTGCTGTTGCTGTTTAAAATCTAATAAAAGCTTCATTTTGTGTGAGTACAGCATCATTCATTTATATTAACTAACAGAGAAGAAGGTTTTCCATAATAAAACTAAGATCGAAGCCTAAATATAAATCTGATGAAATGAAGCAGTGCTAGATCTCTCCAGAGAAACCACACCACTGTTGCCAAAATTCAAACCACAGAGACAAAACACATGCTGTTTTTTTCTACCAAGGAACTCCTGATAAACTGGTAAATAATTAACTCATCCGTGGTGAATACTGATTGGAAAGGGAGCTCATCAGAAGAAAATTCCATTTAAAAAGTGTGGTTTTAACTCACATGGACTCTGTCAATGTCAACATCCTCTTCCAGCTTTCAGAAACCTTTTGGAAATCTTAAAGCAGTCTGAGCTGTTGCTTGTCACTGTAGAGACCTGAAAAAGAAACAGCTTCTTGATTTAGTCGGTGATGATCACTTCTAAAATACTATTGTATATAATAATGTGTTCTGCAATGCCTCTCTATGATACTCTACACATAACAAAGCCTTGTCAGAGAGATTTCTGTGAGTTTCTGTGAGCTAAGAAAAGAAACCATCAAAATATTCTGCTCATCCCACAGGTGCAGTGATATTTTTTGTTATTGACCTACACTTCTATACACAGTTATTCACTTCACTGCCCTAAATGTGGAGCAGCAGCTTTGGGCTTTTAGCTGATTTTTTTGAAGCCATTAAGGCTGAAAAACTTACCATAGATCTCAAGTTTAAAAAACTCTTCGTCCATCCACTCCACTCATAGTTTGTCCAAACTTCCATCACTTCTCCATTAAAAATTATATAAAGATCTAAATACAAAAGAATTAGAGGTCACACTTCTCCATTAAAAGCCACATAAGCGGTATAGACAAAGACAGGATTTTTGAAGTGTGTCACAAAGATTAAGTTCTGACATAAGCCTTCAAAGTTGGCTATTTCACTCTCTTTTAAGGAAGTGTTAAAACATTTCTGTGCAGAAGCTGACTAAAAATTAAGTTAAGGAATGACCTAAGCAGCAGTTTGCACATTTTGCCTGGATTTGAAACCATATTTTCAGAACTTCTGCATCATTAGGAGAAACAGATGTGCTTGGGACTTCATATTAAACATTGTAGATATGTGTAAATATGGTCAGACTTTGGCAAAAAGCTCCCTGACTCCGCCTCCTGTGTGTCCTGTGTGGCTGAGATATACTGTATGAAGATGTGAATGATAAGGCCTACTTAAAATGATCACTTTTTCCTCCTGGACACAGCTGCACAGGGAAATGAAATGCTCAGCCTTACAGTGGCATTCAGATGAAGGGCAGGATTTCAGCCGAATATCCCTCACAGGAGCGTTAAAAATGAATTGTAAGTGCAGATTAAATACAAAAGGGACTAAAATGTGAAAATGTGTCCTCCAACTGGATTCTTGTCTAATTTAATGCATAAACAAATGACATAACAGAGTTTGTGATTTTCACCTTGGTTTTTTGATCTGCTTTAATATTTCCCTCTAAAATGTACCCATGTCTCTTCAGTGGTTGAAAATCTAGAAGCTCATTCTGACATGCTTTGGTGTATGTTTGAGTGAATGAAGTTTCTCTTACCTGTCTTTTTGCAGATCTCAAAAGCTGACATTGTCTTTGTGTGTTCAAGGTTGCTCAGCAAAGTAGAAAGTCTCATCCATGTAACAAACCACAGGGAAAACCTTCACAGGACAGAAAGAGAGACAGAAAAGTTTAATTATGAAAAGATTTTCTTTGAAATCAATCACACTGGCAGTTGTTTACAGCAGGAGGCGGTACAAATTTAAATGTATATTTTCCTGCTAATACAGGCATTTAGGCCATACTACATATTAGATGCAAATCATATAGTGAGCTATTACAAGGAAAGCTTTAATCCATGCAACACTGCATGCATTTAAAAATCAAACTCAACGTACAGATTAATCATCATCATGATAATCTGAGAAATTGGAATTATTGGAGTTGGAGTAAAAAAACAAAATACATTTTTTTTTCCTGATTTAAATTGAATAACTGAGTGCATAACCTCATCAGAACCCTTTAAACACTAACTGTTCAGACTTTCAAATACTGGTTAAAAAAATCTAAATGTATATTTTAGATGTTTTCTTATAATTATTAGTATTATTGTATAGTTTCATGTTTTAAATTTATAGGCCAAGCAGGATTCAGCAGTCTTGCTAACACATCTAACAGACTTCATTGGGTCATCAGCTGCATTGATTTGCTCTGGTCACAGTGATCACAATCAATTGGGGAAACAGTGCCTGAGTTCTGGCACCTTCCACACGTCGAGGCGCTGCGATGGATTATCTCTCCTCCTCGAGAGCAGAGAGTTATCTGTGAGCTTTGAGTGTTATTAATAGACTCTGCAGGGGTATCGAGGGTCTTTGTCTGTCAAAGGGTTTGAGGTAGCGCTGAGGTTTAGAGCACTGCTGAAACCACTGACACTTCGCTGTGTGCAGAGCCACTGAACAAGCTTGTTTTTAGCTGTCATCTCAAATAAGACATGTTTCTGTTTGCTCAGAGAAGGGATAATGGTCCGATAATCTGCCAGTGGATGGCAGTGTAGACTGGGCCTGTTGTTACTCACCACAGAGTAAAATTTGTTTATAAGAAACCTGCTCCACTCACCTGTTGTCTCTTGATGGTGGAAGATGGAGCAGTTTTAGTTTAATCCTGTGGACAAAGCAAATAATCTAGTTCCATTGAGGCTCTTAAGCACCTTTTAGTATTTCACTTAGGATTGTTCTGCACATTTTGATTGTCTTTGTTTGGAATAATAATGCAGGTAATGTCTCCACTGAGCTGCTTGGCACAAGTTTGTTTATTTCCCAGTCAAGATAAGTGGGAAAGGGAATCAGCCCCGACTGTAACTTTTGTGTTACAGTTTTTCTCCATTGGTTTGGCTCATTTCTTGAAACCGAAATTACATTCTCAAAATAACATGGACAAACCTCCAAACCACTTGGCAATTGTTCACAACAGAATTGAATTTCTCCTTCATTTCATCAAACTGCAAATGTCTTAGTACATGTCTCAATGTCTCAGTACATCTTTGCAAATGATTAAGTACAGATAGCCTGCATTTAGCACAATTCCCAAGTGAATAGATCTTGTTGATCTAAACTGACTGTTGACTTTTCAGTCTAATGGTTGTTCTCTCCAAAACAGGTCAGCATCATTTCATTGTATGTCATCACATGCACAATAGTCTGTTCAATTGTCAAAATTAGTCAAGAATATACTGTAAAACCATGAATACCATAATAAATCTCTTGGAACATTGGATAAATTGATTAATTGACAGTTAGATGAAACTAGAACTTCACTAACGAAGGAGGAGTTTCACACATCTAAGATGACCAATCAAACAGTGTGTTTAGCTACCTGACAGGTGCTGTCCATGATTGTGAATGCTGCCAAACATGTAATTTATATAGAGAGCTTGACCAGGACCTGTACAATTTCTGAACATGGAGGCACCTGGCCAAGCAAATGAACAAGGTCAACTGCCCACTCAAGGAAAAGGAAGAAGAGGAGGAGGAGGAGGAGCAAGGGTTCGTGGTGGTGGAATAGGGGGAAGAGGCCGAGGAGCACGAAGACACCATGCTGTCCCGGATGAAATTCGGGCCACAATTATTGACCATGTGATCAACCATCGCCTCACAACGGCGAATGAACCGTTTTGGGAGAGATATGAGCTTTTGCGGGTGAACCATGGCGTTGTGCTGAACCATCCAGATTATTTTGGCAAAAGCACCAAGAGTGTTGAGAACATCCAGCCTGTTTTAAGAAATGAGCCAAAGCAAGTGAGAAGGATCTTTGCATTTTTGGTGGCACTGACTATTTATGTGGGAAAGGAATTTAGTTTTGAAGCATGACTGAACAGTTTTGGTATAGATATGAGCTTTTGCAAGTGAGCTATGGTGTTGTACTGAACTGTAAGACTGTTTTGCCGAATGATCTTACAGTTTTGAGAATGTAATTTCTGTTTCAAGAAATGAGCCAAACTGTAATACTAGGACTCAAAACTGACAAAAAATGTTTAATTAATTAACTGAATAAAAAAAGAGGGCACGACATATGGGTAAAAATCCTGTGTTTACTTGAATGACTCATTTTGACCCATCTCTTTGATTTTTTAGTATGATCCAAAACATTTATTGCGGTTTTAAGTTTAAAAAATGGTCAGCGCTTAGACTATAGATGAATTTTAAAAAACGTGGTGCTTCTGGTACATATAAAGAAATTATCTGGTTAAAAATTGGGCACATAGCTAATTAGATATTTTTTTCTAGTAAGGGATAAAACAAATTAGTGTTCTTTCTGTATTTTCAAGGAGTTATATGTAAGACATTTCCCAAAGGTCAGCTAAAGATAGATACAACTGCATCTGCAGGGCAAAACATTCACATTTTTACAATTAAAAACTTATCAATAACATTTAAACACCCTGATACATACATGTTTTGTCAGTGTAAAAACTGAACTAGAAGACTTAGGCCTTAACAAATCATCAAACTGAGGAATTAACTGTATTTGGGGAAGCATTATTTCACTTAATGTTTGTCTTAATGGATCCTTAAATTTTGTAAAATAGTTTTCTGAGATTTATCTGCAGTGCAGTGGAGCGGAGAAGACATGATGATGGGTTTCAACACAGATCAGCATGCATCTATCAAATTTAGATTGACATCATGCCTGTCAGGGCTGTCTCCACTGCTGAGGAAGCACAAAATTTGTCTTGAATTATTTCGTCCTTTCAGAGGCGAGGCAGATCCCGGTCTAACATTCACAGCCACAGCAGCGGCAGGCTCTGCCACTCACTATTAAGACTCTTCTCCTGCACTCAGGAGGCACACAGCACCTGACAAACCTGCAGAAATGAGCCGGGGAAAGAGCCAATTAGAGGCATCGGGCAGGAGAGCAACAGTCGGGAAACAGCTCACTCTGGCACCAATCAGTGTTAGGACTTTTTTTTTTAACTTTTAGTGATATAGCCATCAAAATCTGTGATGTTTTATTTCCCGGCAAAATGGATCTGTATTTATTCTATAGGGCAAAAATAGCCAAACTACATTCCAACTGCTGCAGGGAAAAACTTTAAAGACTCCTGCTTACTGACTTGAAGTCACTGTATTTTCAGTGTCAATATTTTCAGCTTCATACTCATCAATTAGCATAAAGAGAGACACTCAACAGAGAGTCTGCTTACAGTCCCAGGCTGCTGTGTCCTTGACAGCAACAACAGACCAGCAGCGCTCTCTACTGGCAGGAAAAGAAAAAGATCAGACTTCACTAGATGCCAAAATTTCTGCTATAAGGTAACTAATTTCCTTAAATTATCAGTGAAATTGAGCTTGACTGGTATACAGGATATTTATAAGGGTTTCAGGGGGGGCACAATGGTCTTTTCAAATGCCATTTAGAGTCAATACTTAACCAGTATGTATAATTTGATCACAGGGGTGGAAGGTAGCTCATTACATTTATTCAAATGACTGTAACTGAACCTTTTGACACTTGTACCTTTGTGAGTACATTTCAAAATCAGTACTTTTACTTCTACTTATGTAAGTTTTAACCAGAATAACTGTACTTTTACTTGAGTACAATACTCTCATACTTTTTCCACTTCTGATGACTACACAGTACATAGCACATAGCAAGAGAATGATTCCAGATCACATCCAAAACAGCTGTTTAAACCTGGGGGGTTGTGTGGGGGGAGTTACCCATCAGGCACTTGGGCATATCTTTTTCTATGCGTTATTTGTGTTCAGATGTTGCCTGTTGTGGAGTGATCCCTGCTGGGGTTCTTTTTCAAACGTTTCAGGCAGATTGTTGTTTTTTATGTGAGACACATTTGTGTCATGACTGAAGTTATCCACTAAGACCTCCTGCCTGTGACTTAAGGTGTTCGTAAAAGATAGTATTTGTCATTAGTATGCTATGCACTGCCTTGCTATGAGGTTGACTCTCTGACCCACCTTGTAACAAATTTTCAAGTTACTGCAGCTCCATCATAATGTAAAATATTTGACACTTTGAAAGTGTAGTTTAACTATATGTAGTGTGGACTAATCTAGACATTTTAAAGTGTTAACTTTACCTCTATGTGAGTTAAATTCACACTGCCGTTTATGCTGTGTGTTTTAGTTTATTGTAGAGGTGTGGCTTTACCTGAGCAATCTGGTTGGAGACCTATTCTCTTGCTGTTGCCACCAAGGAAAGATCATATTATACAACTCCTCAGTAACTACATAGTACTTAGCTATGGTGGCCAGCACTTAAAGTAAACTTTAAAGTAAACACTTTTAACGACTTATATCAGAGTAAGTTTGGAAAATTGTGCACTTGACTTAAGTGATTCAACTGATTAGAAAATATGTTTTCATCATTTAGCAAAATTGATTTCACTTGAAGGATACAAAGAATGCTAGGCACATTAATGTTTCTTAATAGTGTTGTAAATCCACTGTTGGCAAGTCAATCAATGAAACTCATGTGCAAGCACACAGTGTTATCAGGATATGTTGCCCTTTAGAGCATGACCAGTTCATGGTTGGCTAAAAGATCCCAGATACCAAGAAAGAGAGTCAACAGAAAGTTAGTCATTACAATCACAGATGGGGTTTGGAAACAGACCTCTGGAACTGACCTCATGCCTCATTGTCAAATGAGTGAATGAAACAGGCATTGCTGTTTTTGTGATTGCATTATGAAGTGCATGAATGATGCTCAGAGGGGGTAGGGGGTGGGGGTTCATATAAAAAGAAGTTGTAAAAGGCAATGATTTGATTTTGGTGATTAATGTACCATATTTTCTAAGTTTAATGTAGGACATAAAATATATTTTACTTCTCATTTTTATCCTCATCAGATGCCACTTTCTTTAAAGATGGATATGAAATAAAAGAAATAAGTCAAGGGTCTGGTTCACAGGGTTCATCTTGTCTCTTAACCACTGTAAATCTGTAAGATCTACTGCAAATGCACCCAGTGACAGGACTCTGGCTTTAGTAAACACCAAAGGCCAGTTACACTGAATACTTAAATACCAAGATGTGATTTAACTTATTCAAAATGATTGAGGTAAATATAATTTTAAGAAATTGTTTATGGGTGGACTTAATATTTCATCAAGGATACACAAGGTATAATCTTGTTTTACAGCCTCTGTAAAAGCATTATCAAAAAGGACATCAGGTTATTCCTTTAAAACTAACAAAGCTCATACTGATAGAAAACAAAAGAAAGGAAACTGAGTGAAACATACATCAAACATTTCAGGAAGTATACAAGTCAGATGGACAGAAATGGGTTAACTGTAAAGCAAAGCTGGCTTAAAAAAAGGTTTGAGGGGCTTGGCAGGCTTTCCATAGAGCATACAAACAACTGCTCAAGGTTCAGTCATTCAGTTTTTCACAGCCTTTACACAAAAAATCAAGACCTCTCAAATTTAAGGTGAGCGATCTTTATGTCTGGATAAAACAGCATTTTTATAACTACATCAAATTGTTGCAAATTATTACATTCTGTATTTTATGTCAGGTTGACTAATTTGACATTTGTGTGTTGTCTTTCTTTTCACAGTTGGTATGCACACCATCGTTCTGTTGGTGTTGTGGGTGCTGGGAACACCTCTGGTGTTGCCAGACCCCAACACAGATGTAGAGAGAGGGACAGAAGAGCCTATTCCGTGCTCTAGAGGATGCACCTGTATGCATGAGGACTACAGCTTGGAGCTCAACATGTACTGCAGTGCTCGGAACTTCACACAAGTGCCAGCTGACATGCCTACATCCGCTCACTCCATCTGGTTGAATGAAAACTTGTTCACCTCACTCCCAGCCTCGTCTTTTAAGGATCTTACAAACCTGGACTTTCTCAACCTTCAGAACGGCCAGTTGGTGACGATAGACCCTCAAGCTTTCAAAGGACTCAGGTCACTTGCGCACATTCACCTTGAGCGAAATCGACTGCGGGCATTACCAGCTACAGTCTTCCAGAATACACCTTACCTTGCGTCGCTTAGTCTGCACAACAACCAGCTCACTCGTATCGATGAAAGACTGTTTGCAGGACTTTCACAGATGTGGCTTCTCAACCTGGGCTGGAATTCAATAGCTATTCTACCTGAGACAGTTTTTCAGGATTTGCATGGTCTACGCGAGCTCATTCTTGCTGGGAACAGAATCCCTTATCTGCAGCCACAGCTCTTCCAAACTCTTGTTGAGCTGAAAGAGTTGGATCTGTCTGGAAATAACCTCAGGGTCATCAAAGCAAATGTGTTTGTTAAACTCACCAAACTGCAAAGACTCTACCTTGCCCAGAATCAGATTGTGACAGTCGTACCAAGAGCCTTTGTAGGCATGAAGTCACTGGGATGGCTGGATCTCACTAACAACAGACTGACGTCCCTCCATGACGACACCTTCATGGGCCTGCACAGTCTTCATGTCCTGCGTCTTTCTAATAACTCCATCACTGGAATTAGACCCAGGACTTTCCGTGATCTGCTGTACTTGGAAGAGTTACAGCTCAGCCACAACAAAATCCGAGCCCTTGGAGAGAGGATCTTTGAAGGACTTGGACATCTGGAGGTCCTGGAGCTTCAGCACAACCAAGTACAAGAGGCTCAGGTAGGCAGTTTCACAGGTCTCTCTCATGTGGCTGTCATCAACCTGTCTGGAAGCTGCTTCCACAGCCTGCCAGACCAAGTGTTCAGAGGTTTACCAAAGCTCCACAGCCTCCATCTTGACAGAGGCTGCCTGACAAGGATCACAACTCAAGCTTTCATCGGACTTTCTAGTCTACGGAGACTTTTCTTGCAGCACAACAACATCTCAGTGGTGGAGCGTCAGAGTTTTGCAGACCTAGTTGACCTACGAGGACTGGACTTAAGTTTCAATAGGTTGGAGGTTCTCACACCCCATACGTTTTCTGGTATTAAGAATTTAGAGTACCTGGTCTTGTCCAACAACGAATGTCGGCAGTTTTTGCAGAACGGCACAAGGCAGCTGCTCCCAAGGTTGCGCTATTTGGACCTAAGGGCTAACGTTTTAACAAGCTTGGTCCCTGATTTCCCAGAAAGCATGGAAAAACTTTTGCTGTCTGGGAACCGCTGGAGGTGTGAATGCAGCGCCCTTCCACTCAGAAACTACAGCTTAAGAAGATCATCAGTGATACCTCGGCAAGTGGAGACCCATGCAGAGGGTGAAGAACCAGACACAACCATCACCATATACAACAACATCACATGCACCAGCCCACCACGACTAGCTGGGCAGGACCTGCGGGATGTAGATAGTGAACACTTCCAAAGCTGCTAGAGATACTGTACATGCTCACATGTGCAAGGAAGTGGTTGGTATCAAAGAGACTATACTGATTTTCTGTAATTAGAAAAAAATCATTCAGACTTAAAATTTTAAATGTAAATGTCATAAATTTCTGATATCTTTGGAATGCTTTCTATAGCTACTGCTATGTTGACTCAATTGCATTAAAATCTGTCTACCCATTTATCTATCTATCATACTCGTATTTTTTGTTTTTATGTTTGATGTTTATTATTAATGGATCCCATCTGTAGAATCTGCATAAACTGTTCTACCAGTTATTTTGAGGAATGGCATGATATTTTCTTTTTTTCTAAATGACCAATCTAGCACCTTTTTTTGCTTTGGCTTTATGGAATCATAAGACTATTTGTTTTAAAATGCTACAGATACTAAACAGTAACCCTTCTGGCAAAATGTACTTGTTTAAATCTTCCTTAATCCACTTACAATGTGTTGTAATTTTATTTATATTGCCCTTGGACATTAAAATTGATTATACTTCTGACCTATGTTTGGAACAAACCTGAAATATCCTAATGTTTATGAACCTGTATCAGTATTTTTCTGCCCATGCCTGTACTATGAACAAGGTGAAATTAGTTGTGGAAATTCCTAATGGCCATCTTTGGTGCTAAATAATTTTATAGTGCATTTAAGAGTACAGAAACAAGAGTAATTAAGCAATCTATGTTAATATAGTTAATCATTCATGTGGATGGACTGGTTAAACAAACATCTAGCCAAATTTACTGGCAGAACCTTACCCCATGCAGAAGGAACATGTTACCAGCTCGTGTTATTTCTGCCTATGTTGGTTACAAGTGTGTGTTCTTGAGTGTAATAAAGTGGTCTCTTGAAAAATAAAAATTAAATAAACTATTTAGGAAAAGCCTTGAAAGTTTAATGAATGCACTATACCTGTTAAACCTATAAAAGGCCCGTATTCCATCCAAGAGACAGAAAGTACCAACAGATGACTGCACTTGCTACCAACAAAATATGTTTAAAAATTGTCTTTTAAGTCACACAGTTGGCTAGTCGTGGGCGAATTAATACATTTTTACAACAGCCAGCTAGCTTTCAATGTAGCATACGTCATTATTTAGCACTACAAGTTTCATTTTAACAAGCTAGTAAGCTAACATGCTTTATTGAAATTAAATGAATGTACTGACTACTAAGCAAAACATACCTCAAGTTCATCTGACTCTCTTAAACAGTTCCAGCAAAGGCCCTTGGGTCAACCGCCTACTTCAGGTGTAAACCCCTATGAGTATACCGTTTTTCATGCGGCCAAAAGTTGATAAGTTGTGATTTTTCCGACGTCACTTGAAGGGAGCATTGTTGACGAAGTTGCCCGACACGTGCCTGAACAGAGGAGCTTTCCGTTGTCAATGGTAACTGCATATCCGTTGCAATTGATTGCGGCTTGTTAAAAGGTAGCCTATCACTTAAAAATATCCTCATATTTCTCATGCCTACTTGCTGGTGAAAATGGACCAAAATCCTTCGTTGTGTTGGGAATCCATCCTTGAAAAAGTCAGAGAACATATTCCAACCATCGACTCTGATTCTTCCTCGGTATGTTTCGTTCAAAAACGTTTTTTCCGTCTTACTTAAGTTCATGAGAAATGCATTTAATGGTTTCTTTGACATTACAGTCAGAAAGTGAAGAAACTATCAGCATTTTTCAAAGACCAGCTGGTCTGTCCTTGAAGGTCCCTGAAGACTTTAGTTTTTCTCTGAACGATGGCGACTTAGAGGTAAGTTAATTAAAGTTTGGGCTAACTTGGTAAAATCACAACCTCTAAAGAAATATACTCAGTAATGATAAATGTGTGATTTTGGGTTTATGTCTGCATGCTTCTCAATGAGGCCCATGTGCTGTGTAAACCTGCTACACAGTCAAACAGATCAGACAAGGATTTCAGCCACAGTCTGAAGTTTGATGATGATAAAATTGTAAATGATGCCCTTACAACACAGAGGGCTACCCAGCCCTGTGATGCAGATGTTGAGGTGGGTAATACATCAACAATAGGGATAGACAACTTTGGTCACCAAGGCCTTATAAGTTGTATTATTACTGCTAGAGGGCCATTTTGAATCGTTGGTACTCTCAATTTAACAATCAAAGTTACTCATATTTTAGCTAAAGAAACAAAACAAGTAGCTTCATCTGAATTTATTTTTCCAACAGTTATATTTTAAACTCAAATTTAAAGCAAATTAGCAACGATCAAGAAAAATGAGGGGCATATGAGCTACATTTCAAGTGTTTCTGTGGAGGGTCTACTTATGTCAATGTGATAATTCAGTTTTATTTTTAATAAATTTGCAAAAAGTCTAAAATTATGTTTTCACTCTGTCATGACAGGATACAAAGTGTAGATTAAAGGGAGTAAACATTTTTTAACTGTAGCATCATGCTGCAACATAACAAAATTGCTTGTTTTTCTAATCTTATTTTTTTTAAAATGTATTTCCTGTTTCACTATTAAAGGTAGAGGCTTGGAAGAGAGACAGTGTGCTTTTGAATGCAGCCAAACTCAATGCTTCCCCAAAGCCTTACAGAAATTATCAGAAAGCTGCTGAGGGTTTTCCTGTTCTCTCATTCGAGGTGAGTTTTGGAAAAAAAATGGTGAATGATGATGCACATAACATCTTGTGGAAATATTCCTGTCTTGTTTAAAAACTGATTTTAGAGGCTCAATCAATGGGATTTAGACCATGTCCTCCAAAATATGAAGGGAGATGGCCTGTCTCTGAAACAGAACGTGACATATGAACCTGCGACATCACATGCAGGTCTGTTGCTTCACATGACAGTTGAGGGTTTGTGAACAATAATGCATCTTTTAATTGTATGATGTACACTTTTTTTAATAGATGGAGACAAGAACCGGTCCCAGGAGAGTATAATGGACAAACTAGTTGCTTTCTGTAAGAGTCAGTCATCTCTTTCTTCATCAGAGCCAGGGAAAGGTTTAAACTTGATCAGGTAGTAACTGTACATTTAAGGTTTATGATAAAATTTGTCAGATATTGATAAGAGTCATATTTTTATTTCAGACAAAAAAATGTGTGTAACATATCACCAGAGCAACGCTTGAGCCACCAGAAATGCCCTACCGTTTACATTGACCTGTGTTGCCCTGATTCTTCAATAAAACCACTGAAGACATCTACAGATATTTTATCTGAAGTCAAGTCACAAGCAAAATCCAATACTCACAAAGAAACAGCACCTGCACAGAAGCTTAAAGTTCAAACTGCATCACAAGTGCGGGGCAGGTAAACATACTAGATCCAGCTTTAGAAATAAAGGCCATACTTTAGTTCAGCACATTTTTTTTCTGTTTTATATCCTCACTTGTCTTTTTCAGTGACATGACTGGGAAGAGTATGTTGCTGCACACAACACGGATGATGAAAAAAAAAGAGAATGCTAATCAAGATATACATACAGACTCAACAGTGCAAAGTAGGGATGCAGAAGAATCCACAGAGTTTACTCGTCATGCGTTGGAGCATTTGAAGGAAGAAGAATCTTCTCATACACAGATTAAGAGTGTAGCCCCCAAAAGGGAGCGCACAAAAGGAAATTGTAGTAGTAAAATCAAAAAGCAGGAGCAGCAGAGGTACTTTTACAAAGTCATTCCACACACATTTAACATTAGAACACAGTTTATTTTAATCATTACAATGATTCTGTTAGTGACCAGCAGGAACAGCACCAGCAAATCCTGAAGCAACTGACAAAACATTGTCCAACTATGTCTGTCAACAAGAGGCAACCAGCTGCTGAAAAGACTGATGTTCTTTATCATGTTGTAAGTGCAAACAAACAAAAAAACCTCACAGTATTGTAAAGTATAAAATAATGAAAGCACGATTATTATTGCTTGTGTTTCAGGAAGCATCTTACCTGCAGCCAATCAGCACACTGCCAGCAAACTGGGAAAGTAAGGGGCAAATGATGTTGATTGTCAACCTTTCCAGTCCTGGTATGGTTGAAGAAGCAGAAGGTCTTCCGTGTCCAGCTGCAACCAAATCACACATCTACAACACTTTGGTGGCCTGGTTTCTGTCTTTGGTTAGTGAGCAGGAGCTTCTCTCTCTTAATGTGTTCCACTGCTTTCTATTGTAAATCCATGTTTGTGCCTCACCATGTTTAGGCTCAGTTTTAATGTGTACTAGGTTGGTCCATGCCCACTCAGTGATGAAGAAGAGTTCGGTGCAATAGTCCCATTCTGGGTGGCAGGACTTCAGCAGCTGTGGACAGAGGATGGACTGGCATTGTATGTTTTAGCTGTGGCACGTGGCTCTTACACACCAAAGGTGAATAGCCAAACAAAAAACACATTATGGTAAAGGCTTACTATATAACTTTATATCAAAACAAATGCTTTATTTGGACAAAACCTCCATCATCCTCTCCTGCCTTCAGACTTCTGCTGTTTCCTGCCAGCTTTACCATCAAGTGTCTGCAAGATTGGGAGTAGCAGACAATGGCTGATAAATATCAGTTAACAAAATAATCTAATCAATTTCAGGTTACAATGTGCATCATAAGGGTAGTTGTGTTTGTCTTTTTAGGAAAAATTATTTTTTGTGGTTTGGAAAGTCTGTTGGTTCTTCTTCAGCCGTTCTCCTGCCCCAAGAAGTGGGCCATTTTTCTTTCCTTGCTATATGGCAGGGTAATGGTTAAAGAGGGAGGGGTTCACGCAAAAACACAAACAGATGAAACATGTTTGAGCCTCTTAGAAATACTAACATTAGCTGCACTTCGGGAACAAGGGCCAGTCCCATTTCTACCCCTTAGCCTTTAGCGCTTTGCCTCCCCTTCCATTTTCCCCTTAAAACAAAGTGGGAAGGGGTAGGCATGAAAACATTCCCCTAAGAAACAAGACACCACTTGATTTCTGTTACATCAACACACATTGCCGATAAATAGCTGTCATCAGAGGTGACAGGAGTTCACGTAAACAAGATGCCCTCGTCAAATCTGGTACGGTCAATAAAGTTTGGACTGTTTTATTCATACTACAGATCGTGTTGATCTTCTCCCAATATACAGCCCTCGCTTACATGTGTGCATTACGAAAATACAGTAAACTCCCATTCCTAGTAGCTAAAGATAGAATATATGAGAAAACATAACAGTCATATTTTCTATAATCAATAATAAATATCAAAAAGACTTATATTACTTATATTTATGCACCTCCATCATAGTCCGTTGTACCATTTGCAAGTGAACACGGTGCATGGTGGGAAATTTATCATACCCCTTGGTTTTGAGTTTGGTCCTGAAAAATCTTTGTTTTCAAGGGCTATGTATCCCTTGATTCAAAAGAGAATTGGGACACCCCTTCACCTGGTGTGAACGCACAAAACAAAGGGGAAGGGCTTAGGGGTAGAAAACCTAGAAAATGGTTAGGAAACACTGATCTAAACGCACACATTGTGTGCAATAATGGCACATATCAGGCCTTTAAAGATTTATAATGTGTTATGATCTGATCTTCTCTTGTTTGTTTTTGTAGAAAAAGCAGAGAGACATCCACACTCCTTTCTACGACCACGTCTGCAGGTTCCTCTCCGAGACCACACTCCCTGTTATTGCCCACTGGCTACCTCAGCTCCAAACCCTACTGGACCAGGAATCTTATACTTCAGCGATCCATCTGCCCTCTTCCATTTTGAAGTCTTTTATCTTCACCTCCTCCAGGAATGAGGTGCCTGGGATCAGAGAATAACATTCTGTATGATATCAAGCTCATACATGCACTGATTTTGTATTCCACTGTGTTCTTTCCCTGTGGCTGTGTTGCAGCTCATAGAAAGGATATTTGGTCTTAGTCCAGCCTTTTACTGGCAGACAGTTGAATCCCAAGAGAATGTTTGCAAGGGGAAGGATTCCAACCTGGAGCTTCACACAGAGGTGAGCATGTTCTCCTACAGAAGTGTACTTCACAGTAGAAACTGAGGAGGAGACACTGAAAATGTGTTATTTTTTCTCTCTCATTTATGTGCAGGTATCAGTTGCTCTGGGCTGTAAAACTTTCTTCTTGGATCCCCTCATGACACACTACACCCTCCAGCTTGTTCTGGACTCTGGGTTGGACGTGTGTGGTCTGAGACTCCTTTATCCAACGCAGGAGTCCTTGACTGACAGTTCTGGTAAGACATGATAAAAGCCATGTTATAAGATGCACCGTATCTTTGGTCAGGTGTTATCTCCTGAATATAAGCATGGCCTTATCCTATATCCTTATCCATGGCCTTTATCCACATTCAGAAAAAAAAACCTTTTCTCTCCCTATAGGTGCTGAACCAGGTATCCAAACAACAGATGAGACATGCCATCCTGTTCTTGCCATGGCTGTTCGAGGCCCTCATTCTAACTCAGCTTTCCAAGATGTAATTACTTCTTTATATATTGTGCTGCCAAGAAAGGAAGATTCCACATCTGCCAGCTCTTTCCGCTGTGGAAATCAAAGGCTTGGTCCCCTGCTGTCTCTTCAAATTGCCAGTCAAGTTCATAGAGATCTATGCTTGTGGTTTTCAGGAAGACTTCCAGGAAAATGCACACAGAATGACAAGCAGTCTCTGAATAGGTTTGTTGTCAGAAGTTAAATAAGTTAAGTCAACTTTGATTATATAGCAAATTTAAAACAACCAGGGTTAAGCAAAGTGCTTCACAGAGTAAAAGGTAAAACATGAAATAAAAATACATCATAATAGAGTAATATTAAAAAAGTAAAATCAGTTAAAAGAAGAAATTGAAAAGTTTGGAGTTAAATTATACTTACCAATAATATTAAATCTATATTTATATATTTCAGAGATATTCTAACCCCTAAATTTGTTTTCAGTTCTTTCCAATAGTGTTGAAAAAATGCTTCCCTTTTTATATTCATAGAGTTGTACACGCTCAAAACAGAGACAAAGGCAGTGCATTCAACTCAAACAGATCCCCTTCCTCATTGTGTGCTACAACTAAAGGTACTGTGACTCATCAAAGAGTTAAAACCTTCACAATGAGAAAAGTGACAAGTATCCACATCTCATTTCAACTTTTGTCTTAACTGACTGAAAGGGAAATTCTATTTTCTGTGTGAATTAAAAGATATTTCGCTGAATAGAGCAGCTAATCTCTCTCTTCCCCCTCCACAGCTGACTTGCTCCTTGTAGTGTCACCTACTGTGCCCCCATGTTGCTATAGCCAAGTTCTGGCTGTGTGTGAATTCAGAGGGTTCAGCCTTATGGGGCTGCAGAGACTGCAGCTGCAGAGCAATGGAGCTGCTGTGCTTGGACTCAGCAACCAGCAGGTACAAGAATAAGATTGAGAAAAGAATCATGAATATGTTAACACAGGCCTGACCACAGAATTGGCTGGGCCCCTTAAAAAACCTAGAGAATGGGGCCCTCCCTAGTTGTGATTTATCTGTGATATCAATGCATGTGTGTTGGATGAGTAGCATGGGTGCTAGCATTTGTCCTGGATAACAGTTCCCTCATTTTGAAACTGAAAAGTGTGTCAAGCTATTTCTGGGTTCTGATCCTAAAATTATTTATTAATGAATTTTTTCAATCCCCCTTAACTCCTTTTTCCATCCATTTTGTCCACTTAAAAAAAAAACTTATCATCGTTACACACTTTTTACTCATGTTTGCCATATTTAAGTCTCATTTTAACCCCTCTTCCTTCATTATAACACTTGTTGCGTATTTTTTGCTTCTGTTAACCCATTTTTGCACTCCTTAATCAGATTTGACCACCTCTTCCGCCTGTATTTTCACTGTTAAACCATTTTGGAACTTTTTAAACCCTCTACTACTTTTTCTGTCAGTTTTTGTAACTTTTAACTAATTTTACCACTTTTTGTTTATTGTTGTGCCACTTTTAATCCTTGTTTGCCACTTTTAATCCATGTTTCACACTTTTAACACATTTGCCACTTCTTACCTATTTCTTTGCCTCTGTTAACACATTTATGCCACTTTCAACCAATTTTAATTATGCTCTAAAAGGGTTTCAAATTTAAGGAAGATGGGATAAGATTTTAATTTTTATAGGAGTTATTATTATTCAGGTTGAAAATAAAATATGGTTATCACAGCCTAATATTACAATGAACAATGATTTTGCTGCCCTCCAGCTCTCCCCTTTATCCCCCCTTATGGGTAGCCTTGTTGTAACATCAGAAAGACCATAGTAGCCATTTTGACCGTTTTCAGATTTTTATTTTTCTATAACTTTGCTGAATTAAAAAATTCCGATGCAGCCAGACTGTGTCTTTTCCTAAAAGTTACCTGTATTAATTTACAATGCTGTTTTTATGAATTGCATGAAAGGCAGATATAATGACATCAATTCTACTTAAATAGGCCAGGGAAGTCAATTTAATTGCGCAGATTTAGCTATTCTTAAACTAATGCATTTTTCTTTAGTGTCAGCTGCATTTTTTCATTTTCCCCTTTGATGCTGATCAAAGGCTGGTTTGAATGGCAATTTAAAGTTAATCATGCTTAATCGTCACCTCTATCCACCTGTTATACATGAAGGAACACATTAGAAAACATTATTTTGCCATCACTATAACAGTTCAGCATGGTATGGTTTATACATTTTACTACATAATTTAAAAATGAAAGCTTATTATTTTAGCACAGAGGAGTCTTACTAAACACGCACAGTTAGCAATGACACAAAACATCAAATTGATTGGATACAAAAACTATGAAAAATAAAATAACCATAATAACAGCAAAAAATATTAAATGATTATAATAATAAAAAATATGCATTGAGGTAGCATTTTTTCTTCTTCTTTTTTTCCATTTTGCTTTAGCTTAGCTTGCGACATTTCTCTTTGAGTAGCATTAAATACACCACGTTCCACATTATTATGCAAATTGGAATTTAGTGTCATAAACATTTATCTTTTTTGTTTTTAATTAAATTCATGGATGGTATTGTGTCTCATGGCTCTTTTGATGACTGAACTCAATCTCAGACATCTGTGACAATTAGTTCGCCAGGTGAGCCCAATTGAAGGAAAACTAAATAAGAAGGACGTTCCATATTATTAAGCAGGCCACAGGTTTCAAGCAATATGGGAAAGAAAAATTATGTCTCTTCTGCTGAAAAGCATCAAATAGTGCATGCCTTGGACAAGGTATAAAACCGTTAGATATTTCAAGAAAACAGACAAAAGCATAATGAGGAAGGTTTCTGCCAGACAAATTCATCAGACTAAGAGAGCAGCTGCTAAAATGCCATTACAAAACAGCAAACAGGTATTTGAAGCTGCTGGTGCCTATGGAGTCCCACCAACCTCAAGGTGTAGGATCCTCCAGAGGCTTGCAGTCGTGCATAAACCTACTATTCAGCCACTTCTAACCACTGCTGACAAGCAGAAACGGTTGCAGCAGGCCAAGAAATACATAAAGACTCATTTTCAAACAGTCTTGTTTACTGATGAATGCAACCCTGGATGGTCCAGATGAAAGAGTAGTGGATGGTTGATGGATGACCACCATGTCCCAACAAGGCTACAATGTCAGCAAGGAGGTGGGGGAGTCATGTTTTGGGTTGTAATCATGGGGAGAGAGCTGGTAGGCCCCTTTAGGGTCCCTCATGGTGTGAAAATGACCTTGGAAAATGACCTCCTTATGCTGCAAATTCAACAAATGGCCATTTTCAGTTCTTTACAACCTATAAAATGTTCTGAAACTCTATTGTGTACAATAATTTGGAACAGTTCATTTTGAGTTTTTTTTGTAGAAAAAAATAGTTATCAATGGGAGGTTTGTTCAATAAAGTTTGAATTATGCTCTAACAGTTGATGACTTGAAAATTATACTGTCATTTGCATGTTATTTAGAAAAATCAGAGAAAAATATCATTTGTGTAATAATTTGGAATGCGGTGTAGTAAAGCTTCATTTTTCTAAAGTAACTATTAGCAAAAAAAATTCTTTCACAATAAACAAAGCAAATAGCTCTGTGCAGGTGGAGTAAACATACTAGTCAAATTAAGGAACATATTAATCATAAAAGTCATGTTTAGACTCTCAGTGATCAGGACAATTTCCCCTCAAAATAAATAACCTATAAATAGTTTGTTTAGACAATATTATTTTGCAATAAAATGGGCATGAAATTAGTTTTTCATTTATCTAGATTCAATTAATTGTTATTTTCCTGTCTGAGTTATGTTAGATGAGTTGTCTATTAAGATATACAGGTTTTTTATACAGAATAAGTATGGCTTGCTGTTTGTGATGACAAATAATATGGAAAATGTGAAACTATTCCTGCCAAAGTGTACATTTTGGTCCTATTTGATTAAAAAAAAGGATATCCTAACATAACCCTAACAATAAAGTATTTCTGTTTGTGCTGGGTATCTATCTCAGGAGGTAACAGAGTTTATAATCTAGCACTCAAAATGACCTCTGACGGTCTTCCTATTAGGTTTGGAATCCTGCTCCTCCTCATGTTAACCCTCATGAAAGAATTACTTTGTTACTTTTTGTTGTTATAATTTTATTTCTGGGGCAGTTTTCCCATGATCTGAAACACAGATGTGTTGTTAAAGTCATCATTTTTCACAGTCAGAAATGTTTTCTTTTTTATTTTAAGGCCCTGATATTCTGCAGTCCAACTACCACCCAGAAACAAAAGGAGCAGGATCTGTCCTCTCACTGTCTGGTGTTGATGCTGAGGAAAGAAAATGCAATGCACCACAGCGTTAGTCTGCCATCAGGTCTAAAACCCATTTCAGATTTATACACAGCATGAATCATCTCTAAATCAAGTACCTTTTTAATGTTAAGTTTTCATATTGTTTGTTTCAGCCCTAATGAGACAGCTTAAGGCTGAAAATCTTCTGGGCTGCATCCATCCCAGACAGGGCGGCATTTCCACAGTCAAAGCAGACATGTGTTTCCATACTGTGCCTTACATCAGTGAGCTGTTCTTCATCTTTGGTAAGCACCATGTGTTCAGTGTGAGGAGGGTTGGAGTATGCTCTGTGCATTTTAAGTTATTTTATTTTCCTTTTAGTTCGGTGTATGTGGACAGTGCCCAGTCCTTCCCATGTCATCCTGTCCCGTCACAAGTCCTTGTCCACAGCTGACATGGAGCAGGTGGTGATTTTGACCATGTGTGAGAAGGACATGAGCAAAGGCCTGAGCCTCCTACATAGAGTGCTGACAAAAGGTGGGTGAAGTTCATGGAATACCACCTGCATGTTGACACTAATGAAACAAAATACACACAGCTGCTTGTGCTGCCACAAATCAATGAACAAACCGATGAGCAGGGAACATTTTTGAATATATGTAATGATTTTTCTTTCCTTTATTTATTTTTAAGGTTTCAAACTGCTTGGCCTTAAGTTTCTGCCTGTGTTGACTCGGCCTCAGGCTCTGGAAGTGACTCCATATGAGGTGGGAGAGCAGCTCTATAACAGCAGCGTGGAAATTCTGATGTCCTCCCCTGTCCTAGTGTGCGCTCTGAGCCAGGCTGAGGCTTTTTATTCCCTGAGAAAGCTCCTACCACAGGATTACCCTGCTAACCTCAGTGTCCTAATGTCAGCAACGCCTGAAGTAGCTTTTAGACAAGCTTCTGTATTCTTCCTCGAGTGTGAGGTAACTTTTGGAGGGCTTGTTGAGGTGCAGAAAAAACATAATGTCAGATACCAAAGATACCAGATACCCATAAAACATCTTAGGAGTATTCAGAACTGTCATTGATGATTATGTACATTTACCTGTAATCTGCTCCACAAAGCATACACTCACAGCTGAAGTTTAATCATAAGAGAAAACATTTATGCTACATAAACTCAAATATTGCAAGTGTTTTTGTCAGATTCATAGGCGAATGTATCTTCCCATTATATGCCATAATCACTATTTAAGATTAAACATTTATTTCAAAATATAAAACACATAATAAGGCTTGAATTGCTTGTACCAGTGCAGCAAGCAGATCCTACATTTCAAGTATCTTTTAATCAGATCAAAATAAGACACTGACTCCAGCCTTGTAAGGAGAAGTGAAATATAAAACTAGAAAATAGATGAATACACTTGATAGGATTTGACTTTTTGCAGCTTGTTGTACTGTTTTGGTTTTAATTACTGTCATGATTTTGGAATAAGTGGATTTCTCTGCAATATTTTTTGGTTGGACTATGCATATGAAAATATACTGTTGGTAAAATATGTAACTATTTAACTAAAAAAAAACTGTCTTTGCACATCCATAATGTTTGCATGCCTTTATGTCAGGGATCAGATCATATTTACTGACATAGAAATCTATCAATCTACAGCTGTTCACTACTGAGTTTAAAGCTCTTCAGAGGAGTTTTCAGCTAGTTTTAATACACGCTGATTTGTAAATAAATGTTGAAAATCAGATTGTTATGTTTTGAAATGTGTAAATGCCATGGTTAATGAATATTATATACAGAATTGATTGTATGAATAACTGGTGTATTAGTTATGAGCTTACTGCTGTTTAGATCCCCAGATGAAGCTCATGATTTGCATTTTTAAGGCCCAGAATCAATGCCAGGAATGGTCCACAAACTCAAACTGAGTGGTCTTACATTGTTGGGCCTATATATTTTCACACTGGACAAAAGCACTGCTGCATGCATACTAACTGCAGAAGTTATCACTGAAAGTTTAATTTACCGAAGTTTTTTTTCACTTAAAATACACTAGATCAGTGGTTAGGGCCCTGGGACCTACCGTCAACTACTCAAGGAGAATTGCGACCCAAATTTTTTAGATATTTTTGGTCGATCAGATGTATTTAATAAAAAAATAATAGAGCTTGGACCTAAGATAGTACAAAAGGTGTAACAAAACCATGAAACAGGACAAAAAATGCATGTTTTATAGAGTCTCTGAAAATTTGGTGCAATTTTTTCCCCAGGCACACATCCGCAACCCACTGAAAAAGGCTTCGCAACCCACCAGTTGGGAACCACTGCACTAGATCACTAGATTGTGCTTCACAGTGGGGATGGTGTGTTTGTGGTGCTGTCCACCAAACAGCATCTTGTCTGATGGCCAAAAGTCACTATTTTAGTCTCATCAGACCAAACAACTTTCTTCCACTTGAACTTAACTTACACTTTTCAATAACCTTTCCTTCGAGTTGCTTGGACTGTTTCTTTGTCTTTATGGTGTAATGGTAGCCAGAAATACTGATTTAAAAAGTGACTGGACCTTCCAAACACAAGTGTCTTTATACTACAATCACTTGAGACACATTCATTGCACTCAGGTGATCCCCATTTTAATAATTGTGAGACTGCTAGCACCAAGTGGCTGGAGCTCTGTTGAATTTGGTCAGTCACTTTAAAGGGGGTTCACCGTTCACTCTGGCATTAAGGTGGATAATATGTGATTTTTCTTTTTAAAAAAGCTAAATTATATTGACCATAATTGATTTGTAAAATAAATTAAAGGGTGAAATATCCAAGAGGATGAATTCTTTCTATAGGCAATACATTTCACAATGAAGAACACTAGAAAGAAATGTTTGTGTATGATTAGTGACAACTGAAAATAATCTGCCTAACCATACGTACCTTTAAGGACTTTTTCAGTGGTTATAAAACAGACCAATTATAATACTCTCTGGGTTGGCTAGTTTTCATAATCAAAAGGAAAACTCACTTTCCACAGAATCATCAGTAATCTTGACTCTGAACTCGCTGAAAGTGATGCAAATAGCAAATCAAAATTTTCAAGTGAAATGGGTCTCTTTAAATAATTTAATCAGACATTGTGACTTTGGCAGTAACTCCTCCAGAATGGACATTGAAATATGACTCAGTTCCAGATGAACTTTGCAAACAAAACAGGAAACAAAGTCCTGTTGTGTTTGTTTGTTAGTACCAGGGTCCCAGATACACAGAGCTCACCGAGACAACCTGTCTACACCCCCTCTATCAGCTCCCAGCTTTCTCCACTGGAGCTGCTGCTGAAGTCAGGCTGCTATCTGGTGGTGGGGAGGATAAGTGTGCTGGATAATGAGCTGAGGAAACTAACAGCCAGACACTGCAAGTGACATGTACAGAAATTGACAGGGTGCGAGGTCCTAGTTTGAAATAAGTTGTTTTTGAGTCCATTTTCTCACAAAGAGCAATCATCGATTGATTTTTCTCTTTTTTTTTGTGTGTACCTAAAGATTGGCTCATCTTTGGCACCCTGACTCAGCCTGGCTCTGCAGTGGGAAACTGTTGTGACCAGATTAATCCTGCTCCTTGAAAAGTTTGGTACAACAAAACTAAAGTGCGCTATGCCTGTATAAACATTTACTCTTTCATATATTTTCACCCTTTATTTGTGCCACAGCAGTATTACTAAAAGGGTCCAGAGGTGGAAAAAATAGACTAAATATTGACCCCCTACCACGGACTGAGAAAGAAGTAATATGGCCTTGTGATTTAGTCGCACCCATGTACATTGGCAGCCCAGGTTCAAGTCCAGTCTGTGGCTCCTTTTGTATGTTTCACCCCAATTCTTTTATCTGTTTCTGATTCTATCCACTGTCCTTCTCCCTAAAAATACAGGCATTAAAAGCCCAGAAATAACACATTTTTAAAGAAGAAGCTCCACTCTCCCTTTTTTCCAAGGCCTTTAAATATTAAGCTGAATTCAAAAATCAAAGTAAATGTCTTAAGACATTTGTGCACCCCCCCCACCCCCCACAAAATATCACCATTGAAATTTGTCATTCAGGCTGAGCAGATTATTTTGTGTTCTCGTCTCCTGAGAGCCCTTTTTATACTGTTCCACAAGGTTCAAGTCAATGTACATGCACAAGATAGACAGTTAGCATCTTTATGTTTTTCCTGATAGTTAAATTGTTCAGAAATACCTGATTTATATTCTTTTTTTTTTAAGTAAATTTTTGTATTCTCCTAAAGTTCTCTTTTCTCTCCTTTTCTGATTCCATCTCGCAAGCAGCATTTTCAGCACTCCACATCGATTCAAAGTTGTGTTTGAGACAAAGAGTACCCACACGTTTCAGATGAAAAATTATTTTAATTCTCAAGATGATAAAAATAATTTTGTGAACTCTGTAAACCATTGCATAACTGTAGTGTAACAATTTAACAAGTGTTAGCAAACTAGTAATACACTACAGAAAATATGCAGTACACAATCCTCAATGTAGAAAAGAAAAACCTAAAACTCTAGGACTTGCACCTATTTTTGTGTTCACAACACAAAGAAATATCAATATACCAAGTTTCCTACATAGCGATACAGCTTGTCTCAAAATATGGGACATATTTTTTGTTCTATAAATAATATCTAAACCCACTGACATTTAGTAAATAAATTGCTGAAATGGTGTTTCCTCAGATTTAACACATTCTCTATGAACTCACTGTATTACCCTGAGAAAAACACATTTCCTCCTTATATATCCACATTAGGCTGACAAATAGAAACTTGAAAACTTGTATTTGTTTAAGTTCTAAAAAATTTTATTGAATAGCAGTTTACAACTAGATGCTACATCATGATGAATTAACTGCGCTCCATAATATCCAGTGACCTATTCATTGAATATCTAATTTAGAACAATACATTCAATATTTCAGGGCTTCAATGTTAAAATAACATTTCTACTGAAAATTTCTAAAGTCTATGGAACATCTGGTTCCACATTCAGATTATTTACTTTAGACAACACTTGTTGTACTAGAACTTTACTTAATTTGAACAGCTCCATATATCATACTCATATACATGTACAAGATTGCATAAATCTTCAGGCTCCATTTTCATTATATTAAAAACAGAAAGACAACACAACAACTAACAGTAATGCAAAATAGATTAACCTATTTCAACGCAGAGCATAATGATACATCTACTACAGTTCATTTACAAGATTCTTCCCATTTGGTGCTTTTTTTCCTCACAAAAACAAAGGTTTTTGGTGCCAAATGGCAAATTGAGATCAAAATTATTTCAATATTGCTGTTTTTTTCAGTATAGAATGGCAAATACAGACTGAGACAGGCAATTATCAGTCATCTACAACCTTCACTTCATCCTTGGGGACTAATAAAGAAAATCTCATTTCTTTTTTTTCCTTTCTGCTCAAGTGGCCCGGGTATTTAGGAATCACATTGGGGTCCATAAAAACACTTTTAAGGCACTGGAATTTTGATTTTAATTTAGTTGATTATATTTTGTCATCTGTCTCTGAGGCATATCCTTTTGTTACCAATCAACATGATGTATTCAAGGCACAGATTGACTTGAGGATAAAATTGGTCCATTAGAAATGTCACAAATTAAATGAAAAGAAAGAAGAGCTGTGCTTACCATGTGAATGTTTATTTTTTAAAATCTTGAATCAGAGCAAGTACACCAATAGAAAGACTAAGGGCCGACAACAAATAATAGTTTTAATTATGTCTGTATCTGCCATTAATGTTTGTCACAATCATCATCTGTCCCCTGTAATTTTACAAAAAAAAAAAAACTAATTTGGACCACGGCTTTAAAGGAAAAAAACAGAATCAGATAGAAAGAAAGCACCTTACAGTCACTGTAGGCTGATCAGAACAGCATGTAATGCATAACCATCAATTTCCAAAGTGATTGAGATTATGTAGTTAAGCTAAATCAACAAACAAAAGTCAACTTCAAAACACAGCTGTAGTGAAGTTTATATGGCCACTTCAGAAGCACAAATGTCATCACCTTTGACATTCCTTCACTGTAGACAACATTTAAACCGACACTGAATCCTCGCTTAAGGTCAGCATGTGCTAGCCAGTATTGCACAAACCTGCCATAAACGTCAATGTATACTTAACACAAAATCAATTATACAAATACACATTTTTTAAGGATCTGACCCATGCATTTTTGATCATTTGTGTATCAACTCACTATAGCTAACTTTAGATTAAAAAAGATGCTAATTACTGTTAATTACTGTTAATGAACAATAACTATTTAAGGTACTAGGTGATTACTTTTTAAATCATTTTAGATTCATACTGAAATCAAACAAAGGATGAAATGTAGTACAAAACAAATAACAACAGTACAGGTCTTTGGTAAAACTGCAAAAAATGGGCTCTAGTCCATTAATGTAAGCTGTTGGCATAGTCCTGTTGTTTACTCACTAAGAGGACAATCTGTGTGTCCCACTGAAGGAAATATCAAAACAAAACTCCTTCGGACTTTGCTCAGAGCGAACATTTTTATCTTGAAACACTCAGTTCACACGTACAGGCTGATCAGTCCTATACTATTATTTAAATTCTCTTTAAGGGTAAATTTTCCCTTTACAATACATTTCTGGACACAATAGGAACACCACTTTGGTTCATTTTTTTAGATTATCACACTAGACATCATTCATTTAACTGGCTTCACAGGCAAAACAAAATATACCAAAAGATCCTGTGAAATTAGCTGCACTCTACACTGTTATCCAGTGTATAAGGGGGGAAAGTCCAACACAAATACATTTAACTTCAATTTAAAAAAAACAGGGACAATCTACAGCAGTACAGGTCTGTGACATCATTCTAAGTGGTTTACAAAAGAACTCAAACTTTGACTTAAATGGATTTACAAATGAAGAATTCAATCAAATAAAGATTTGTCAAATTAGATACAAATGTTTCTGAAATCTGAGCTGTGGATGCACAACATTCAAACATCTAAATGTTTAACAAGAAACTACATTAATACCTTTATCCAGTAGCAGCGAAGCTTGCAGAATTTATTAGCCTTTACTACACTAAATAGAACTCAATACGAATATTCTGGCAGTGACACACAGTGCGAACTTTTTTTCTTTTTTTTTTCTCTTTTGTAAGCTGGTTTATATATCGCAATAACATGCAATACCAGAAGTGTGTAGCCTGCCTTTTATGCTGTATTATAATCATGAAAATGCTAAAATACCATTAATTACCTTGATATTTTCCTCTGAGTTGTTTAGTTGTCATGTATGTGAATGTAAACAATGCATTTCCCCATATTTATAAGTAGCAAAAAGGTGTACCTGGAGATACATGATTCTCTATAGAATTTTAAAGCAAGAATAAAAAGATTTTTCAACACAGTAGAAGGTCATTTCAATTAGACGAACCAAAGCACAAACCCTACGCAAAATCTGACTTACAAGTTAACAAATGAATTCTTCATTCACTGCAGATTTATCACAATAAAACTAATTAACTGAAATGTTTAAAAAGCTATTATATACGTTGCTATACAAATTCATGTGTCCTATGTTTGCATACTCCCAACCATTTAATTGAAAAAACTAATTTTAAAGACTGAAGCTGCACCAAAAGAGCACCACGACTGAGGAATGAGTGGGTGGCTGTTTAAAAGGGGAGAGGGGAGGGATTGATTCTAAGTTTGAAGTCAAGACACAGGCACTGACAATGTTTGTTTACAACTATCTTCAGCAGAAATACTCATGGGATTGGGCCAAATATACTGGCCATTAATTATCTATATATATATATATATATATGTGTATATATATGTACATACAAATAGTCATAAACATGTCAATGCTTCTGCAAAGTTGAAAGACACGTTCTGCAGAAACCTGTGCACAAGCTTCAACTACTTGTGTTTGCTCAGACAACTCTACACGTGAGCTTTTCAATGAAGGCAAGGCACTTTAGAGTTAGAGGCCGATATGTTCTCGACAAAGTCAAGAGGCTAGATTCCTACAAAAATCACCAGTTCAGGCTTTAAGCAAATACAATACATGCTTCTCTAATGGCTAGGCTATATAAATCTCTACAAAACAAAACTAACTGATTGAATAACTGCCTTAAAATGTAGCATGTGCCTTACTGATATTACAGCTGCTGGTTATGCCTAAAATGCATTTTTAGTTAGCACTTATTTGATTGAATTTTTATAAATCTAACTATGAAAGTAGAAACTATTAAGTACTTTTCTATTAAATCTTATGAATATGTAGAACCATGCCATGATTTAACAATAGGAAACATGAAATATTCAAACAATGTTTCACAGTAGACACAAAAGCTTCAGATATTAGCTTATATAGAAAAAAATTATAAATCTAAAAAAGACACAAAAGAATACCTACAAAGCAGCTTAAAGCAAATGTCTATATACCCTTTAATAAAGTCCAAGTCAACAAAGTGCTTTAGTTAGAAATCTAAATTCTTCAGAAAGTTAGTCAAAATAACGATGCTTGACTGCAATTGAAAAATTTTGAATTTAAGGTTTTAGTAAAGACTTTTCTTAGAGAGGAACACAGTAAAATGTTGCATTTTACTGCAATTTACTTGTTTGCTTCACTACGTTTACCTCATCACATCTGAAATATTTTACAAGGCTACTTCTGAACTTTCTTCTTTAGACAGGAGTTTTGTTGAAGGGAGCCATTTCCCATTGTAGTGTTATGTTTGTACACATCAGGGTATGCAGCTTTAGATGTTTAAGTGCTTTTTGTAACAGTAGGCAGCAGCCTGTTTAACAAGACTCAGCTAGACGCTGCATATTATTTAAAGGAGGGGGAATTATATACTTGTAAGGTTACAAGAATACATCTTATTTGCTTCTAAGTTATTTTTTCATTTCAATGTTTTCCTCACAAGTAAAGAAAAAGTCCACTCAGGGTGTTGCTCATTTCATGTGTAACACAACGAGACTGGTTCAGTGAGACTAATCTGGCCTTTCTAACATTTAAACAGTGAATTCTTTCTACTCCAGACTGAACCATGGCAATATGGCAAAATATGAAACTCCACTTTTTTTTGTAGTTATGTTGGTTTTTATCACAATTTGGGGATTTTTAATTCCAGTTTGAAGATAAAAAGGCTACAAAGTCTGCTTGATGATTCTACTACTATGCTTATCAAACCACATAAGAATTACTGGAAATAAAATAAAAAAATACTTGAAGACATTCTGTATAAAGATTAGACAGGTTTAGTGTGTGATTTAAAAACTGGTGATTCTGTCTTTTGAGTTAAGATATAATATTGTTGAATATCAAAATAAACTTAACTCAAGAAGTAAGGACATTTGTGTTTGGTAGATTGTTTCTTCATTTATCCTGACATTAAGTCTTATACTGTTGGAAAGCCTGTTTATTTCCCTTTTAATGGTGCCATATTTGTAAGGAATATTTATTTGTGGGGTGAACAAAATGAGTATGAGGGTTGCACCTCGGAAAAAGCTGCCAAATCTTCTCTGCCAATGCCAAACAGCGTATTCTGCCATTGACTCTTGTTTGGTGTTGTTTCCTGGAGTCTGAAGAAACAAGACATCTGGGAGGCTTTCCCTTTTTCTTCGTCTATGTTGGTGTCAGGGACAGCCATGTCCTGGCTGATTGTGGTCCTTATGTCTGATTTTGATCTTGAGCTCCCAGAAGCCCCACTGCTCCAACCAGGCCAATTCCCACACCATGTTGAGGTCATAAGAGGCGTTACCTTGGAGATCAGCCTGCAAGCTGCTCAGCTTCCTATGGGAGCAAACCTGTCAATCCTGACTGTCTATGAGCTGGGTATCTGGGCTGGCAGGAGAGTCAGCATCACAGTGAATAAAGAAACAGTGAAGGAGATGATGTTGCACCTTGAAAGCACACTGTAGAGATATGGGATTACCACTACTTGCAGAATCTCATCTGTATATCTCTCTGCATTGAGATTGCCTCCAATGATGACAAGCCTTGTTGTTCCAGTGAGGGAGATGCCGCCCCACACCATCACACGGCCTCCATCAAAATATGTTACTCTATTGGTGCAGCAATCAGCATAGCATCCTACGCGTCTTCTCCACACTTTGACCCTACGATTCAACTGCTGTACGCAGAATTTGAACTCATCCCTGACCAAAAGATTTTCAGTACCTCGGAGTACTAGAAGCTCAAAACAAGAATCAGTGACAACAGCAAAATAAGCTGTGTGGCACTGAAAGAGGAGATTTGGAAAATTTTTCACGGTACAACCCACATATTCAGCTCTGCTGCTCATCCCACAAATGTATGTTCCTTAACAATGTGGTACCATTAAAAGGGAAACAAACAGGCTTTCCAACAGTATAAGATTTATTTATTGCCAAGAAGCATTGCTACAACAAAGAAAAAAACTACCAAAAACGAATTTCCTTACTTTTTGTTGTAATCTATTAAAGTCCAAGAGTTTAGGTTTTATGTTTTCCAATATGCTAATCTGGAGTAACACATTCACTGTGACTTTTCTACTATCCTTAAATATAATCCCAATGTAATCTGTGAAAAGTTGGTAGAACATACCCTTAAATTTGCTGTACATGGATTTAAGTGCTTTTAGAAATGTAGAAAAAGTTTCAAGGGACCATATTATCTTCTAAGGGCAGTGAAGTATTGCTGCTGTATAAACAGCAAAACAAAGGGATCGAAATACAAACTCCTTTTCAGGGATCTGTTTGTATAAACAACCACACGTTCATTCTTTTTTGGTGCTATTTGTGTCTTTTTCTTATCAAAAGATATGCATAATTTGACAGTTTTGCAATGCATATTTGCATTTTTTGTTTGGGTAAAATCAGCTGCATTACGCATTTAGTCAAAATGTGATCTTGATTAAGTGTAAACAGAATCTCCGTTTTAAGTTGCCAAACATGATTAAGCATTTGACCACACTGAAAAAATTCTAGCTGTAATACACTGTTTTTCAGACTGAAAGACCAAGGTGATGTTCACATAAAATGAGCAAAAACTACAATAATTTAAACAACTGTGCATAATCTAATTTTCATTACTACTTGCTTTGTCAGTCAAGCATCAGTTTATTCTAAATTTATTTAATTACTGTATTAAACAGACATTGCTATTTAGAAATTGTAATATCTATTAGTAGTTTTCAAAGGGCTAAATCTTTAAATAGTACCTTGAGTAATTCTACATCACCACTTCAATATTTTCGTTCTACAGTAGGGACATTCGGTTTTACTAGGTGCACAGTTCTCACATAGTACATAATGTTGGCAAGGCTGCAGGACAATGCAACGATCATGCTTTTGGCAAACTATACATTTCTTTGACTGAAGCATATATATTACCTGTTGGGGGAGAAAAGAACGAGTATCAGCTGCAACTTATCGGACACAGTTCATGCAGACTTTTCGATTTGCATGCTTGATGGCAAAGCGTAGATCTGAATGAAAGCCTGATAAACTGTTGTTCTTTTTTAATTTTTTTTAACTATGTACATGCTACTGATGAAATGCTGTGTGAGATCTAGTCTTTCTTACCCCTTCTATAAGGTCTAGGTCATTACGCAGCTGACTCTGGATGGAGTGAAGCTTTGACAAAGGGAGCTGCTCCAGCTCTCCGTAGCTACGTAGCAGAGGAGTTCCAGGGGTTCGACAAAGGGCGTCAAAGTCCCCTTGGAGCTCTTTCAACTTGCGATCAGTTTCCTCCCATTTCTGTTCTGCCAGCTGACGCTCTGCCTCGGCCGTTTTTGCTTGTTCCTTTGCTTCATGAGCTTCTTTCTGGCAAGCTTCGCAGGCCTGAAGCGAGTCAAACATTGTCAGGAAAGGTACAACAACTCACACATAAATCTAATAAACATATTGCAAAGAAAAAAATGTATAAAACTGACCTGTTTGACTTGGTGCCAGGCCTCCTCCCATTGTTTGATCTTCCTCTTGGCCTCATCCAGCTCTCTGAAAAGACGGGTCAGATCAGCACTGCTGGTTGCCGAGGTTAGGCTGCTGAAAACTGGAGATGGACTCGGAGAAAAGCTGCCACTTACGAAGTCCCAAATGTTACTAGCTCCTCCATTCAAACCTAAGTGTGAGAAGAAGAGTTAAAACTCAAGGACAAAGCCCAAAAGACAAATGTAAGCTGGTAATTTTTTTCCCTTTATGGATGAAGCTTGAACATTATTTGACATTTCAAGATATCTTATAAAGTAATACTTGATCATTATTTCTCATATTACCTCAGGGAGGAACTGAGGGAGAAAAGAGTAAAAGAGAGCGTATCTGTGTTGTAGACAGCGAAGACAAAGAGAGGAACTTCATTTGATACTCTGTCCTAATGTTGCTCTTAAGTTTAAAAACAATACTTCAACTATAAATTACTTCCATTGTGTACACGTCACCTCATAACCACTGTTTTTTAGACTAGACGAAGCACCTGTAGAGGGGCATGCTCTGCTTGCTGTGATAGCTCGTGCACACCAGCAAGCGCTTTTATTATGTGGTTTTGAAACACTTGTTGGTAATACTGTATGCCCAGATAACATTTTGGGAGGGTATGACAGCATTATAAAGTAAATACCACCTAATCCCATTAACCAGTACTCAGGTAACAGAATACAGATATAGTAAGTAAAACAAAGCCTTTCATCACACACAGGACTGAGATTTAAATCTGTATTTACAGACTTTCCAGCCCACAAGTAGAAAAATATCTGATACTATCAGCCTACCCAAAGAATTCTGGGAAGAGGAGTTGGGTGTTCCCAGGAGGCCATGCTCTTGCTTGGCTAACATGTTTGAAGGTTGATTTTGCTGTGATACTGTCCCAGACAGCAGTGACTGCGACAGAGACTGGGAGAGGGAGCTGAGTGGGGAGGTGGAGAGCGATGACGAAGAGTTAAAAGAAGAGGATCGAGCCAAGGAGCCAGGAATGTTGACAGGAGCGGATCCACCTAGCATTCTTTGACCTGTAAGACAAAGAGAAAACTGTTGGTATTTTGCAAATAATTTAAAAAACAAATGGTAATAACTTATCCACTCCTCAAAGAACTACGACAAGGTGCCTTTACTTGCTAGTCCGACACTGTTGTCTTGCTCCTCTAACTCCTTATCAAGAGATGCAACATTGATGTCACTGAAGTTCAGGTCCAGAGCAGACCCTGAGGGAAAACAGAGCACAAAGGGGTGACATTAAATGACAAAGAGACAGTATAGCTAAACATGGTAACTTAAAATGCACATACCTATGACAGACTCCACTGTGTTGCTCCCTGGATAGAAAGGAGTGGCTTTTGCATTCATAGTTGATAAGGTGGTGGGTGAAGAACTATCTGAGCCGATACTAGACGCCAAGCTTGATGTTATACTGGAGGTAAAGCTTGTTGCCAAAGGGTTTCCCGCAGAGAATACAGTATTTTGTGTCTGGAAAAAACAAAACAAAACAAAGAATGGTTGTTTAATTCCCTTATGTTAGTACAGTTCTGGGGATTTCTAGTAAGTCAAAGTACCTGTTTTTCTTGGTCCATTAATTTTTGATCCATTTGCCCCTTATTCTTTATCTGAAAATGATCAAATAAAGAAATAACTTGTCAGTTAGAAAGCCACCTTAGCATTGTTACAATGTCTCCTATTATTTAGTTTCCCTACACAGAGACATTGTGGTATACTTTTGGAGCAGTTTTTGTCAGGATGTATTTATTCTAGCATGACTCTACCTGCCACTAGTAGCGCTAGAAATAAGTCATTGTAAAAATATCCTAAAGTGATTAAATAAAAAATGACATGGAAAACAATAAATGACAAATCAACAAAACAATAGTTCAAAATAAATGATGGTGAGGCTTTTGTTGTCTGTGTGATGCCTAATGCCATTAAAGCTATGCAGAGCAGTATGTGTACCTGATCCTCACGTTCAAAGCCCGGAGCTTTGGGATAGTTAGACGTCAGAGATGAGGCACTGGATGTGGTGGATTCTGAACATAAACTACTGTTAGTTAAGGATTTGGGCCTGCAGATGGATCCCACTGGGGATAACAAAGTGTCACTTCCTGAGCTTGGGGTTACAGTTGTGCTATTAGAACATGAAACCTGAGAAAGACAGGTGCAAATGATTGCAATTAAATGATGATCAAAACAGAAAATAAAAGAAATAAGAAAAATGATAAAATACTGTGAACTGACAATGAAAGCAACAGAGAAAAATACATGATGACAAGCTGTTTTTACTGCGTAACTGTCACAGATATCCATTTATATGAGAAATAGCCTCAGTTATTTTAAAATAATCTAATCATGGTACATAAAACAGTTAAAGAAAAAGTAACAATGGCCAATCAAACCACAATAAAGAATAAATGAATAGGAAAACGAGAGCAGCATATAGACACAAATGTCAGTTGAAGTCCATGAAAGAACAAAAGAAACCTACACTTCCTACTTGTCCGTTGCTACTGTTTGTGTTGGTGGTGGAGTTGCCTCCACTGTTCCACTCACTGACTGGACACTCTGAATACTGCTGAGAGCCCAGCTGGGACTGTGAACTGGACTGGATCACTGTTAGCAATGAGCTCATGGTCTCTTCTGTCGAGGGAATTCCTGAAAGCAAGAATATTAAATTCAGTCAAAAGGGGCAAACATCTTAAAACATTTACCAGTTTTTATAAATCGAAAGGTTAAGACTAATTATTTTAAAATGTCGGCAGACCAAAAAGGACTGTGATTTCCAGCATCAGTTTTTACTGCCACTTAATTTAGCTAGGTTACAAAATTACAAACTCCATCCTTACGTTATTTAAGACCATTTTACAGAAGAAATATAAAAAATTGTCCTGGCATCAGCAGTAGCTTAAGACCCAAAAATTGTACTCGTAAAAAAAAAGACTAAGTGCATGGGAAAAAATGTGGAAAAGACACATTTCTACTTCTCTGTTTTGACTGATCAGTGAGGTAAATGTGATATTGATTAGCATTGCTGTATTTAAAGCTGAAGTATTTGTAGAATTAGTATAAAATATCAGCTGACCTTGAAGAAATTTATCATGCCTGATGCACTGAGCATGGAAATGATAAACTACATTTGTTTTGTATGGAAAATTAATGTTTAAAGCAAAAAAAGCCACTAGTTGACACATGTCCTAAAATATTTGTTTACATTGGTTCTAAAAATCTTGAATCGAAACAGAACTGGAAACTCAAACAGATTTGTATTATCTAAAAAGATATTTTTGGTTCACTAACACCTAAATTCAATGATTTCTGGCACATTTAATGCCTCTTTTCTAGCAATTTACAGTATGGTGATATTTATCTAAACATAACAACAAGCATATGTGGAAAAAAATTATGATTGAAATGGGATAAATGTAGGTAAAAAAAAACATAATGGATACAAATACATCTATGGCAAATTGCCTTCTAAAATTTAAGACCACTTACTGGTAAAAATAAGATTTTTTTTGGCCTTAAATTTTGAAAATTCCAATTCTTTTTAGGGATCTGCATGATCCCTGGAAAGTGTATTAAGTACTTACTTTCTACATGTGCAAATGCACAAAACGGTCCTCTGGGACAGTATCCAGTTTGTCGCATATCATTACATTTGGTTGATTTGTAGATCTAAAAGAAAGAAAAACTTGTCATCTGCAGCAATGTATCACAACAAAATGAATTTCCTACATTTTGATTAGAATTACTTAAGTTGTTTTGGTCACAGTTTCTCAAGGCTTAGGTAACAGAGTCGGTGACCATTGTTTATTATATAGCATCTCTGTTATTAAACCAAGCAAACAATCTAAATATTTTCCTATTTCTATTCAATTTTTTTCAATCATCTTCAATCATTTTAAGCAGCAAACTTTCCTTCATACTATTAATTCTAAGATAAAATAATTCCCTCACCTCCGGATGAAACTGCTGTTCGGTGCGAGAGTGACAATACTGGCAACTGTCTCCACTGTCACACTTTGAGGGCTCGCCCCATTCATCCCCGTGTTTCACATTAGGGCAGGGAGTGGACCTGAACTCACAAAGACATAACCTTAAACTTAGTGCTTTCACAAACTTAATACTGTTTATCTTATTAATCTCCATCACTTCTCACCTGTATTTGAACTTCCTAGGATTTCGTCTTCGATCTCTACTGTTATGGTAGTGGGGGCAAGCGTAGCCCTGTCTGCATAGTCTTGGGGGCTTGGTACATTGCTCTGTTTTGTAGTTGGCTAGGACGAAGTTGGTGTCTGCAAAAAAAAAAGAAAATAAATCACAGTATAATTTTCATTTGACCTGTATTGAGGACAGAGGCAAGTGTATAGTTTTACATTGCGCGGGCCTGTCAGTATCTGGATGGGGGTTATTACCTTGCCACCGAGGGTCTTCTGTGAGAGTTTTCTCAATCATAGCTTGGCTGGCTAGCACACCCGGCTGTAGATCAGGAATACCTTCCCCTGATCCCAACTGTCCATTTTGAAGGGCCTCTTGTGCTTGAATCTCTCTGCAGCCAAAATGTATGGTTAGTTTTATCCTAGATGCACAAAAAGTTACAAAAATGTACTGGCTGAACACTCTTACAACGTTATGGAAAACTTATAGTTAGGCTGACTTCACCCAGGCTCTTTGAGAACCATCAAACTCAGAAATATTATTTGAGTGTCAAATGTTTGTATTTTGATTTTAATTCACTGAACCAAGACTCTAAAATCTAGTAACAAACCATACTGTGATCAATCAAACTGCTACAGTGAAGTTATTCTGCTTTATATTATGTATAAATTGGCTGGTTTGTTCATGCCATTGTGAGTCTTGTGAGTGAAAGCTTGGCAGGGAAAACAGAGGCCACTATTTGCTTTGTATGTCACCTGATATCATAGACTGGAGGTCGGAGATCATGTGGCCCGTGAGCAAAAGCACAGTGGAGGCCATTCTTCACACAATGCCCTCGGGCGTCCGTCTCATGGATACAAGTGCCAGTCTTGTAGTAGCGGAGATGGTACTTTCGCTCTGTGTCACCAGTGGTCCGGTGTAAATAAGGGCAGCTAAGGAGAAAAGGACACATCATTAAAATATGTTATCAATGGATTCAAATAAGCCGTCTGAATAAAGGTTATTGGATATAACATCATATGAATGCATAAGAAGTTAAGCAATCAACAAGACATCCAATGAAATATGAATTACATCACAGTAGGTTGCACTAGTCTGATCTTTTCTCATAATTGTGACAGGATATAACTTGAAATGATGCAGGCTGTTTGTTGCATTTGGTGGCTGTTTTAGACATGGAGCTGAAAACACTGCATCAAGATTAAAACATTACTCCACCATGCTAATCATTACAAACCCATAAGGATTATTAATTATACTAAAAGACAGAGATTCTGTCATCTGCACATGTTTCAGTTATTTAAATATCATAATAATGTAATAATCTGCTTCTTTGAATCCAAGGTCGAAACACCAGCACTGCCTCAAGAAATGTATGGCCAATAAGCCTCTTCAAAAGCCAATTTTTCCTGTCTTGAGTAGCAACAGTTGCTATAGCAACACATAAGGTCATACAAAAATAGCAGCAATTGGCAGAGGAGGAACTGTAAGGAGTGCATTTGTTCATTTTCCATTAGTACAATAATCAGATTTTTTTTCTATGTCTATGTGGGGCTAAATTAAATACTGTGCCATTTCTAAGTCACACAGAGAAGCTGATTATATGCCATCTCTTTTTAAGAACTCAGAAATCCAGTCTCTGTGTGATGAGACAGTTTAATACTAATGAATATATGTTACTCTTTGAAAGCCACAAGCCTGTCACTTAAAGCCCCTATTAGTTTTATTCATCTAGGTGAAAACACACATATTAATGATGACACTTCTTTATGTGGAGCAGAGGTAAAATAGACCATCATTGGAAAAAAATGAACGTTTCTGTATAATTTTTAATTGCCTGAATTGACTTCTGGTGGTGGCAGTTGTTCGAGTGATTAACAGCATGCAGCAGACACAGCCTTTTAAATTAATTTTATGGCAAAGATTCTTCAGTGATACATCTTTATGAGATTTTTTGTTGATAAACACTACCTACAAGACAACAGATAAGAAGCACTGATTGTTCACAGAAGGAGCCAAAAAACCAAGACAAACCAGAAGATGCTCACAAGAGCTTTAAAGTCCCTGTAAAATACATTTTTTTAAATCCTTATTTTAGGTTTGCTGTATGACAGGCCACTGTGTTGTGAACCATCAGGCCAAATTCCGGTCATGAAAAACATCTCTGGGTTTACATAAATATTTATTTATTTATAAAGTTTATTTGATAGGGACAATGCAAATTACATAGTGAAACTTTAGCCTGTTACAAACAAGCTAAAAGTAACTGATGTTTCACATCTAGAGATTATAGCTATCGCTAGTTTCCATCTCCTGTCCCTAGTTAGGCTTTTAGAAAATGAAATGAAAGAAGGTAAAAGTAAAGATTTACATAAAAATTGTGTAAAGACAGTTACAAGCTTTAAAATCAGTAGAAATGAGGCAATAGAATCTGCTCTAGGATGGTGTGGGTGTGCCAGCTGAATGAACTGAAGCCACGCCCACTCACGATAAATACGATCCTCTCAAATTTTAAAAATGCTTCTGATCTGAGCGCAGCTGCCTGGCTTTGCGCCAAAGCAGAGAGACGGAAGATGGAAATTAAATTGACTGTTTTCTGGGACAAATCCCTCTGTTATGATGCTTTAATTACCCATAGGTCACTGTAGCTGACAGATTTAGGAAATTTACCACCCAGTGAACAAAAACATAGCAAATAGTGACATAAGCTAACAACAGACTGTACTGAGATTAGTTGCTTGGAGATTTTCTTTCATTGTAGCATTAGGGGGGCGTGGTAGTTCCCCTTTAAGACTGGTGACATCATGAGGTCCTAAATCCTATATTTGCACCGCCCAAATAAAACCAAGCTAGGAAAAAGGTGATCAACTTTCTGACAGTCTAAATAAAAAAAATCAGTCAAACATAGATCTCAGTATTTTCACATGTTTAAAGCAACCTTATTACAACATATCTAGTGTGTTAAGACACAAAGTTTGGATTTCACTTTACAGGGACTTTAATGTTTGTAAACCTAATTTCATATGTGATGATAGAGAACAACTGATGCTGTTGGCCTTATAGAGCCTTTATTGCAACACATAAGATGAAAACATTCAAATTGGTATATTATCCTTAAGGCATAATGGGGAACTGACATTTTTGAAAATACTGACACACAGTTGATACAACATATACCTGGTGTGGTTATCTGAAAATAATAGTATAAAAAATATAACAATGAAGATCTCAGAGGAGCAATAGTCATTCAATATGTTTCTTTTCAAAGACAGAGGAACAGCCAAACTGCATGAATTAGTTCAAACGAAAATATGTACATGCATTCAACAAGAAAAAGTCCGAAGAAGAGTCCCTTTTAAAAATGCATCTGTTAAAGCTATCCTTTAATGACTGGGAGAAAGCATAAGAAAGCTAGCAAACTTCATTTTCCAATGTAAACATACTGAAGAATAACTGTTTTCTCCCTATAATGCACACACATGTACAAAGAACAAATCATTTCCATATTATTCTTTCAAAGTAGTACATTTATCATAGCAAACAAAAACACACAATACCTTCCTGGTGGCCCTATAAAACACAAATAGCTGCAAGGTGTAATTTGTATCCTGCCTTGTATATATGATGTAATTAACTATGGATAAAGAAAACACGTCTTAAACCCCTTTGTCCCTAAAAAGGCTGACCATAATTGCAACACACGCCTTTTGTTTTCTTAAAAACTAGAATTTTAAGATTTGATTCAATTCAAGTTAAATCAAACAATAGACTACACCTGTTTCAATGCCACAGCAAAAGTAAAAGTCCTACTCAGTACTGAGTCATTTATTGTTTTCAGCATCAAAAATGGTACATGAACTCTGGTGCATAGTAGCACTTTCTCTATATACCTTGCTGGTTAAAAATTTGTCTGAAAATCTGAATTATTTTCAAGCTTCAATAACTTTAAATACTCTTGATCATAAAAATGATGGAGACTGTGGTATTTTACAACACATAGCAATGGAAAGTTGGGCTCAGCAGTTAATTGAAAATTTAAATTAATTTGCAATATGTCTTACTGCAATTTTCCATTTGCAGAGGATGCAATATTTTGTTTACCTGAAATGTGTCAAAAAACTAGTTTAATATGCAGTTATTTTTGCAGCAGATGTTATTGACTAAATTATAAAAACATTAACATGTCAGTTTTTTTCTAGAATAATTTGCAGAAATCCTTCTTTCCTTATGGTTGTATTTGTTTGTCTTACCAAAAATGAGTTACATATAATAATTATTTCCTTCAACACAACAGTTCGCATGGCATTTTTTCCAAAATCATTCAGCCTTTTGTAGAATGCCCTTTTACTTGTGTTTGTTATCAATAAACAAGAAGATGAACTTAAAATAATGACATATTAAATTGCATTTGCGATATTGCAATTTACTTATGACTAAATATCCTGCTAATCGTAATTATTTTTGGTGTGAAATGCGTTATATTGAAGTTAACGTTCGTTTTACTCAGCTAAAATGAACCTCTCTTAAAATATGTAAACAAAACATTTGTCAGCAGCTCAGCGGCTGCTTAACGACGCACACTGGTTGAAGGCTGTCAGTGACTGGAACAGAGACTTACTCATCGCCATCGGGGCAAATGCCTGTGGTCTCGTCGTATTTTGTGCAGTAAACGTCGGGGCTGTAGTTAAAGGTCCCGTCCCGTCTCCTAATGGGTCGTCTTCGCCGCTGGTTGAGAAAATGCCAATGAAAGCACGTAAAGGGTCTGTGCTGCGTACACTTGTGCTGGAGGAACAACGGGCACTGCTCGGTCCTGAACTCCTTCAAGTATCTGAAACAACGAGGAAAGACAAAAATTAATGACAAATCCTGTGTTCAAAATTGCTACTGACTTAGAAATAAGTCGAAGGAAAATGAAAAAGTTAAAGGACATTTAGGAGTCGTGTTTTGCTGCTAGTGTTGGAGCCTACACTATATTTTGGGTCATTAGCGTTAGCTTGATATTCACGGAGCGTACTACGTAAGTTTTCAACGTAACACTTGTTGAAAGACGCGGAGCGTACGTGTATAAATGTGCGTAGCAAGAGGGAACTCAAAATAAGGCCGAGCTATTTACAAGCAGACTGGATAGCGAGTTCCTGGCTAATCGTTTAGCAGCCCGAGTTGACGGCATAACACTCAACCTATTCTTCGAAACAATTCATCAACTCGGTAAATCAGTGCTAGACGACACCATTAACAACTGTCTTATTAATAAGCAGATTTAAGAAAGCAGAGTTTCCTACAATGAGGCTGATGTCGTTAGCGTGCAGTCGCTGTTTGCTATGTTACGGTAGGCAGTCACAAAGCCAGGAAAAGCACCATGTTTTCACACACACATACAAGAGTTAAGGAATGCACAAAATACAAACGCGCGTAGGTGCATGTGCAGATAACGTTTTCAGTCGCGTGTTATTGTGTTATTATTTGCAGCAGCTTTACTCACGTATAGTGGGTAGGTTTCTCGGTTTGAGGGGACGCATTGGCCGCCGTTTTCGAAACCGACGGCATTTTCAGTCAAAACAATGAACTGCGCATGCGCGTGGATCTGTTGCTCGCGTGCATGCACGTCCGCTTGCAAGCTAATGCACGGCAAACACTGTACAGAGGGCGCTGTTCAGCCGAGATACTACTGCTCTTTTCTGTTTACCATCACCCTCTGTCATTGTTGATGTCCGTCACACGATACTGTTATGACTGAACGTAAATTATAACACTATGGTATAATTCTCCTCCATTTATAAACATTAAAAAATTACTGCAGTTCCCTGTCTGATTTAAGATATGGCAGAGTTTGTTCGGTTTTTGAATACATTTCACATTTTAATGCTATTTTTTCCCAACACAACACACCAAGTTTACAGCTAAACATCTGGTTTCACTACAATTCTATATAATTAAACAATGATGAAGAACTGTGTTAAAAAATTAAACTACATATAGAGCAATTTTGAAACATGATGGAGCACCTCTTATGTCTGTTTATCCTGCTAGTTTGATACCATGAAATAGCCTATAAATCTATTCCATCCATTCAAAGTTATTGTTATAACTATTTTTATAACTGGTTCACAAGACGATATAAAGTACTTACTGTAACATATTCACCTTTTAAAGTATCCAATGATCAATTATACATATCTTTTTTGATTTTACAAATTTCTGTTTCAGTTTTTGGTGTAAGTTTTGTTTTGATTGCCTTATAATAGGATATATTGGTAATAAGGAATTTGCTTGCCTGCCTCATCAATTTTACAGCTTGTCAGACTATCTGGGGAGCTAATCTGCTCTATCTAACCCCTTTTTCCTGCAAGGGCTTTTCATTTACAAATGCAATTACAAGTCTAATCCATTATGCAGCTGCTGAGGTCCATCGAGTGCACCGCCTTGTTATTATGCATGGACCCTGGACTGTCCCGTTATAATTACTTTAGTAAACTCCGCCCCAACTCTGTTTACAGTAGGCAATGTCCAGCACCTTTCTTACATAAGAAAACCTAATTTAACTATACTTCACTTTATGTTGATTTGTAATAAGAGTTTCTCATTTGGCATCATTTGAGTGTTAATCAAGTATATTATGATATGATCCTTTGAAACAACTCTGTAATATAGTTGTTTCAAGGTTTTGCTTTTTTAAGGCATATATTTTAAGGATTTTTCCCACACATTCACAGAAAAGGGGGAAATGTCACACAGATGTCTTGTTAAAATGTCCAGCAATATAAGAAGTAAAAGTTAATGCAAAAGAAAACGGCATGGTATTTGTGCAATGTCACATTGTTACAATTAATTATCATTTATTCTTAAGGATTGCACTTCTTTTGCATGTCAAAATTTTAAAATAGATGCCTAATAGTATCTAAACCTATAGTTTTTAAAATCATTTTTACAAACGCTTTACAGGCTTATATGCATCACGTGGTTGATGTGTCGTGTCTGTGTTCCCCCTGATCTCTGTTGTTTTAACCAGACGGTCTCCCCCCTTTGGTCTCACCCTAATTTTTAATCCAATATAATTCAGAGGAAGTATTGAATGTGAGCATGGGGGAAAAGTCACACCCTTTTTCCTGTCTGTGACGTCAGCCACCGCAAACCTTTAACCTCACTCAGTAGTCTCAGCTGTACACACAGTCCACTGTCAACCTCTTCTCACAGCATCTCTAATGTGTGTTGTACATGTCTCTGTTTGACAGCTTTGATTGTGTTATTACTTGCCTGTCTTTGTGTTGTCTGATGATCTCACAGAGCCACGTGCAGCCATGGAAAATTTGTTATACAGTAAAAATATAGGGCAAAATAACATCATTTATGATATTCTGCAGCATCAAGCATCACAGGACAAGTTTGCATTTTTGCAGGCCTCTAATAAACACTGAAAACAACCCTGAGCATTGCTTTCCCAGGCTGCTGGGACTGTTACAGCTGGAATAACAGTTTGTGGTTTGGACTCCTGTTTTTCCCAGTCACGCCATTATCTCTGGCTGCCTCATGCACATACGTACACAGCTCAGGCCCAAAGCACAATGGCAACACGTAGATACATGTTCAGTCATCAGTTCTGGTGTGATAGAGATTGCTGCACTCTTCCTGCTATAACTATTTACAGTATTATGAAATACACATATAAATAAATGGATTATTGTGGTTATGTTGGTCATATCATACCTAGTACACTTGTTGAGTAAAGAAAGGAGCGTAGTAGTACAGGAAATGATTATATGATGTTTGCTCAGAGAGATCAACACACAATTAGAGGCTGTAAAACTTAATAGCAGGCTTGCCTGCTTTTGAACCTGCGAGGGAATACGATCTGAAGATGTTTACTCTGCACCTGCGTATCCTGGTAAACCCATGACCTGTGAGCCTCATTTCCTATAAAAAGAAGATCATTGAACTGTAAGTGATAATGCACTCCAAGGAGAGCTATTTTGCATCAAAACAAGCCTGGCACAAAAATTGTCTGACATTTGATTTAATAATCTGTATTTACTGAACAAAACAAACAAGCTGAGCCCACCAACACAAAAAGATCTATAAAAGTAGATAAAGCCATAGAGATGAGACATGACCCGCTCTTACTGTGTAGTGCTGGTCACTGCTGCTTATCAGCGTAATGCTATATATGGGGACAAAAGGACAAAAGATTGAATCAGTGCCATGTTATTAACATTAAATGATGCGTTTACCCCGTCTGATCCCCTGCTGGCAAAACACCTGCATCTTCGCTCTGCCTCCAGAGAAACAGGAACTAACAGGAGGGGGAGTAACTCATCTGTCTTTAAAATGGGTACAGACTGATTTCTGATTTGATAATAACACAAAATACATATAATTTAGCAATAAATCTCCACGAAAAATGTATTTTAGGGGCCCCAATTCTGCATTAAGCACTGCAGAATCGAACAGTTGGAGGTTCTTTAAAACAATTGAGTTTAAAAAAAATCCAGCTTATTTTTCTGAGTTGATAATTATATTTTTAGTTTAACATGAAGAGTAATCAATCATTTTAAGTATTTTTACTCACTTTAACTCAAATTATTTGACAATCATCTCTTAATCTGCAGTTTTCCTAGAATGCCATAGGGCATTAAACACTTTTGCACCACGATTGAAGTTATCAACTCGGTTAGAAAAGTCCAGTCTGTGGAGAACATTCTCAACATAAGAAGGGTAATGTACTGTACTATATGGAGGAATGCTTTCTGTTGTTACTTAAAAACTGAAGAGTTAACAGATGCTAAAATGTTGAAATGTGTTATCTTAAAAAATCCAAATAGCTATTTCTTCTCTATTTTTCTTACTTATTGGAATGCATTTTTTTAGTTTTAGGTAAACCACTCAAAATTTTAAATTTCTTAACATTTATTTATTTTGATTGTACTAAAATTTCTGAAAATCATCACTTAATCTGCAGAGTTTGACAAGAATTCCTTTGGGCATTAGACACTTTTGCACCATGAGTGAAGTCATTGACACAGTTAGGGAAGTCCCGTCTGTGGGGACCAAACCTTACATAATATGGATGGATTATTGACCATGATGGAAAAGTGCTTCGTGATGTAGTATGCCCTCTTTAGTTATTGACAGTTGTAGTCACTTAAGATAGCCTGCTTTCAAAGTTTAATTGTTCAAGATTAAAATATTTGGAAGACATTAGGGATGAAAAATATGATGTATTGCAAAGAAACTTAAAAAAAAAATGGAGTTGGATTTAAACAGAATTTCTGAAGTCTAGAAAAGTTTCGACAATGTAGTTTAACTAAAAAAAGTTACATTTACCCAACATAAATGGATGAGTAAAAGTGAGTTGATATAATTTAAAATACCGAAGTACCTGCTAGTAAATTATTACTGTTTTTTAGTTAGAATTGCTTGTTTTTTACTTAATCAGCTGCTGCTGATATTTTGAGTGTTTTTAAGTGAGTAGAGATTACAGTGGAAATTATATATTTTCATTTAAGTCTACTTCAAAAATCTACTTAATAATTTTGATGTAATCACTTTCAACCAATATTTCAGTATTTTTAACTTGTTCGGTTTGTTTTCAGTAAGGCTTGACTTTGAAATAATCTCTTCAAGAACTAAATAGTGGCTTCAGTACCAATGAGATTGTGCACACAGTGAGGAAAAGTTCACGTTATTTGGTATAAACTAGTTCTGTTAGCATTAATGCATTAATCAGGATAAATCAAGGTCCACTATTGGTAAACTTTAAGACCAAATACTTGAACATTGTTAAGAAAAACTGAGATGTCAACTTAAAAATCCAAAATAGCTATTTCAACTCCATTTTCCTGAGTTGATAGAACACAAATAGACAGTACGCAATCAATTTAAAGGTTTTTTTGTAATTGTACTCAAATTATTTGATAATCAACATGAAATCTGAATAGTTTTCCCAGAATGCCTTTGGGCATTTGACAGTTTTGCACCATGAGTGAAGTTACTAACTCAGTTAGACAAATCCTGTCCATGAGCACTAACTTCAACTTATTAAGAATAATATTATCTTCTTTCTTATTTCTTATCCTTCTTATGGAGCAGTTCTTCAAGGATCAAAAGGCACAGAGATAGCCAATTAGATTATTCTGTGTAAGATGGAGTAATTGTCAAAATTAGAATAGGTAAAAGACATAAGGGAAAATTTGCAGTTAATGCAATAACAGCATGTGTATTAAAAAGTTTAGATTAAGTCATTCCAAAAAAAGGATCTTTACTGCTTTTAACCTTTTTACAAAATCAGTTACAACAAATATTTAGAGTATTTCTTCAACTTGTTTGGTTTTACAGTGTGCATTAATTTTTTAAATTGCAATTATACGAAAGCTATATTGTAAATTCCAGCACACTTTGGTCAAACAACTGCAACAAACATTTCTGTAAGATTTCCAAACCTCCTGTATGAAAAACTCATAGAAAGCTCAGTGGACAAGTCAAAAGTCATCTGCTCCCCTTGTTATCAACATTTACCTTTTTACTGTTCATTTCCTTTTTAACATGTCCCTTTTTCCGTGGTTACATTTACGTCATAATCTTATATCAAACTGAAATTTTGACACTATAAAAGCAGGTCTGTATCCAAAAAGCAAGTCAGTAACCCTTAGTTTAAGACAGTATGAAAATCCAAAATGACAAAAAAAAAAAAAAAAAAAAAAAAAACAGTTAGTAAAAATTGAGGAATTTTAAAATTAACAACAGAAATTCTGAGGTTAATTGTGATTAAAAATTGTAATAATTTGAAAGCCCTAGTATGAATTTTTAAAGCTTCTGAGGGGATCTTTAGGTTTCTGACAATGTTGGCATTCTTTGTTTTCTATTTTCAAATATTGTCTTGTTCCTATGTTGGAAGTGCCTCCAGCAAAAAAAAAAAAAAAAAAAAAAAAAAAAAAAGAGTGTGTTTCATCAGTGGGCTGTAACTCATTGCATATCAAACAAATGCAGTATAAGAATAAAGAGGCACACCATGATTTTCAGTCCCTTCAAAAAACATGTAAAATTTTGTCACTGGGCTGTAGAAAAAAAGAAACTTTATGTGCACTTTACATTTACAATCCTTCAGACTTTTTCTTTATTTGGAAAAATATAATTTCGATGTGCATTTGATGGTGTTCTATAATGAATGATCAGATTTACATAAGTCATTTTCTTCAAAAGATTAAAATAAATGCTAGCTAAGAAGGCACAGAACAAGGCGTACCAGTACAGCATCCTTAAGGTGTCAGTATATGCTGAGCATGTGTTATATTGCTGTGTTAAAACCTGCCAGCTGGCAGCAGTGGTTGGAGGGTACGTGGTACTTTGTTTTAACATTGTCAAAAGACCCTAAATACTGATGTGAAAAACATTGTCTCGTAGCTACACATCAGATTAGTCTTGTAATGAAGTCATTACTCTTTCTACATTTTATGTCTTACAACCTGAAAATGCTCCAATGTTTTGAAGGATTTTTATTATAGCTTTACAATGTTCTTAAAAGTCTGTCTTCAGTACAGATGCTAATGTTAAATATTAACGACTGGCTCCTGATATAAGCCTGCCTTAACATTTAAGAGTAAATAAAAGGTTGTATTTTTCATAGCATCAGTGCTTTTGGAGGTTACAGGATTCCTTTTTTTCCGCTGCTGCCAGTTACTTCTTGTATTGTTACCTTGAGGCCAAATGTCTTTGAAGTTGCAGCTCCAGATCTTTTCCTCCATCTCTCTTCCTCTTGTCATGTGCGTACTCAGCAACAACTGGAGTGTTAAAATGTCTTAGTTAAATGGTCTTCAGTTTTTGAGTTATGTTGATCCATTCAGTGTTAGTTCAACTCTGTTGAGTCAGTTGATCTAAGGTCTGCCCAATGCTATTTCAAATCTGGGAGGATATGTGGGCTTATTTTTCCCTTCATGCCCTTGGGCAGAGTGTTTAGATGTTGTCTGTTGTACAGTGATCACTGCTAGGATTCTTTCACTCATGTTTCTTGTGGATTGTTGTTGTTTTTGATGTTAGACACTTTTCCACCATGAGTGAAGTAATCCACTAAGTTGAATGAGTTCTTCTAATTTACATTTTGGTGTAATAATCTTAGGTCAAGAGCATTGTTAGCTCTGCCTTTGTGGCTTTGTGTCAACAGATGCCAATCTTGATGGCATATGGAAAGTGCACTGTAAGGAGTCATGAATCAAAACTGTAAATAGTCCAAATTAACACCCTAAGTGAAAGAAAAATACACAATGTTGTGTAACAAGTACACTTTAATGTGTAACAAACAACACTGTGACTGTTAGAAATTAATCCTCTAAGAGAGTTAAGATATAAAAAAGTTCAATTTAACGCTATGGGAGTTGAATTAACACTGATAAGTTTGCTGTGATATACAATAAGCTGTATTTAAATGCTGCTGTAAAAACTGTCACATTAACAAAACAGAATTATAAGATTCATATGAATCAGACAGTTTAAGTCTTATGAAATAGTCAGACATATCCATGTCAAGCCAAGTAAAAAGTGAGAGTTTTAAGACCTTTTATACCTTGAATTTAAAAGGCATGAAAAAGCCATGAGAACCCTGACATACACCTAAAGAAAACAAACCAACATGTAGATAAACAGAAAATAGCTTAAAGTACTGCATGTGCCTTGTTATCTACTTAGAGATACACACTGAGTCAGTTCTGTCCTTGTTAGAGTGTACAGTCTTGGTGCTTTAGTGTTTTGTTCAGAAAGAGCAAGTGTGACACAGCAACGAGATAGAGGGGAACAAAGCTGAGGTAATAATCCACACAGGGTGATCAATCGCTATGATATGAAGAAGTTTTAGCATATTCTGTGCACTCAGCCTCTGAACAGTCACACCTCTGATACATCGTTCCTAACAGAGAGGTGTAAATCAAGCCCGGGGTGGCAGAAGCGGTTCACCACTGACCAGCTGGCCTTCTGCTTAATGAAGAGCCGCAGCTTGTCCCTGAAGGTTTCTCCCAGAAAGCTGTAGATAATGGGGTTGAGGCAGCTGTTGGAGAAAGCCGCCAGGTTAACAATGTGGCCCGTGAGCGGGTAGTCGTGCCACAGGGTGGTAGCAGTCCTCTGCTCTGGGTGGGCCGTGTCCTGCAGCAGCTGAATGCTGATGAAGACGTTCTCAGGCAGCCAGCAGATAAAGAACACCAGAACCACCACCACGATCATACGCAGGGCCTTCTGCCGCCGTGGCCACAGCCCACGGTGCTTCTGGGCCCTCATGAGGATTCGCCCAATGAGAGAGTAGCACAGACCGATGATTGAGAAGGGCACCAGAAAGCCAATGGTTACCTCCAGCCACTGGATCTCAAAGACGTTGGCAAAGCAGAAGTGCACCTCCCCTCGGTGCTGCGTCTGCACGATGGTGAAGGGGAGCAGCGTGGCCAGGATGGACGCCATCCAGATGAGGCCGCAGCTGAGCTTGGCGTGCTGCATAGTCCGCAGCGGGCTGCTGCTTATTGAGTTAGCCAAGGCAACGTATCTGTCAAAGCTCATCCAGGTGAGGAAGAAGATGCTGCTGTACATGTTGACCTGCAGGAAAAGAGACATGAAGGTGCAGAGAACGGCGTAGTCATAGTACTTCTCATTCAGATTGAAGACCTCAATGAGGGAATCCGCCACCAGGATGAGGTCGGCAACAGCAAGGTTGACAAAATAAAGGTCGGGGATGGTCATTTTCTCTCTGTGGTTCAGATTAACCACCAGGATTAGGATGTTTCCGATAAATCCGATAGGAAAGAGAAGAATCGTGTAGAGGCAGGACAGGAAGAGCCCAATAATGTATGATTTGTTTGAGTTTTCAGTCAAATATGTGGTGTTGTAGTCATATGAAGTGTTCAGTTGTTCAGTGCTGTTGACATATATCCAGACTATAGAGGTTGTCTGCACTTCCATACTGACTGTAGATGCACTGTGTTGAATCAGAGGCCACATGTAAGTCACCTGTAGCAGCTACATCATCAGACCCTGGCAGTTTCCACTGATGTCTCTTCAAACAACAAATCATCTATGCTGCTACTGACAAAAGTCAGGTGCAGTAAGCAAAGCCGCTACGGTTCCTTTAACCCCATGTCTGCATCAAGGTTCATCTACAAATAGATTCCAGACACAAAACACAAGTGCCTCCATGTTTTTAAAATCCTCGTTGGCCTTTGTAACCTGATGCCTCACATTATCCAGATCGTCCAAACTGTGCTCCTGAGATTAGAGGTTAGACTTTTTTTCCCCTCTAGAATCATCTGCTCTGTCTCCCCAGGTTGACGAGAATCTTTATTCAACGAGCCTTGAAGGGATGCTATTGCTCAGCACCTAGGAGGTGGGGACAACAAATAAATGAAGGAGGTTTAGTGCAAAGACTTGAAAATGAATTGAAGTCAGAAAAAAGACATACCGCACTATAATGCCTTTTAAAAAGTTTAAAATCTTAACAAAAAGTCCATTCTGATTAGATAATAAAACAGGGACTCAAATGGACAGCTGACGACAAGACAGATCATTAATAATCAAGCTTCAGACTTAAACAGATGCATTGAAATCCTTTTCAGAAATCCTCCACCAGTCCAAGCTCATGGGATCGAAACAGCGTGTCCTGACTTGTTGACTATTAATTGCTGAGACAAAAGCATTTTTGTAATTAACATTTGACAAAAAAAGAACCGTGCAAACCCCTTTCATGTCGATGGCTCCAGTCATGATATGTAACACCCAGTTTGGATGTAAATAACACCAATCCACCCTCTTCCTTCGTTAACAAGTTTCAGGCCCCAAATCTGAGACTTTCCCTGATGATGGGAAGACTGTGATCTGTTTGGCTAACATGACCTTAACAAACATTCACAACCCTTGGGGTATTATTTCAACCAAAGGAGACCTTCTGTTAATGAATTCTTATTAACAGAGGTTGTCATAGCAAAAATTTAGCATGTATGAACCATGAAGTACAGTCAAACTAACTGAGAAATATCTGTTTGATGGAAATCTTGATAGAGAATTCTTCTGTCACAGTTTCTATATCCTTGGTTTAAATCACACTTATAGTTTATGAATAGTTTAGAACATGGGTTCCCAATCTTTAACATGCTGATATTAAGGACCCTCAAATCGCAGCGATGCCTCTTGCAAAAATTTCTTGAATTCCCTGTGCAGCAAATATCAAAATACAACATACAACTTCCGTAGTCCTTCATCATGTTTTGAATTGACAACTAATAATTTCTTTGTCAGCATTCTTAATTATTTCTGTCCACATGACAAACTACAGAAATAATCACAGTAAATTAATAAATTTATTAGGGCTGTCAAAAGATGAAATATTTTCACAGCATTTCTTTAGTTAATCACAATTAATCACACTATCACATTTTAAAATATCACTTTTTTGCTTTGAAAACCGTTTTTTTTTTGTGTTATTTTGCATTTTTATACTGTCCTAATGGATAACTGACTTCCTTTTAAGATACAGACCTGCTTTTATTTTGAAAGTTAAATCAGAGATTATGACATAAACGTAACCATAGGAAAATGAACTTGAAGTATTAAAATGGAAATACAATAAAAAGGTAAATGTTTGATAACACAAGGTGCAGATGGCTTTTGAGCTGTCTGTGAATTCTTTGAATTAAAATCACACAGCAGTGTTGGACTTATTTGGATGATGTGGACTCAAACAAAGTGTGCTGAGGGACAATAAATCATGCGATTAATTGCGATAAAAATTAGTGCACTAATTGTGAACCTTGATTAATCACGACTAACTAAATCGTGCGTATATATTAGGAGTGAGAATCACTAGTGACCTCATGACTTGATTCAATATTGTTGTGATTCTGAACATTTTGCAATATGAGTATTGCGAAACCATATATTGCGATATACTGCTATCTACGCTGTTTTCTAACCATTATGCTGATTTAGCATTAGTGTTGCCCTCATGTATTTCCCCAGTGTTTCATATTTACCCCATGTGTCATATCCATCTCGTTCGTGCCCTGCTTGCATCCCTAATGTCCTTCCCTGGTGCAGCCATATTTGTTTTACTAATGTTTTCCTGCTTTATGTCAATCACCTCTGCAGACCTCACTGGACATCTGCAGCATCGAGCAGACAGAAAAAGCAATTGATTTTATTTTTCCAGAATCGTACACTTCAGCTAAAATAATCAATAATTTGAAAAAATCGATACTTGGCAGATATGAATTGATACAATATCACCATACAAAATGTTATAATATGCTGTAGTAATTTTTTCCCTGCACCTAATTTATGTGTATGTGTATATGTTAGGGCTGTCAAAAGCTGTAGTAATTTTTTTCCTTACACATAGGGCTGTCAAAAGATTACAGTTGTTAATGACAATTAAGATCATAATTTCTGCAGTTAATCGTGATTAATCCCACCTTTACTAACACATTTTCAAATTCCACTGTTTTGCATGCAGAAATGTTTTTGTGTTGTTTTGGATTTTTCTACTGCCTTAAACTAAGGGTTACTGACTTGCTGTCTAGATACAGGCTTAGAGATATCTATCTATCTATCTATCTATCTATCTATCTATCTATCTATCTATTATTTCTAGTCAAAAAATATAAAAAGTAATCTATTGACTTAATCTTATTTCAAGACACTCAGTAGGTTAATGTTGCTGCTCCATCACTGGGTATTTTTACGTATTAAAGCAACTGAGTCCTTATTTTAGCTTTTAATAAGTAAAAATACAAATTTTATTTTCAATCACTAAGATTTTAGTTTTTGCAGTTCATGTTTCTGCAACCCCCTCCCCCTTGCACGCCCTGGTGACACCCCAGGAAGTGGGGACCCCCATTTAGAAAACCACTATTTTATCAGTACAAGACAGGTCAGGATGATGAGGTTATCTGTCATCTCTACTGATCTATTATATTGCATAATCTGTCTATAATTTTAATAAAATAGAAGCAGTTGTTCCTCTAAAGAATAAAATAGCTTTGTACAAGGATTACACAAATTTTCTAACACTTCGTTGTTTCTTTCTTTTGCTTTTATTTTCTGCTTCGTGTGGCCCCAGACAATGCCAGACTACAAACACACACTACAGACTTGTAATGGAGAAAAATAGAGATGATGACATAATAGATACCGTATTATGCTCTTGATAGTGTGCAGGAAAGTCCCATTCACATTTACAGTGTCTAAACAACATATTCAGTGTTTATAAATTTGCTGTAGGAATATCACAGAGAAATATGCGAGAACTCTTGGCTACTTAAAATGATCACATATACACACCACCACTACAGATAGAAGGATTTAAAAGCAGCACTTACCTTTAAAATACTGCCTTTGGTTCTTCAATGTTTGTCCTGTGCAGATGTCAGAGACGCACAGATTAGTAAATCCCATGTCCAGGCTTCTCTTCTGCACCACCTGCTGTTTGGCCCAGCCCTGTCTGCAGAGGAGAGGAGGGAGGGCGGGAGAGACGCAGAGGCAAGAGATGATCTGTCACCCACGGTTTGTCAACATGCTTCCTCACATTCCCTCTCCTCTGCCTCTTTTCTTTTTCGACCAGTTTGTGATTCCAGGTGTCCGCCAAGCATCTGCAAAGATCCAGAAACTGAACCGGCTGGGGGCTGAATTTAACACAAAGGAAAGTTTGGACAGCAACTAAGTGCAGGACAGAGTTTGGCTGAACCTGGTTGTGTTGTGTGAGGCAAACCCCATATCTTTTTGCAATTCTGTTCACCTAGAATGTCTACCTCTTGGTGTAAAAGATTTTGGAACCACAATATTTCTTAAAGTATTTTTATTCTTGGTTTTTACCAATCTGTACTGATTAGTTATCCCTATCATTATTGTTATTATATTATTATTCTTAATTCTGTTATTGTAAGGATTAAAAGCCCTTGTAAGACTTAAGTCTTCATAAGGGTGTAAAAAGAACAGACTGTTTGTTCCAGGACAGACATGACATTTATATAATTTGAACTAATCTATATGTCTGTGCTGTGCCTGTGAGGAACTTTTCATGTGATAATAGCTTGTTGAGTGTCTTGTGGGATGCATTCATAAACCCAGACATAACAACCATTTGCTCAACAGATCTTAATGATTATACTAGGAAACAGCACAATATTTAACTGTTATTGCACAGCTATTTTTTCTCAAATCATACAGATCTGATGGAGTAAGACTAAGTAGATCCCTATGGAACTCTGTATAAAAATTGATCAAATCCTTTGAAGAAGAAGCATCATATCAGGATTAACGGAGAGAAAAGTAAGGAATGCCTGTGCTTATAAAAAAAAAAATACTTTTAGCTCTGCCTCTACCTGGCAAACCATGACCGGAGGTTCTCAGTAGGTGAAGAGGTCACTTCTACCATAGACAGCCGGAGGGGAGAGAGAAGTCAAGGCCAAGGCTGGATCTTTGCCTGGAGGGTTTGGGGTTGCAGCTCCCTTGGCAATGCTGCGCATCAGCTCCAGGGTACTGACTGTAAGACAAACAGGAGAGGGTGTGTGGAGAGGGTGCATAAAATGAGTTAGTGGACATGGATGGTAGGAAAATGAAGCCAGTGCAGTCCATTTGAAGCTGGCCGCAAAAGCCAAGGAATCTCCTTTATGGTCCACTAAATTAAAGCCCATTTTACATCAGAAAAAGACATGTTTACAACCTGGATCAAAAACAGTTTCAACTCATTTCTTTTCTTGGTAAACTGCATGGAAAATGATTTTTATTTTAGACTTCATCCATTGGATTGTATTACGGCAAAGAGAGTTCATAAATTTGCATAATTAAGGGTGTGGTTAAATTGACATAACCTTGCAAAGCTGATGGATTGGACTCCATGACTGTCATCAGGCAAAAGCTTCTATTTACAACATTCATGCCGAACTGAACATAGTCAGTGTTGTTTCAGGAGAACAGAGCAGTAGCTACAGGCGAGGTTTAGTTTATATCAGAACCGAACCACATTTCTTTATATAACGAAGAGCAAAGAACAGCACTGAAAGTCTTTCTTCAGCATGAGTTTGCAATTGTTATGGGGGAAGGGGGTTGTACTGTAAGCTGGTAAAAATAAGCTTGTATGTAGCTGTAGAATCAGCCCAATTTAATCAGCCCTCAACCACATTTCTTTCTTCAAGAAGAGCAAAGAGCCACACTGTAAGCATCTTTGTATCAACACTTTATGCTGCAATGAACTATATATGGTCACAGGTCAACTTCCTTTGTGGCCTCCCCCCAACTCTCTGTGATACAGTAGAACCAGAATGATTTTTTTCAGCCAATCAGTGGAGATCAGTCAAAGTCACAGAAAGTGACATCACACCATCTGACCAAACAGCAGTGGCCTAGAGCTCCCCAAACTTCCTGTTTCCTTCAGAACTTAAAACATGCAGTTTTACGTCTCTTTTCCTCCCAAACATTCAGCCCTAAAATCATAACTAACCATGATAAGTTGATGAAACTCACACAATTTAAAGGTCAATAGTGGTGCTAAATGTCAAGATAGGTTTTGTTTACGTAGGTTTTCAAGCAATTACTGCAATTGCTCAGTGAAATCAGGACATACACTCATTTAGGGGTGTGAATTGGTGTAAAAGCATATGGTCAATTTATCTAAAAACCATACTAAGCTCTTTTGACCATTTAGATAACTTATTATAGTGTAGAATAATGGTTATCTATAGTGGAGTTGGATGTTTCCACAGGTGTGTGAAAAGATGATAAGGATCCAGTGGTAAATTTTACTTGTGAATAGGTGCAAATATCAAAAAAGGTGTGATTTTTGGTCTGTTTAATAACCTTATAACAGTTTTATCATACGTACTTATGTGGTTTAAATCAGTTTTAATTTTCCCTGTGAGCCTTATTTCTGCTTAAATTAATGTAGAGATGCATTATTTGTGTTTTTGTAGGGTTGCTGATGGAATTATAAAAGAATAGTGGTTTAAATAGACATACATGTAATTCCAGTCAGTTTTACAACAGTTTTATTTTGCTTAAATGACATAAATGAGTCCTTATTTTAAATGTGAGCCTCATCACTGCTTAAATTAATTCAGTATTCGATATTTATGATTTACTTTGGTGTCCTGTTAGAATTACAAGCTAAATCTGCAGGCACCTCCATTACTTATACCAGTGGTTCTCAGTGGTTTTTCACTGATGTACCCCCTGGAAAATATTTTTTCAGCCAAGTGCCCCCTAAACAGCACAAAGCTTTTTGGCCAAAAAGAAAGACATAGAACATTGCTGTGAGAGCCATCTGGTTTATCAAACTTTGTAACTGATAAACACTTATAAATTTGAAGTATTAGGTTTTTTTTCAACATTTTAAATGTTAAAATGCATGACTAAATTCATGACAGATCTTCTCAACACTAAATGCAGATGTTCAAACTACTGTTGTGAAAACAGTGACTGGACAGGCATCAAATCATTTAAATCCATAAATGTGCAAAACAATGATCAGCTGCAGCAGTCTCTCTGGAAATATTTGGAAATAAAAACAAAGAACAAGAAAGAACCAAAAACCTGTAAAAAAAAAAATAGTAATAATTATAAAAAAACAGCTTAGTGGCCCTTTTTGTGATCATAATAATGACCTCTTCTCAAACTGAAATCATGAATTAAGTTATAAACATTTCTTCACAAAAATAAATCATGAACCTTTTTATGAATGGAGAGATTGTGAATTCAGTGATTGACAGGCATGTGTCAGTGTGGGTCAAACCATCCTGCCATGGGGGAGACTCAGGGGTATAGGGTCATTAAATTCAATAGCCTATAAAATATTAACTCCAGTTCATAAACTTAAGATCCTTACACTCTGGATATCTAGACACGTTTTTTTTCATGCAAATTATTCACACACACAAAAAAATTGAAGCTGTAGCAAGTCAATGCAAGCGTCCACACCAGCAACATAATTTCTCAGCGCAGATTGCAACGGATATTTTTTCAAAGTTTTGCTCCGACGAGCAAACATCAAAACACTCACTAATGCTGAGTTTTAAGCAGACAGAGGAACACAAGGATCCTCCTCTCTCACACCACCTGATGTTTGTCATCTTCTCATATCAGAGTTTTCCAACAGGCCACTTGGCTTGCTTTGGACTAACAATAATATGTGTTTTTTTTTTTTTTTTTTCAAAAACAGGACATCACCTCCTTACCACAACAAAATAATTAACCTTTTCAATGTGGTTTACAGTAGTAAAGCATAGACGGAAACCACTGAATGTTTGCTTTGGGCGTTAGTACCCTTGTGTTTTACTATCACTATGTATGTGTGTAAAAAATGATGAAAAATGACTGAGTCATCTATTTATTGGAACTGAAGTAACCTTACCTGATTTAAAGACAGGGTCATGCACTGTCTGATCTCTTGGAAAAGTTGATTTGGTTTCAATGGTGCGGCAGGCTAGCAGTCATGGTCCAAAGGAGCAGACAAGGTCAATGTAGCAGCTGGTAGCCCTGCTGGCACCATCAAGTTTTGGTCTGTCAAGGAACAGGAGATCACAGATCAGTTTTTGTGGGTCAGATGGAGAGCTTTTTAGCTGAGACGAAGGGTCGATACAGTGGCTGAGAAGAAAAATAAGGGCATAGAGCGGTGATACAGCGAGCCAGATTTGTGTGATTTTCTCTCAGCTACCTGAAATCTCAGTTATTCGGTGCGCACGACTTCACACAGATAAGGGGAAAGTGGGGATGTAAAGGTCTGTGTAGTGGAAAAGTATTAGAGGCTGTCGAAGAGAGGAGCAACGAGAGGAGGAAGAAAAATAGATTTCCCTAAATCGTGATGACAGGAGTTAAGACCAGGCTAATGAACTGAGTATTACTAAAGGTAACAACCATGCACAGCGGGTAAATATTTGTATTATTTTTCTAACTTTGGTGGAAAACAGATAAATGTAACTTTTAATAATTTTAATCATAGAAGAAAAAGTACAAAAGGTGGTGGTGGCATCAAAGCTATGGTGAGGAACTTTCTACTTGTATTAACAAGTAAGATCACATTAATACAATAACTATGAATAATAAAGTAATGGCAATAGACTGATTTGATGTATTTACATGATATGCTATTGGAAAAAAAGCCTTGCTTATGGGATTCTGACAGTAGTTGGATTTCTTTCCTCAGGAACATGATGTATTTCATGTGTGTCCCTTGTATGTTCCTGGATCGACCCACTTGTGTTATTTTGCCCTTAGCTTTGTGGCTAACTCATCTAAAAGATTTCCATCTGCAGTGAATCTGTTCTGCACTTCTTGTAGGCATAGGCATGTTCTAAAACATTTCTTCTCCTCTATGTCCCTACATATAGAAGATGAAGGATATCCATACCTTTTATTTTGTTGGGCATGGGTTTCATCATCTTCAGTCATAAAATGCTTCTTCCCAATGCTCCATGCTTGCGTCTTCTTTTTGTTCTTCTTCCTCCTCCTCCCCTTTTGCGTTCTCTACTCATGCACAGATGTAATAAAATGAAAAACCAGATAAGATGGTCAGCAGGCACCAAATAAAAAAGTTATTGGGCAAACTTAGATGTGTTTAGGTGATTTTTCATGATCTTCTAACAGCCATTATCTGGTCAAGTACAATGAATACCTGAATCTTATTATCCAGGGGGATTGATGCACAGGCTAACCAAGGCTGAGCCTAAGGGCCCCATATGGACAAGGGCCCCTGGACTGGCAAGACAATAAGGAAATTAAAATGACCCCAGTGAAAAAAAAACACACATTAACCAATTATTTGTCCAAGGAACATTTCCCCAGAGATTTTTACAGGTTCAGGTCAGACCAGTTGGCTGGTCAATCAAGCACAGTAACACCATGGTCAGCAGTTTCTGGTAGTTTTGACTTCACTGTGAGTAGGTGCCAAGTCCTGCTGGAAAAGAATAGCAGTATCTCCTTAAATAATCTCAGCAGATAGAAGCATGAAGTGCTCTAAAATCTCCTGGTAGACAGTGTTGACTCTGGACTTGATAAAGCACAGTGGACCAACACCAGCTGTTGACATGGCACCCCAGACCATCACTGACAATGGTAGCTGAAAACACTGGGCCTCAAGCACCTTGGATTCTTTACCTCTCAGATCTTCCCTCAGACTATAGGACATTGATTTCCAAATGAAATGCAAAATTTACTTTCATCTGAATCAAAGGGACTAATGAGCAATGATTCTTTTTTCCCTTGCCCAGGTGAGAAGCTTATGACATGGGGTTCAGAACTGGCTCGACACTGGTAGCCCATCTCCATCCGTATGTAGGAGCTCTCGATCCACCGATTCCAGCCTCAGTCAGCTCTATGTGAAGTTCTTGAATATGCTATGTCTGACAATCTTCTGAAGGTTGAGCTCAACCCTGTTGTTTGTGCTCCATTTCTTACCACACCTTCCAGTGAACTTTCCATGAATATGCTTTGATGCAGCACTCAGAGAAAGGCCTGCTCTTCAACAATGACCTCCTGTTTGTGTTGATTGTGGTTGTGTGTTCTGTACTGAAACTTTTGCAAATAGGATTTTTCCACAATATTCTAATATTCTGAGAACGTTTTCTTTTAATTAAGAGCTGTAGGCCACAAAAATCAAGATTAAAACAGAAAAAGTCTAGAAATGTTTCGGAGATTAATTCTAAATACATAGAAATTTAACTTTCTGAAGTAAATCATGGGAAGAAAACAACTTTTACTTGATATTTCATGTCTTTTTGATGCACCTAATGAGCCACATTTATCTTATCAAATCAGCTTGCCTCCTGTATCCATGTCATAAAGCTAGATGTCACCACTTTGACAGTGGAAAAACGTCAGAGATTAAATGCAAATTATCAGTTTGAAGAGTCAATTACAATGGCAAAGCTACTTGAGGCCTATAATAAATGTGCACTATTCCCTACAATTTACCTGCATCCTTTAAGCACTGAGGGTCCATGACGCCCAAATATTCCCATCTGATTATTATCTTATTTTGCTTTAACTCAGGCCATCTCTGACTGGATAATATGTCTACTCTTAAGAGAGAAGTTGCATTCCCTCTCAACGTCCACTGGATGGCCCACTAGCACAAACAGTAAATATTGTTTGGCAAGGTGGAGACAATCTGAGCTGCAAAAGATCAGGCAGACTTAAAGGCAGATGGATGGAATTATAAAACTGATAACCTAGGATTGTTTTTCTCTTTTTGGGACTAGATCACTTGTGTGATTTTATATGATATATATAAAAAAATCTTTTATGATACATGAATGATAAGGACAGCCTACCATTTGCTTTCTTATTTTCTCTTCAAGCCCCTAAAGGCTCTGATAATTATAAAAACTAAAATTTCAATAACCTTTGTTTTCTTACAGTAAGAAATTGTGACCACAAAACAAAACTTTCCCATGCAGTGGCATCCTCTGAAGCAGACAGTGTTGCCAGAGCTGTTAATGGGAAGTTGTGGGGTTTAACTGCTTGTGGTTGGAGCAGTGAAAGTGGGAGGTCTAAAACGAGGGAGGGTACGACACCCTCATCTGCCTCCACTTACCAGTCTGATGTGCTGCTGGCTCCATCTGACATCTCCCACAGCCACAACCACAACCTCTGAGTGGAACATCCTGCACAGTCCAGCTCCTCCGCATGGCTTCCAGGGCCATGTTTGATATTAGCTGATGCTGGGATTTCACTGTTAGTGTGTTCTTCTTTTTTGATTCTTCTCTCTCGTTCTGAACCGGGAAAGCAATGGATAAGATTGGCAGGGGAGGGAGGGTAGAACATTTATAAACATCTGCCTCAGTCATTTGACCCCCTTTAGCTGGTAGGTCAAAGATAAAGGATCCCTCCTGAATTTTCGGCTCTGATCTGCAAGATTCAAGGATACAGCAGTGAAATTCCATTCAAATATCTTACAAGAGAGTTGGCTTTTACAGGAAATCAATCAATACATTTTTAACAGCTTCATTAGTTTTATTGCAAGCCATCTTGGTTTTACAGCTTGTTCTCTTTCCACGGCACTCCAAGGATTCAGGAATTGATTCTACTATTGACCTCTTTCTGACACTCTGGATCCCAGTGTTAGATTTCTGAAACATTAACTGTAACCTGTCTCATCTTGTTCTCGTTTTTACATTCTGCTGCCCAATTTGACCCACATTTACAAAAACAACTGTGGGCCAGGAGCCAGTGTGTGTATGCATGAGTGTGTGTGAAATCTGGTTAAGAGCCAGTCGAAACATTTAAAACCACAAGCCAAATGTTCTTGCTGCATAGGTGGTCTGATCTGCATTACTGTACGTTTGACTGAGGTTGACCCTAATACTTTTGGTCTGGCTGAAGCTCTGGAGGAGAAAAACAACATTAAGGCTAATATTGCTCACTAAAAGCTGTGCTAGGTCAGCGTTACCCTATTTGCACAGATTAAATATGATTGTACTCTTAAGAGCTTTTCTTGTTTGACACAGTGCAGGAAACAATACAAACCTAGGGTTTAACACCATTCACGCAGGCAGCATATGTGCTGCTTTTAAACAGACTGTTTAAACCAGTGATTCTCAGGCCTCAGGATCCACCACCATGTCCTTAAATGCATCACAAAACTGTAATTTATTTAATGAAAAATGCTAGTGGCTGGGCCTTTATTTTTCCCTTTTCCCATGATTACATTTAAATTTTGTTTTCTGGATGTTAACCGGACACCAAACACTGCACATCACCACAAACACACCATCCCCACATGGTAGTGGCAACATCATGCTGTGGGGATGGTTCTCTGCAGCTGAAAGCTTAGAAAGGTAGAGGGTAAAATGAATGTGGCAAAATATAGGAAAACCCTGGAGAACAATTTTTTTCAGTATATAAGAGAACTATGGCTTGGAGGAGGATTTATTTACCAGAAAGACAATGACCTGAAGCACACAGTGAAACCTGAAATGGTTAAAAGAAGACAAGGCGAATGTTCTGGAGTGGCTGGGTTAAAGCAAGCGGCAACCTTCGGTCTTAAAAACATGAAGCCAATGCGGAAGTGCAAAAAATTGCTATATTGCAAGTGTCCACTTGAGGCTGGCTGCAGGAACACCGGAAGTTCCGTCACACATGTTAAACAGCTGGTATTGACACACAAAATAAACTGGTTTACAGCCTGGTTCAAAACACCAAACATGTCTCATTAGCTAATGTCTTATTGTGCTCCCACTGTACAGGGTGTACATTTTTTTGTGCCACGGTTGTTTGGATTATATTTAGGATGAAAGCTGATTGGCGCATCTCATTTGATTGACAGATAGACCGTGATTTCAATATGGAAGCCTCCAAGGATTGGCTTCAAGAGCCGTTTGAGTCCAACTATTGTAAGCAGATGACTGACATCACACGGGGTTTGTCCAATTCTTTCTACAGTCTATGGGTTAAAGCCAGCCCATTTATAAAATCAATAAAAGGGTAAAACATCCAAGAGGGTGAATACCTTTTAAAGGCACTGTGTATGGATTAAATGAATACACTTAGGGCTTCTGTACATCATCTTTTTTTTCACCACAACTTTCTTTTCGTGGTAGGTATTCATGGTCTGCTGTAAATGGCTCAAGGACTCACTTTTAGATCCCAACCCAAACCACAATCACTCATGTGTTGTGAATAGTTAAAATTACACAATTGAATTGAAAATGTATTTTAATTGACGAAAAAAAAAACTTTCTTACAATGCTTGCAAAAGCTAGTTAGCTTTGCTTACAGTTTTTCTCAGTTGCTTTGGTACATTTCTCAGATCAGAATTGAAATTCTCAAAACTACTTGTTCAATCTTCACATCATTACGTCACTTGTGCAAATCAAAAAAGCAGTTTCTCATTTCTTTCAGCAAGATCTATCTATCTATCTATCTATCTATCTATCTATCTATCTATCTATCTATCTATCTATCTATCTATCAAGCTGTTGTGTTGTAGATTGCTTTTTTATATTTATTGAACCTTAAAATACATTGGCATTTCCCATTTCCACATGAATACTCAACTCCTGCTGCTTGGCTTCAGGTGTAAGAATCACTATGACATGATAAAGAGAGAAGAAAGCTGATAGAAAATAGTGCTATCCTAGGAAAAAAGCAGCATACCACACTGAATGATGTGGAGACTTAAAAAATACCGTAGCCTGTACTCAGTGCTGTGGAAAAAACATTCACCCAATTCCTGATTACTAATTTTGTTTCTGCTTAGTCAAATCCAGATCATCAAGCACACTGTAATACTAGACAGAGATAACTGGAACTTGAAATACAACATGCAGTTTTCAAATTATGATTTCATTCGTTACGGGTAAAAGCCATCCAAACCTACTTGGCCCCCATATTAACTCATAAATTAAATGTGACTTACCACATCTTTTTGGAAAGCAGAGTCTAATTTCACTAGCCACACTCAGCCCTTAAACATGCCTTTAACAGAACCTGTCTGACAAAATGAAGCAGGCTAAAAAATCTCAAAAGGCAATGCATCATTTCACGATCTAAAGAAATTTAAAATAAACACTAGCCATTGACATCTATTAGTCTGGAAAGAGTTACAAGGCCATTTCTAGGGCATTGGAACTCTAGTGAACTATGATTAGAGCCATTATCCACAAATGGAGAAAACTTGGAACAATGGTGTAGCTTCCCGGGAGATATCAAAATAACTCCAATAGCACATCCACGACTCATCCAGGAGGTCACAAAAAAAACCAAGAACAACATTTACAGACACCTGCAGGCCTCACTCGACGCAGTTAAGGTCAGTGTTTATAACTTAACAATGAAAGACTGGGTAAAAATGGCCTCTATGGGAGAGTTACTGATTGATTTTTCTTTCGTGGCGTGGTAACTTGAAGGATTTAGGACTTGTGAACCTAATTTTCATTCAGGTTTTCCTCCAGGTTTGGAAGAAAAAAGAACTCTGTTATGCAATCCCGTTTTGTTACTGAGGCTTTGTAGGAAATAACTGATATCAGCTACTGCAACATAATAGCCCTGCCCAGTGATATGGTACCTTACCTTTGACTGTGGAGATCTAATTGCAATACATCTTACTAAAAGGCTTGTTTTAGCTCCTTCTTAGAAGCAGTATCACAGATCTCTGAGTGCAGGACTGTTATCAGCTAAAGCCTACACAACATTGTTTTCCTACAGAAAGGCAGCAGTATTGGTCTGTCAGACCCACGGAAGACAAAACAATTCCCAGAATGCCAGGAATGCTGCTATTTTCCTCAGTTTGAGTGGCGTGGTTGTAGGGTCTTGCCACAAGCAATCTGTTGTTAGCGGTGTGGCAAGCGGGAGTAGAGCTGTGGCATCCTTCCCCACTGTCACTGTCACTGCAGCTGAGAGCCTCCCATCAACCTGACCCGGTCACAGCGCTGGAGGGAGGAATAGCTAAAATTTGTGATGTGTTGTTTTACATGCACAGAACCAACAGCAATGTGAGAGCTTATTTTTATATCAGGGACATTCAAAGGACACTCCCACTGAATTATGTTCAGCAAACTTCTAAGAACAAAAAAGGTTACACATAAATTATAGCAAATTATTTTTTCTAAAACAGATGGTATGGCATATGTTCCAGCAGATTTCCACATTATCATATTATCATCTTTCAGCGAGAAAAGAAAGAGAGGTAATGTCCACATTAGTTTATTGTTTAATCAGTCTTTGACTCGGATGACAATGGAGCAGATTACTTACAGAATCTAAATATAAATCTCTCAGAAAATAATACTGTACTTTTGAAAGAGTGTCATATCTTCCTTTTTATCTCTCACATACAATATATACAAATTATTTTGTATTATACAGAAATGCTTGCATACACAGTCACAACAGTATCACATGAAAGTGGGTTAACCTGACTGATGAGGTTTTGCTGTTTGAATAGTTAAATTTATCTGGATATATTTATGGGTGTTTTGACATTGGGTTTATTTTAGATATTAAACAGAACTCGAGGATTATTACTCACTTGTTTTTTCAGTGATGAAAGAGTAAATCCTGTTTAGAAAAAACGGAACTCTGAGCAAAGTAGTGGTTGGAGCTTGTTGTTATATGAACCCCCTTCATCGAACATCATTCAACGTGTGTGCATCGTGCAGTCAGTCGATATGCTGGGGTTGCTTACTATGACCAAGGCCAAATATCTCCTTAAAGGTCTCCACATATTTATGACAAACACGTTATATAAATAAAAAAAACAAAAACAAAGAAAATTTGTGTAATGTTTGCTTAAAAGTTGGGTGCATGAGCTGAGGTGAACTGGTTTGATTTTGCTGTTGAAAATATGCAATTTATTTAGTATGACAGCAACAATGTATTGGTGGAAATAATCAATCATTAGCATGAAAAAACAAAACAACATGATTATGACAGTGCATGATTTGTTGTGCAATTTATGATCAAATATGAAATTTAATTCTCTGAAATTTCATGATCAAAATATGCTCCTGCATGCCTCCTAGGCTCATACCAATGGGAATATAATCTTATTAATGTCATATAATCAGAGAACTTAACAAATATTTGTTAACTATTATATGTTGCTGTCCAGTAAAATGATGGGGGAACTTTTGATTAACAATCTCTCAGTATGAAGCGAGCACATTCATTGCTATAAAGGGCACCAAGTTATGCAATCCATCCATCAGACAGACAGAGAGGCAACAACTTAGTTTGAAACCATTGCTCCTATGACTGCTACTGTTAGCCTACTGATTCTGAATATAAGCATTTGGACTTTGAACTGAGTTTAAACAATGATTAATTGTGCCACTTTCAAGCCTGTTTATGGGGCAGCACATACTGTGTAACATAATGTAAACATACAACGTCAGCTGAAAACTAACAGTATTTGTCAATGGGTGAGTGTAGATACAAAGGTGGGACAACGCAGCCAAAGATTTAAACTTGGAAACTAGTCCATATTTAACTCAAACATTACTGATAATCATAATATGTATGATTAAGTCTGATATGTTAAAAATCTTCATTTTTACATGAAAATCATCAAGTATGTGTTAGTACATCTGGTATAAATCTGCAACTGACAGTGAAAGTGAAGCATACTTGTGAAAAAATCCAATCTACAGAGATAGCATACTATCATTTATTGTTAACAGAGTGAAATACAACATGCCCACTCTAATTTTCTTCTTCAAGTGAATACCCTTCCCTGCTTCACAGGATGACTTAAAGACTGGCCTTGCTTTCATAAAGCAAATACAAATCTAAACTGATGCAGTGATGCCACAGACCTCATGCAAAATCAACCTTTTTTTTCAATAATTGGTGTTTATCACTGTAACTCTGTTCTGTTCTTACTAAGAGTCAGGCAAGGAAGCAAAGCCCCTTTGTTAATGTGTAGAGAACTGTAGTTTAATCAATCTGAGAAGCGCTGCAGTACAAACTGCATCCAACACACTGCTGACTGCCTTGGATTTCTACTTCATGAAGGGTTTTGATGGTGCCCTTGGAGCTGACCCAGTAAGGCCTCATATCTCCAATGAACAAAAATCCCTTCTGCTCTAAAAGTGCTTGTACAATTCAAGGAATGAACATGCCACCTCCTCAGGGCCCCTGTGTGACCCCCATGGGGACTTCACTGACCCTGTGTGGGGCTTCTCTGCGGAGGCACTGCTTCATAAATCTCATACTGGGTTGACGCTCTATCATTATATGAGTGAGCTGACTTTGAAATGAGCTGGATTGCTTACGGTGATGTGATTTCATCTGAGATCACAAGAGGTATACTGGTTATGTGTGAACCCTGAATACAAGCTTCATAGAAGAGATTTATGAAGTTGCGTGTGACCTTGAATGGTTTGGATGATGTCTATTTATGTGTACTGCTATGTATGTTGTAGAGCTTATAAAATATGCAACAATAATCTCTTTTTTTGCCTGTATGTTGATCAAAACCATACCAATGAATGAGAAATCTCTGTGTACAAGTACATACATCAAAGAGGAAAAAACAGCTGTTGAAATAAGGCTACAATTCAGTCAGTTAAAGTACACCATGTGAAGTATAACTATTATGATAATAGTGATGATTCACCCCAACACATTGATGTAAAAGGACTTCTAACTGTAAAAAGGAGAACTGTCTTTTCTTTCAAGTGATTATGGCCTCTATAGTTCTCTTAAGAAACAAAATAAATGACAATTCAAGGTTTAAGCTTACTTGTTCTGTTGTATGTTAGGTTCAAAACATCATGCATCATTCGTAAATAAATCTTTTTTTTGGACTTAAAGTGTATCTAGCAGCATATTGATACTCTACAGTGAATTGTAGGCAGTCAAGCATTAGTCAAAACTTGCACACCGTCAGCAGAATATTCAGAACACATCAGGGAAGCTGCACACACTGCAATGCTGTAGTGCTAATATGTCATTGAATGTCTGTGTGGTTTTAGCTGATTGGGCCATTTCACCACACTCAGATAAAAAACCAAAGAGTCTTAGTGGAGATCTTCACTTGGTGACAGTAATAATAATAGCACTTAGTGGTTTTTTGCTTGATTTGTCCTCTCACTGCAGAGCTGAAAAGATCACATCAAGCTCTGGAAGGTGACAGGAAATTCCACAGTCAGCTACATCGCTCTTAACACACTCCAGAGCGGTGAGGGAGCCCGGTCGGATACTGGCTCTACGGGGGGGAAGAGATAAGTGCCGGCTAGGGCAGAGAGGTTGGATAAAGGGGAGCAGGAGTGGTTGGTTGCTATCCTCCCCCAAGGAGTAGATCTCACGTCACCACTTGCTGCACTGTTGAGCGTTCATGAGAGCAGGACTGGTCTCTGCAGTGCAGCCTCCTGAGAAGCCGCTGAAGCTTGCTGGAGAAGTTTTTGTTCATCTGCCTGTACATGAGAGGCATTGCAAAACTGCTGGAGAAAGCTAGCAGTTTGGACACACATCTAAAGAAGTAATAGGTAGGTAGGTATTGTGCGTTGCTAATATACCCTGGTGCACCGGCTACAGTGTGTACCAGCAGGGTCATGTAGTATGGAGTCCACAGTACAAACTGAACACAGACTGAGGCAAGCAGCAGTCTGTGGATAGAAGGGTCCAAGCGAGCTGAGTCCTGATCTAGAGGTGTAGACTCCTTTCTGATGCGCAAAATGAGCACAAAGGCATAAAGAACAGCCACAGCTGGAACAACGTAGCCGATGAACATCATGATGGCGTCAGCTGCCTCCTTGTTCTGCATTTTTGAGCACTCAACCATCTTAGTGGAGATGTGGTTGCACACGTAGAAAAGCAGCGAAGAGAAACTAGTGAGAACAGCCCCGCCCCAGATGAACCCACACACATGTTTAGTGTTATACACACTGGACATGTAGGTACGAGGCAGCGCCCGCTCTATGTAGTAGTCCAGACTGAGCAGCGTGGTTGAATACATGATGACCAGGGAGGAGATGTTGAACAGGATGAGCAGGGTGATATAGACCTCGTTGTTATACTCCCATGCATGCCAGCGGGTGAAGGTGGAGCTAAGCAATTCCACAGGCGCCACCACGTTGAGCACGAGTCCTGCGATGGCCATGTTGACGAAATAAACATCTGGCATGGTCATGGACACCTTGTTGGAGAGGTTGACCACGACCAGCAGAATGTTGTAGCATAGCCCCAAAGGGAAGCACACAAGGAGGTAGATGATGGAGAAGATTGACAGGATGAGGCCGTAGTCCTGGCAGAGCCGCAAGTCCACGCTGCTGTCCGTCTCATTGTAAACCATGCAGATCCACATCGCGGGGCTCTGACGCAGGCCGAGTCTTAACAGGTCCACTGCAGGGAGAGATAGGGGAGAAAAGAAAATTAGTACAATTTCATAGTTTTATGAACTACAAGTTATAATTAAAGAAAGGTTTACAGACAAAAAACTTCAGATGTATGACTTTTATTTCTGCTTAAATGTTATGTAGGACTACAAACCCCTTGAAACCTGGTTTCACTGCTTTAACTGTATTGTTTCTGAGAACAATACAATCAGGGGAACAGTCTGTATCAGCTAATAAGAGCCCTGCTGACTAAGATCAGCCCATTAGCAAATCACAGCATACACTGATGTCAGAAACTGATGTGTGTATCTGTTGTGCTGCATCATTTTATACTCAATTTCTCATTCAAAGAAGATGTTTTTCTTGGGCATAGTAAGTCATCGATTGCACAAGCTGATTTGTTTTTCCTGTAAAATGTGAACAGATAAATGTCAGAGATGTGGCAATCTTACACCATCTCTGGGAAAGATGAGCAACATTTTGTGTGTTAAACACGTTCTAGTAAATAGGAGGGCGTACTAGCATCACAGTAAATACATCACAGACACATCTGTGCAACTGAGAATGCTTTGTCCTTGAGTTAAAATATGACTGAACATCTCAGGTATCCTTTTCGATAAGGGCTTTTCAATCCTACAGATCCTTAAAATTCAGGAGACTGCTATTTTTAAACACCTGGTATAGAAAAGCAATAACGCACCAAGGGCAAAAATTTTGATCTCCATTCCTGTCATTTTCTAAGCAGAGGGTCAGGATGATGAGGGCCTGATCTGCTGCTCCCAAGCTTTCGGATAAATTTCTGGCATATTTGACATTTTGGTTGGTCAGCAGCATACTCACCCAGAATGAAAGCAGAGTTACTAACAGATTCTACACCTTTAAGGCTTTTTCCAGATTTTTCCCTAAATGGCTGTCAGTATCTGAAAACAATCAGTGACCAACCACAGCAGATCCAAAGGAAAAAAAAAAAAAAAAAAAGATCTACTTCCACTAAGCTTCTATGTTTCCGTTTTTGGTGAAATGTCAGAGATGTGATTATTCTAATTCTTATTATTCAGGCTGAAGTGATGGTGGCATACTGAAGTCCATTGTATTTAATAGTTTCCTCAAAAACAACTCCCATCATGTATGATAGGCGTTATTTTAATAATGCAGTGGGCTAATCATCTTTTATCTCCTTTGTGTGGACCTTTTCAAAAAGAATTAAGATTCAGTTTTCTGATTATTTTACATTGGTCACACTCTAAAGAACTATGGAACATGCTGACACCTCACACAAACATGCAGAAACATATAGGATTCATCCTTCCTGCCCACTCTGCTCCATCCACTGTTTACAGTTTCACTCACATTATGCACATGTTAATGCTAGTGTCTGAGAGAGCTGAAGACAGAGACAACTATGGCACCTGGTCCCTTTAAACCTTTCTTTACATCCTAATGTGTGGACTGTTTACTGTGAGCTTCACATCCCTACACACTGATGACCATAAAATGTCCTGAATAATTTCAATTTTGTGTATATGTTTTTTTCAGGAAAATCTTATTTTGCCTTTCATTGTTTTTAACAATTCCTATAATTTGGGTATACTCAGTGACCCTTTCAAATCTGCAGGTTGGAAATCCAAAGTCAGTAGGCCTACATTTTAGTGTCCAGGTATTCATTTTCTGGTGCCATGGTACCCAAATGGGTACTGATATGTTTGATATTTACTAGTTTCACATCAAAATTCAAATTTTTGGTATCATGATGACAACTCTAGGATAATGTGAGCTGACATTTCTTCAAATTCTTAATACAGTCTTTAAGTGTACGCTTAGCCCAAGAGGCGCATTGTTACAGCTAAAGCAGGGGTTTTCAAAGTGCAGGACAGTGAACCTCTCCCGGCAAAAATATAATTTACCCCGTGGACCCCCACCCCCATAAAAAACATGATTTGCACTATATATTCAAACATTTATGTCTTATCTTTAAGGAATTTTATTTCAACATTTTCATACTTGGTCTGCATGTGTTTTTTAACATCCACCTTTCCCAGGCAATCATAAGGCAATTATTTAGATTCAGTAATTAATTTATTAACATTATGCTCCATGCTCTAATTTAGTGGCAACTTGCTTCTGTGCAGTTGATGCAGGAATGCATAACTGCAGATTATCCTCCACCTTCAGCCCTGCCTGGTACTTGCTGATCATTGCTGATGCAGAAAACCTACCTTTGCAGAAGCTGTCTTGGTGTTTGTGATGCTAAATGTCTCAATTACCTTTTTGCTTCTTGATAAAAAAAACCCCTGGTTTGGTCATGCAAAGCAGAAGTTAGCAAAGCAAATCACCTTTTTTCTTGTGTGTGGTTCTGCACCTCCCCTGAAGTCCTGTGGCACCCCTAAGGGATACACTGAGACACTTAGAAACCCACTGAGCTAAAGATCGCAAATCTCTCCTGCTGCCTTAAATTCTATGGCTAGTGATCACGCATCACAATACAGATTATACATCTTTGTCTTGTTGGCATGAAGTACATTTAATGTATATCAGTACTGTGATGCATTTGAAATGTGAGTAAATCGCAAAAAAAGAAATGAAACAATATTTGAAATTTGTTCCTTTGTCTCTGAGCAAAACTCAGCCCCCTCTGCTATCGAAGCAGACAAGGCCTTGGTAGAAAAACACGTCAGCTATTGTGTGCTGTGTAACATTGTTCATTTCACTTCACTGCATCTGACTGGCTGATATGTTTCACTTGCTTCCTCAGCCTAAAGACACCCTCAAAACTCCTGTCTGAAAACGACCCTTGCCAGAGCAAGTGTTTCATGTTGATGCAAGATTTTTTTTTTTTTTTGCCCATTTTCTCTCCACAAGTAGTTAGATAAAGAAAAACACTTCACTAGATGGACACTTAACAGACTGCTGCAGTGTCACTGCTCTGAGTGAAGCACATGCACCTAGTGTTCAGGCTACACACTGACAGGAGAGCTTGGACACGTGGTGATGGGTAGATGTAAAAAGGGTGAAATGTGAAGCAGGCTCTGGCGGAGGGTTACTGAGGACCTGGAAGGGGGTGGGGGTTCAGGGCAAGGTCAAAGAAAATGATCTTGCACATGTCAGGATGAGAGGAATCGTGATCAAGCTTGATAGAGCCAGAGGTGATGCACTCTTGTAACCAAAAACACTTAAATATCCCAAACATGGGGAAAAAGGGTGCAACATGGCACATAAATTGTTAAATCCCTGATGATCTTGTTTTGATGGGAAGCCATAATTGTAGTTTAAATGGATATGTGATTAATTGTCCAGCACTAGGTGTAAGGGATAAATACTCAATGTTCACTGTTCACTGCAGCATTGATGCTTCCATGCTTGGTTTCAAAGTCAAGGATGTTTAAATTAAATCCCTATCCATATAGCACACAAACTTAAAAAAAAAAACACTGAATTTTCAGGAAACTTCCCTGGTAAATCCCATGGAACAAAGTGCAGGAGGTCGTTTTGTTTTCAGGCGGATGAGCAACAATTCCAGTAAAGGGGAAGCGTTCCTCTTTTCACTTACGTAACACCACTACAGAGGGGCTGTTTTGGCCATAAGCCTCGGACACACACAAACACATACACACATGAGCGCTCAGTCCCTCCTCTGCACTAATCCAATTGGCTGTAATGAGACTATAGTGGAGGCTGGAGCTCAGAGCTGGACTGGAACAGGATCAGGAGGAAGAAAGTGTAAAGTTACACAAAAATGACAGTGGTCAGAGTACTTGTAAACATGGCTCTGTCACATAAGCAGCCTGGTGACTCAGCCTCTATAACAGGCCTTGATAGTAGTGCATAATGAGCCGGGTCCTCTCTAAAGAGATTATTCTTGCCTGTGATCTAGTCTGAAAGATCCTTTTCTTGCCCCTCACTCTGATAACTTAAGGAGAAAATGACTTTAAGAGAAGTTGGCTATAATTAAAGAGGGCATGCTGCTTTGTGGCTGTCTGTCCCCATTCATTAGCACCTGCCATGTACAGACATTTCAGATACCCTTTCATTACCACATCGTCTGGCTGTGCAGACTGTGATAGCTGTAAGATACTGACAGTTCTGCAGTATAAACAAATCATGGGTTTGTGATGTAACAGCTCAAAATATTCTCTCTTCCCAGACAAAACCAGGGGTTAAAATGGGCTAACCTTCTTTATAGAACAGGACTTGGAGACCCAAGGGCCACATCAGGTATCCCACAACTTTCCATCAGACTATTGGTTTAGTCAGGAACACTGTCATCACATATTTCATCATTTTATTGCAAAGTGGATATACAGTTTTCTTTGGCGGAGAAAGCTCTGCTCAAAAGATGCTCCCTGGGTTAGTCAAGCAGCATGCTTTGACTTTCCAGGGAGCGAATGGCTAAAATCCCCCATATGGATAGATCCTGTACATTAATTACAATATGTACTGAATTCATTCAAATTAGTTCAAAAGCAATTAATCTATAGTAGCATGAATCTGAATATGAGTGTGCAACAAGCTTTATGTTATAAAGGAGGAGGCTGGGGTGGAGGAGGTTAAGCTTTGACAGCAGCAGGATGAGCGTGGTGCATCAGGATAAATGCAAACATGGACACCGCTGTGTTGAGTGAAAGAGCTGTGATTGGCCATCAGCTGAAGAGAAAAAATATTTTGCTCTTATTAAGAAATCATTATATTTGTATTTATATTTCATTCAATTTTTAGGCACTAACAGTGAGATCAGCCCCTACTGCCTATCCTGAAAACAGCCACAAGGAAGCAACTGAGATAATTTTTGCTCCATATTTCTGGGGTTTCTCTGCTGTCCATCACTGGGTGTGACACTAGTATGTTGTGTCCTGATTGGTGAGAAACATGTGCAGGAAATAAATATTTTCTTTTAAATCTCAGCCAATTTCCAAGAGCCTGAAATGACAAGTTGATATAAAAAATGGCAAATTTAATTAGTACTGGAGTGATGAGTATGGGTTCATCATGCATCTTATTTACTACTGATGGCAGACAGGTGGATTTCTGTAAAAATAAGTCAAAAGTAATTCCTAATAAAACTGCTTCATTTTTGATTGTTTTTGGGTTTATTTAATAGCTATAAGGATGTAAAGACAAAAGAAACTGTATCATATAGACCATATGTTTTTCCGAATTCAATAGCACACCTGCACCTGTTACTGAACACCGTATTTAATGTTTTCTGTATGTGTTATCTTTAAAAAAATAAAGAACACTGAAATTGATTATATAATGATGTGGCACAGAGGAAATCAAACCCCTTGCCTTTGTTGTGCTATGTTTGTTGAACAGAATTTCAACAGTGAACACTGAAACCTTGGTATTTCCCCATTTACTGACATAAATGTGATATGTACAGTTTTCATTCTGAGTCATCAGAGTCTTTTTAAAAAAAATCAAACTCACATGATTTGACTATTCCAAAGAGATTAGAAAAAATGATGTCAAGATACAGATACCAGATTTAATAGGTATTGCCTGATTACTGAAATGCATAGAAATAAATATCTGGGAACAAAATGTCCCTGCTTACAGTGACTAAAAGGCAAGAAAACACACCAGTGGGGAGTTTGAAGTACTGCATATTTTATATCAGAGTTTAAGCTTAAGCTGTACCACTAGCTTTGTCTTATCTGTGCCAATTCACAGAGGAGCAACTTTTCTGATGTGAGCGTCAAAGCACCAGCTCGGCTCGTTGTGCCAGCAGGCCATGATAGTAAAACCTCTTCGTTTTGCACGCAGCTGAGCAAGAAAAAGGAGATGTGAGAAGAAGTGTCTACATCTGAATCTTTGACCTCACGCTGTGTCTGTTTTCATTCAGAGCACTGAAGACCATTTCAGCTCAAATGCATTTCAGATTCAAATAAAACTGCTGGAGGGGGTGTTTTTGGGGTTGTGTCCAGGTCATATATGCTGCAGAAATAAATAGAGATCAGTTATGTAGTATCAAAGATTTGATTTTGACTTTAACTCAGAGTGACTTTACCATGAGCTGTTGCAGCTTCTATTGGGTGGTTGGCTCTAGTTGTGGCCCCACTGATGACTTTATTTGCTTATTTCACAACAAGGAGTTTTAGAAACTAGGAAAACTGTTACAATCATAGAGGCTTGTTGCGACACCCTGGTTATCCAAAGTGGGTGATCAAGCATTATTAGGAAACATTAAATGGCATATTTAGTCGAATCATGATGCATCAATAACAAGAAAACCCTCTATTACATAATTAAGGGACCACTTTTCCCATTAGAGATGTTAGGGTGAGTTTTTCTCTTCTTAATACTGAATCAGAGACCTAAGCTTGTCCTACTGGACATAGTCTGATTGATCTGCATTATTTAACATAACAGACCTTATTTCAATATTATATTAACATATCAACATAGTATTGTCTTTTGAGTTCTCATATCCACACTTACCTCCTCCTTCTTCTCTCTTACAGAGGCATGTCTCACCTTTCTCCCTTTCTTGTATACATGCTAACAGATCTTGTGCTTTAAAAAGGTTCACTCATGAGTCCACACAAACATATTCCATGTGTTTATGGTAAGACCTGACAGCAGACTGACACTGTATCCGTCAGGGCCGGCTCATCATGAGTGGAAGAGTTTGTGGACAGAAAAGCAGCTTTACGTGTTGTTGTGCACATATTGAATATTGGCATTTAAAAGTTTCCATCCAGAAAAAGACAATCTCACTTTGTCTGGCGTGTTTGGAGGAAAATTCTCTTGTTCTATTTGGGTCAGTATGCTCCTTGATAGAGAGGCTTAAGTGCTGTGAGCAGGGCTACTCAGGGTAAAAGACAAAGCTGTTTGGCAGAGCCCAGTACTCTCTGGCCAAAACTTGTGTATTGGTTTGGGGGGAAATGAGTACAACATATGCAAGGGTGCTTTTCTATGACTCCACATTGATTTGCCAAGAGTGACCCACTGTTGATACAAATCCAGGGCAGTTTGAAAGAGTGACAAGCTCTTATCTTGACTGATGGATCTGCAGAGATCAGACACACATGAGGAATAGCCATAGCAAACAGGCAGAGAGACAGAGATCGGACAGAGACAGATAGGCAGGCAGACAGGGTAGAATGTTGTTAGCTTGCTAAAAACAATGCAGAATCAAGCAACTTAAACTCAGGGAAGACAACTTGGGCACCTGGGCGTGGATGGATTGGGTAGTATTACAGTAATACTGTATCCCGGGGTAATTAAAGATAGCCACAGCATTGCTTTAATTATTGTCATGAACAAATCTGCATAGTAATTTGCATAAAAATAAACACCTTCAGAGTTTGTGTCCATTTCCAGCAGCAGCATTGCTGCCTGTGTGAAGATGCTGTAAGGGGATTAAAGAACCCCTGCTAGTAACAGGGCTAATTTGTCAAATGAATTAACTTTCAAAATAGAACCCACAGCTCAGAAAAGCTCAACCACTGCTGTGATTCCAGAATTAAAATTCCTATTTTCCCCATAGTGGATTTGGTTATTAGCCATACTGTCACAAATATCTACGTTAGACTTACTGCTAGCAAAGTTTGTTAGATAATAATCTCTTTTAAGGGCAAAACATGGTTTGTTTGTGATCTCTGCCCAAAATACCACAGTGCCAACAACCCTGGAGTGTCACAGGGACATCTCTGATTGGTGGGGTCTTTGTTGATAATGCCAATACATGCCGCCAAAGTATGAAGCAGTAAGTAATCAAACTACGACATTACAGCATTATCATTTAAAATTAAAACACATTTAAACACTCTTTCACATAGAGCAGTATAACAAGTTCCTGTAATGGAGCTTGCAGATATTAATACAATCGTGCTGCTTGTCACAGCCCAGTGTTCATAAAGCAAGAACAGGAGAAAGGGTGCATTTAAACCAGAGCTGTTTGGTCCGCTTTAAACAAACTCTGGTCCATTTTCCCAGATAGTCTGGTTCGTTTGGGGTGGTGTGAAAGCTCACATGAAACTCTGGTGCGGAACAAACAAGCAGACTCTGGTCCACAGAGGGTCTTGGTCTGCTTCCAAATGAATTGTGATTTAATATACTCAAATACATATCAGTACCTGGCTTGGCGTCTGTGTAACCGTAGCAACACGTCTTAGTCTATTGCTCACATGTTGGCTCACCTTTTTCTTCCGTGGTGATTTATTCATCTCATGTAAAGAACGGTGCTGGACAGCTCACCGCGGCTGGCTGCTCATTATGCCCCAGTGTATATAAGCAGAAACCCTACGACAGCATAAATTCGGTGTTTTTTCATTGTTTATGTGGAAAAAAAGACTGGCGGACGGCGACACGTTTCCGGTTTCTTCTTCTACGCCTCCCTTTCTTCTGTGTCGCTGTTTGTTTGTGATGACAGCGCCCCTAACGGGCAGATGTTGTGGGTGTTCAGACGGTTTGGTCCGTTTGACCAAGAGAAGTGTGGATGCGAACCAAACCAAAGGAAAGTGCAACGATGTTGCAATTTCCGATCCAAAACGGACCAAGTCCCCTGACTACCAGGTGTGAAAACGTTGCTATTTGCTACGCTGTTACTTGTACAGTGTTGTTTTTAATAACAAGGTGGTAACACTGTATAGTGTGGAAAAAACTGGTGATGGTTGGAGATGGTTAACTGGATGTAGATCTAGGTTACCAGTGACTTTTTAAACATTGATATCAGCCCAGATTTTCACAATATGTGCATCTCAATCAGTAATATTAATTTATTTCTATTCCCTTGTATTGTGAAAACACAGGTCTAGGTATCAGAAAGACAGTGATAACAACACTAAAACATCTCCATAATGTACACAGCTGTGTTTCAGTTGTAGGATTTTCCGATGAAAGTACCCCAAATTGTGGACATTTTGCTAAATCTGATAAAACTCCACGATTGTTTACAGCATCAATGTTTAAGAAGTGTTAGAATACAATGGGATTTGTTTTTTGCTTGCAGCTTCCTCTAAAGCTGCCAAACCTGGAATGACTTTGCTTAGTGAATGCAAAAAGAGGACAACATGAGGAACAGTCATTGTTTGGTGTCTCTCATGGCTTTGACTGCAGTCGTAGACTTGGATAAGCCCCCTCTGAACTTCTTGCCCTGCTCCATGTCATAAGTTGTTATGTTAAATATTCCCCAAGGGTGGGGGGCCCTGCTTCAGCATGTTTCAGCCCCACCAAAAACATGATCTCGTAGCAGTGACGCCCACATGCTTGACGTCTCAGCGTTTTGAAGCCAGATCTTACGCGCTGATGGGAATAGTGTGACATGCTGGGCCCACACCCCTCATATACCCTTCCTGGAATTTACAGGCGTTTCTCAGAAGGTAGAAAGAGTGATGTCACATGATTCGCTGCTCGTGTCAGTCTGCAGTATGTGTGCTGTGAAGCAGCAGCAGAAATATCACAGGAGGAAAATAAGACAGTGCGACTCACTTTTACGCATGTTTTGACTGTGCAGCAATATCAGAGGGAACGTGCAATGCCATCACACTTGATGCATTCCACTCCATCAGTGTAAAATGTAAATTTTAAATGGCTTCACAATGCACAGGTCTTATTTAAAAACAGCCCTTAATCTTTTCTTTTTCCAGTCATTCCTCAGCCGCCTATTATTTTTGGAAAGCAGCCCATTAACTGAGACTATAACAGAGAGATCTGTCTTCAGGTGCTTGCTAATGCCGCATAACATTTTGCAAATTAAAATTACTAAGCTCTCAGAGGGGATTAAAATACTTGACTAGGCATTTAATATAATTCCCCGCAAACCATTATCAGTTTCCAGAGAAATGAGTCATCAAGCTGTACTTCCTTTCCTCTTTTTCTAGAAAATATAACATGCTTTTAAAAAGTGTTTGCATTTCAGAGTTTGCTCCAGATCAACCAGTAACCTTGACAACTGTTCCTCTGTTAATCTACAGATCTTGGGTGATTAACTCTAAAAAAAGTCTCCTCATTTGTTGACTCAAGCCTTTTACCTGTTTTTGGTCAGAATTACTCCATCTGACAAAAATCAGGAGTCAGATTATCAGGTACATATCTTGTATTAAAGATAAGAAATCCTGTTGAGTGAGGGTAACGCCAAGGACAGTCGAGCAGTAGCCAAACAGGGACCAAGCTGTTAAAATGAGGAAGCACAATAAACACAACTATGGTGAAAAAAGTGAATGTGAAGTAAGAACAAATTGTGTATTGTTGCCAAGGCCGCCCATGGAGTGGGGTGGGGGTAAAGGGGAACTCTTTCTAGGGCCCCGCCAAATAGGGAGCCCTCGAAGGTGCACTGTAAAGTTAAGCAGTGATTACCATGTTTTTATATAACATATATAACCTAAATATGAACCTCTCTTACCAAAGCAACAAAAAATACATTTAATTTATTTGTTTATGCTGGAGTATGATATCATATTTTCAAAATGTAATCCTTTATCTTAAAACAAAATTACTTTTTTATTTGGAATGTTAACAAATTGGATGGGAACATTCACTAAACCATCTAGAAAGTAACTGGCAAACTGGGTTAGAAGTAGCAAAAATTGGGGCGCAGGTGGCAGAATGGATAAGGCGCCCGCACCATGTACGCGGGCAGCCCGGGTTAGAATCCGGCCTGAGGCCCTTTACCGCATGTCTCTACCCGCTCTCTTCCCTGTTTCCGACTCTATCCACTATCCTCTCCTCTATCAAATAAAGGCACAAAATGCCCAAAAATAAACCTTTCAAAAAAAAAAAAAAAAAAAGAAGTAGCAAAAATTGGCAGAAATAAGTGGTGAAAAGTGGTTAAAGAGCGGCAAAAATAGGTATCATTTGGTAAAAATACATCAAAAGAGGCAAAAAAGTGGGATGTAATGGAAAATACGGTTTACAAAAGACAAAACTGGGCATAAAATGGTGAAAAGCAGTTAAAAAGTGGCATAAATGGGTTAACAGTGGCAAAAAAGGTTTAAAGTGACAAAGATGGGTGGCTAAAGTAATGGAAAGGAGTTAAAAGTTACAAGACTGGGGAAAAAATTGTTCAAGACGAAAGAAATAGGTTTGGTGGGGAACAAATTTGGCAAAATTTGGCAGAAACAATGAGAATAAGTAAAGGTTTGAATTGAATTAAACAGAATTTTTAAACCCTTTGAGTGTGTGCCAGGTTTTAAACACCTCCCTATAGGTCTTCTACCAAAACAAAAACAAAAAAAAAAAACTATTAATCAGACTTCTTCAGAATATCAAGTTCTAGTGTAACAGCCTGTGGTCAGGCACAGGTCACTGTCAGTCTCGACAGCTTTCTCAGCTTCTTTTAGGCGACATGTTGAACTGTCACGGACATCAACAAAGTCAGAGTTCAGTGGTCAGCACAAAGCAGGCTTACTACCCTTAAGCCATGGCACACATGCCCGTGTCCCACGCGGTCACATGGATGAAGTCTAGGACATTAGGTGGGAAGGTTAAAACTCAGAAAGGTTATAATTGTGAGAGCAATTAGAATAGTTTTAGAATAAATAAATAAACTCGGCCTGACTGGATGCAATGACCATGTTGAAAACCTCATATCTATATACTCTTCTGATAGTATTAATGATTTTAAAAAGTCATTCAAAATCAACCGAAGTTTGTTTTTCAGCTTTTAATGATGTGGTATTTTATGAATGATGATAAAACCCAAGACTGTGCCTTAAATAGTAATAACTCATTAGTTATCTGGTATGGAAGCCTTTAGAGAACATGCATCCATGCACTTTATTTCACTGTGATTTTCTCTGATAGATTTATTTTTGGGGTTTATTATTGTTTTGTGATGAGTTGTTTTCCTGAGATCTCCAGAAAACAAACTTATTACATGAAAGGAAGCATTACTATCCCAAGATATCAAGATAAATATTAAGATGAGACGGTGAGAACACAACTAAAATCACTTTTTTTCACAGAAAACTGGATGAAATTAAATGTATGAAATAACTGATGTCTTTCAGGGCTTCTGTAACCTGAAGTGTTTTTAAGTAATTTAAATCAAGTGAGATTTGCTGTCTTTTTATCAACTGAAGATTGCATAATAAACCGACCTACTATTGCATCTCATTAGTTTCCACTGGAAGATCAATAAGATATGGGCTGTTATTCATGCATGGGTAATCTAACACAACTTTGAAACTACAGCAACTAAAGGAGCTTCTTACCAACTTAAAAGGATTTAACTGATAGAACTTCTGCCTAAGAAAGCTGATCCCGTGAGAAACATCCTCAGGTGTTGTTTTTCCGATAATAAACCAGTCATTAAAACTGGGAAGTTGCTACAGCCTAACGAAGGTGAGTTAACACCGCAGCCTATCTCTTTATTTATCATTGCGGACATTGTGTCTCTCCATCACACTTGACTGCGCAGATCAAAGCGTGGATAGCTGTCACGGCTTCACCATTATTCTGGCATTTCTGCAGCTATTGTTGGCACAACTAAAGCTAAGTTACACACTCATTCCTGGTGGTCTTTAAATGGGACGATTTTACTTTCCAAGCGCTGTAAGGTTAAATTTCAGCGAAAAGGAAAACAACACAAAACAAGTCGAAATGATAGAAAAAGAGGAAAACTCACCAGAAACGTAGCTTTGGGTTTAACCTATGGAGGCATACGGTTTGGATGTAGCATTTCCACTGCCATTTCACAGTCGTTTCATTTGACAAAAACACGTCCAAAAATACGCACTTCGGCTCTCCTCGCGCTCATACAGCCCAAAACCAGAGTAAAGAACCGTTTTACCGCACGTCGGTAGAAACGGACATCCCCTATCAACTTTTCGGACGAGGCTTGTTCTGAAAAGGGGCCGTCCGTTTGAGACTTTACTACTGCTGGAGTGCTGCTGAGCCCCACACTGTGTACACACGTGACCCTCCCCCACTGTCTCCTCGCTCTGCTCTTTTGCCTTTGCAGCTCTACGTTCGCGAGGCCCGAACGGCCGTTCTCTGCTCTGATTGGCCGAACGGCGGGGAGGTGGGGCGCGAGGGACACCGAGGGGAACGCATACACACACTCACACAACCATAGCAGGCATACTAGCTGAAGAGTATGGTGCATTTATAAGAGTAATGGATGATATACTTACTGAGGTATTAGTGTGTCAACATAAGAGGTCAACGGTTAGCCTTCATACTAATTTATGTCAGTATAAACACAAAAACTGTAGGCCTATCCCATTTAAATAAATTTACCTATTATGTTTCCTCTAACTAAAGTTAAAACACATTTGACATTTAAGACATGGACTGCAGGTAAGAAAAGGTTATGAGGTGCCCTCTGGTAAAAGTGATGCGTTGGATAGTCTGTTTCTCTCTTAAAAACAAGTAGGTTAAATTTGCATACGTGCATTTTACTCAGTTTGAATAAAATTACACCCCAAAGAAATAACATTTGGTCCCAGTCTAAGCTTTCAGATTAAGCTTTTCAGAGTTGGTGTTTTTTTATTTAACTCTAAATGATGATTTTGTACTTCATGACAAACAAAATAAAAACAACTCAATTTATTATACTCAATACAGAGCAATGCTGAACATAGTTTAATTATTTCAGAGCTGTTTTTTTACTCTGAATATATAATTCTCTTTCTGCTAGGATTAGACATAGTGTCCTACAATAAATAAAAATAAAAATTGAGGACCCAGGAGCAGAGCGTGAGACGAGGAAGGTATAAGGTGAGGTATATATACTCTGGCTTCTGAAGGTTCATTACGAGGTGATTAAAAGGAGATCTTGATTGCCAAAGATTAGCTGCAGCTGTGACAACAAATGAGCTGCATCTGTCCATACTTCCCAGTGCTCCTGCCCTCACCAACCAACCTGCAATGAAAGAGACATCAACACAAAACAACAATACAACAGAGAATCACATAAACAGTATTTGACTGTGCAGTAAACTATTGGCACAGTGAGCCTTTTAGCTCTGGCTAAATGTAACCTCAACAGTCTTGGGGCTTTTCCATTACATTGGGGGGGCTTGTCTATACTTGGTATGACAGCACGGCAGCCCAGTGCAGCAGGGAATTTGCTTTTCCATAGCAACCGAGCTACCCATTTGAAGTCTCGTCTAGAGACTTTTGATGTTTTGAAAAGCTACGCTGCAGTAAGCATTGTTTTGTTCAAAAGTTGGCCATTGTTTCTGCTTCAAAGTTTCTCCTTCTTCTTTTATTGGTAACCCAGCAGGTATTTTGAAGTTTGATGCTGCGGTTACTTAAACACATCTGGGAAGCATCCCTGAATGATGACAAACTGCTGTAACATCACCGCAGTGTGCTTGGAGGCTGGACGGGCATGCATGGGTCGTGCTCCAGGGCAGGACCGTTCTGTGTGCAAAACTCGTGAGGAAGAAGTAAATCAGCTGGTTTGGTTTGGATCACTACAGCCAAAAGTCAGAGCGGAAACGCCCCATACAATTGAAACACTCAATGAATGCATGATATAATTAAACCAACATTTTATTCCAAATGAGATCATAAAAAAATCATTAACCTATGTTGTTTCTCAGCCAGTTCTTTCCAGTGAAAGAGTCATGTGATGGGTGGTGGTAAAGTATTACTCCAGCAGAATTTCATCTGTGTTTTTGCTCCAACTCTAGCAATGACTGCTAATAAATCCATTCAAAAAGAGTAAATTTGACTGTTTTGAGGAAAATATTTTGAACTACTCCCCAGATTTTCCAGTGTATACACAATAACCTAAGCCATGTTTATTTTCTCAAACATTACCTGAAACTATAAGGTTTAAAATATATTTGAACCTTTGATCCAGTGGCTTCCAACCTGAGGCCCAGTCGGGCCCTTTTTAGGTTTGCTTAAGATCTTAGGTCATATACAAAGGTCTTCTGGTATGAACAAGTGAAAACTCATATTCTGCAGGGACTTTAAGAATGAAGTGAAAAAAATGGATGTTATTATTTTGAAGCGATGTATCTTTGTTTTTTGTGGGGGGATTTGGTCCGCTTTTTTGCATGGGAAATTCAAGGAAAAATGGTTGGTAACCTGTGCCATAATGGTCTTTTACTTTAGAACAAATGTGATGAATTGACACCCCAATGTTCTTGATATTACATGAAAAAGATGCCAGTTTAAAAAATGATGAAGTACCTTCTGACATTTTTGGCAAGTAAAGGTTACAAAACTCCCTCTAAGGTGACCTTTCAGCAGTTAAAATAAGATAAAATGCTCCCTAGGATGCCCTTCATGTGGAGAAAATGTAATAAGGGTCCCTCCTGGGGAAAATCTGTTTTATATCCAGGTAAACTCCAGGGTCTTCATCCAGTGAAGAGACAGTAACACACTGCCTTCTTGGCTCCTGATCTAGAGGTGAAAGACAATACCCTTCGCTCCAAAAAATGTTTTATTTTATAAATATACAACAAATAGTGAAATTTTCAATATGATTTAGATATTTTGATCTTCATTGTTTACCAGGGGTTGGAACTGTTTAAAATAAGTTCTGTGTGCACTTGTATCTTGCAATAGAAAGCTGGTGCCCCTTCTAAATTTTTCACCCCTGACCTTCATTCTCAGAATTAACTTGGTCATTTGGTTTAATTGCAGTCATTCTTCATGCACGGTCTGATTGCAAAGAAAAAAGTAAAGGGAAACGTTGCTGAACTTAACATAAGGCTTCATCAGTTCCTCTCAGGTGAATATTCATCTTTCAAAGTATATTTTTGGAACAAGGTCTATCTGCCCATTCAGTAAGGCTCATGAAGAGGAGGCCTTCAAGGAGAACTCTCAAATTAAGAGCGGTGAAGCTTCAATTTAGCATCAGATATACTATTGAGTTAGTTTGCAGAGCTTTTACTTATAAATGCATTAAGAAAGGCTCTTTTAATCAGCATTACAAGCATGAGGAATGATTGGAGAGTTCCAGTGGGCTGCACACTGTTGTCTCAATGAACAAAAATAATTAATCTCATGCCAGAAAGTCTATACCAAATAAAGTTCTCTCTATTCTGATGAACTTTAGAGAAAGTTTCTTACAACGCATGAATGATTATCACTTTGGGAGGTACTGTTATAAATACAGTAAGTAGGAATGATGAATTGCCTTTGTGTGTTCTGTTGAATGGACTCTTTAATTAAGCGTCTGAAGTTTGCTAAGAAGATTAAGGATTAACATGTAAATTCTTCCCTGCTTATAGTGCATAATCCTGACATGGAGAACAATGTTGTGCAGGAGAATAATGAAATATGTTTTAACATACATCGTTCATGTGGGCCACAGTTATTTAGTGATTTAATTGCTTTTACATGCTGCAGCATGATATCAAATGTCTCTTTCTGGTTTGTTGTTTTGGCTATTTCACATCCCTAATGTTGCATTTTTACAAAACTTGATAATGTATTCTATTTTTAAAGCTCCTGCTAACTTAAGTTCTTATTGAGTATGGTGTCCCTACTGGACAAGACACCACCTCTTATCTTTTTGCTAATCTTGTTCTGTGCATATTCAGCATTTAGTCCAGTTCCTCATAGATTTTCTGCCCTCCTCATCCTGCATACCTCCTCCAAGCCACCTAAATAGTGTCCCAGTCCAGCTTCTCAGAAGTCTGACCCTCATCTGATTCTGCATCCTTCCATAGGGTTGGTATCTTACTCCTGCCATCGGCCTCACTAGCCCCTTCAAGTCCATGAAGTCATCATGATGGAGTCTAAAAATCATTGCATGTTTCTCTTTCATCAAAAATTATAAAATAAATTATTGCTGACCTCATATTAATTCTCTCCTAATTGAAATGTAATCTACTTGAATATTTGCTTTGTGACACGTAAACTCACACCAAGCGGGCAATGTCTTAGAGGTTAAAACTCCTTTCAGAAGAGCTATAAATAACCCAAATAAATCACAATGAACCCAATAGCAAAATAATATGCTCTGATGGTTCTGGTGAGTCATACAGGCAAACAGTAGGAAGCAAAGCATCCTAAGTTTTATTCAAGTTGACACTGGGAGCTTAAAAACCGAATTCATCAATGCTAAGCTCCATCTATAGACCCAAGATAACATGGCACATGCAGCATGGTCACATCAGGTCTTAATCATTGCTTTCCTGTGTACAGATCCTTCCCTTAATTTCCTGCTCAGCACCTCAGGGAAAAAGAGGGATACAACAACAAAAGCCCTGACAGTGAAACCCTCAAGCCCACTGTGCAAAAAGAGTCTGGAAGGAGACATTTCATTAAAACTGCCTAGAAACATCTCCATGCATCTTCAGCTATCCTTTGCAAGGATGTATCAATTCAAGGCCAGCAATAGAAATAATAAATAGTTATGAAAGATTTCTGTAATGAAAAATTCTAAAGAATATGTCTTGCTGTGGCTGTTCGAGCACACTTGTGCTTTAAAGAGAGTGTGTGGGAGTGCTGAACATAAGTCTCTTGTGAGAGGAAATATAAAAAAAATGATAATGATAAAAGAGCTCAGTGATCTTATATTCAAAGTCAAAATGTTCTCTGGTCATAGATGTCATGATAGACATCAGCAAAGTAAGAGCAGAGAACTCTGTGACTTTAATATGGAGATAAAGGGTCATATTATCGTCAAAAAGTTGAGATAAAGGAGATATTTTTTTGAGCATAATCTACATGGAGTTGTCTGTAGCAAAAATGCATGGGGCTGGTCAGAAAACAGTCTGAACCTGGATCTCTGCGGCTGCAGTGGTTAAAGACTTAGTGGAATGAGAAATGTGCACTTATGTGACTTTTTGTTTATTTACTTATTTATCTATTTATATATTTATTTACCTTGACCTACAGAACACAGAGGAGACCGGTATATTACATACTGTACTATTGTATATATCTTATGTAACTATGTAGAAGATCATGTTGGGATAAAGAGGGAGGGGAGATGTCGCCATTTGGGGGAGAGTTCTTCTAGAGGGGCTGTTAAGGGGAAGCGCTCACAACCTGTTGTACTACTGCCGTTGAATTATGTCATGCCCTTCTCTTTTTGAAATTAAAAACAATTGATTGCAAAGAAAAAAAAAAGAGGTGAGATAAATGTACATTTCAGGACAGAAATAAAGCAAAATGATTTGTAAAACCTGCAGTCCAAACAAGGTATTAACAGGAGATTAGCGCAATGGAAACCTACAGCCTTTCCGCTTACATGTGCTATAGTGATCACTTACGCAAGACAGGACTGCATCTCAGGAGTAAAGCTTAAATGTCAAGCACTTCACTTTCCACAGCTGCATGGATGATAGCGCCAAATAAGAAGCAAACTACAGAGTGGAGAGATATTCACCAAAGCATATCATGTGACAACAGTGATTATAATAGCACCTTTTACCACTTATGAGATGAGACAAAATATTAAACTTGCCGTTAGACAGGATAAGGAGTATTAAATCCACGAGCTAAAGTAACAAAGGAGATGTAGCACTTATTGGGATTTGACTGTGGTAAAATTCATACATTTTGCTCTGAGAGAAAGTCCTCACAACATGAAGATACTGTGTGTTGCTGGCCAGCTGGCCTTGATTTCTGATCTGTTGTCTGTGCCTCCCAACTTAGAATAGATAGCAGCAGAACAGCACACGGGTTTCTGATTTCTGGAGAAGAATCAACATGATGACAAATGAGGATATTATGGCTACAGTTTATAATATGTAAATTTTTTTTATTTAAAAAAGCAATGCTGAGCATTGGCAAACTAGCCCTGCAAAGGCGATGAAGTGGCCAGATGTCTATAATCAGGCAGATCCATTTTGCAAAGGTCCCATCTGAAACCGGACTTAGAATTGACCTACCAATAAATACCCATCACTTGAGGAGAATAAGGCAGTAGCTATGGGTATGTACTGCATACCCACTAGTTGTACTGCAAACCAGTAAACAATAGTGACAGATGTTGTAATTAACTTAGATGTAGCTATTGTGCCAGTTTTTTTTTTCAGAACTGGACAGTATTTTCTAACGAATGAAGGATAAAGAAATGTCCTGAAAACTTTTCTTGACAGAAAAAATGTTTTACCTCTTAAGCTGACGTCCCTCTGTATCATTTTGATTGACCAACTGGCTCCACTGATAGTGAATGGTGATAACAGCTGCCTCTTGAGGTTGTGTTATGTAGTTTACTCACCAGTGCCGCACATGCCCACTATGCTATATGTCTTGTCACTCTAATTGGCCCATACTAAATGAGACTAACATTCATCCAATGACTCCTCAAGATTTTTTTAAAGGTTCTGCCCTTCCCAAACACAGATTATGGGCTGTTGCCCAGATAGAATGTGAAATATATCATATACAATGGATACATATCAGGTTACCAGTAAATACTTAGAATACTGAAAGAGAATTGATTTGTATGTTATTTATGAATAAATACTTGACATTAGTAAAGCATTCTTTAAATATGTTTTTGGGCCTTTTTGCCTTTATTCTGATAGGATAGCTGCTGAAAGACAGGAAACACTGAGAGAGAGAGAGTGAAGGAAAACATGCCTCAAACAGCACTGAGTCTGGGAATTAATCCCATGATTAGAATTTAATTCTTCTCACTATGAATTTAAATTTCCTTATAACAAAGATGACATATTGTTTTTATGTTGAAAGGGGAGAAACAAGCACATGGGACTTTGTATCGATAAGCAATCGATAGCTTTCTGCCAAACAGTTTTGTTGTGTAGCTCTGTGTTGACATCTCAGAACACAATACATTTTAAACAAAGATATGGGCATTATTAATAAGCAGCTATCTCCACTTTGTAATTACCCTTTCAAAAGAATCAGCACTCCACCCTTTACAGTAGACCACCCTTTGCCAAATGTGGGCAGTCAGTAACTCAGTGGATAACCTCACTCACAGTGCAGAAGTGTCTACAATCAAAAGCAATGGCAATCCACAAGGAAGTAGTGATCACTGTACAACACAACAGGCAACATCTAAACACATATAATTACATTATAAATATATCTAAAAACATCTAAAAAGCTCCTAAACACTCTGCCCAAAGGCATGAAGGGGAAAATCCACCCCTAAGATTTAAAATGGCATAGTGTCCCTGTGAACAAAGTCTTACCTCAAATCTCTTCACTTATATTGTCCCGCATGAAAAAAAGTCCTCTGACCAAAAATCTCTTCCTGCTTTATTTTAACAGTCAAACACATCAATTACTGTGATCTTCCTCCCACAGAGCATGTAAGCATACTGTAGGCTGTAGTATCATCTGGGCCAGACATTACAGGCATTATGTTGAAATTGTCTTGCTTGCTACTACTGGTCATAGTGAAGAATCAACATTAATTCTATGCTGTGCCATAGCAAAGTCCTCAAAGGTGCTTTAACTTAAAAAAAAAAAAAAAAAAAAAGACACCATCCAGCATAAAAACTCATTAGAATGACTGTTAATCACTTGCAGAAGGTTGGTTGTTAATGCAATAATCCCCCATATATGGTCTTCCATTAATCTGATTAAATCTACATGTTTCCACAGATTAAAGGAGTATTTTCCATATATGATGTGAGTTTTTAGCTTTTCAGGGCTTCATAATAAAACACTATAACATTTTATACAATTGAATATTATTGAAGGTATTTCATGCAGCTCAAAGAAAAAAAATCCAAAAGACAAAGAAAGAATACAGCTTAACTTTATGATAATTGTCTGCCATCTGAATTACAAAACATCTTTTTGATTGCCCTATCTAAATGACTGATGACTGGGAAGATGACTGATACCTTGCGTGCCAGTGTTTGTGATGTGTTTCCTTACTGCAGCATGGGAGAAAGTGAGTGTTGGTGTTTGGGGCAGAGTGGACTGTGGCTTGAAGGACTAAATCACAGTTTATCCCCAATCAGGCTCTGAAATCTGTGCCTATTCTTGGAAGCCTCAGCACCACAGCAAGGCTCTGCGTTTACTTTCCCCTGAAGTCTTTAGGCTGCATGACGACATATGGCTTGTTTACGAATGAAAGTCTATGCTTAGCTTGAGTCGGGTCATGATGCATATCGGCTGTTTGCACAGTCACAGATGGTCACAGACACGTAACGTGAGTCTAATGATGATAAGTAATCCCCAGTGTCTGTGGGCACACTCAAATTCATAAATATTTCATCAGATTATGCTTTAAATCATGACTTGTCTCACAGAGAGTCACTGCTACTGCTACTGCTCTGAAAACCTACAACCAATCACAGCATAGGACACACCCCTGTGCCTGTGCCTTCTATATTATTTTTATGAGGAGAATTATACGCACATAAACAGAGGCAAACAGTGCAGGCCAGCAGTACAGTGCATGCTGTGCACATGCCTTTAAGCTCAGAGGGCTGGGAGTGCACATTAAGCTCATTAAGTCTGTGGTGGAGATTATGTCGTGTTGCAGACCAGGCACTGGCGTCCAGTGGCTGGGATGCTGCCTTATTTCGGAAAACAGGAAGGAAGCAGATAGAAGAGGGTGGGAGAGCTTAGGATAGTCACTGGAAATAACCTTTTCTAAATCATCCATTCAGGCAGCTAAGCAACTTGTGCAAATAATTGAAAATAAAAATGCTTAAATGACAAAAAAAGCTTCCCAGATGCACTGTATAATGAGAGGCAACATTACTTTAAACAAAGGTCAGCATTCTGTAAAATATTTATACATATAAGCCTACTGAAGGAGGGGAGAGATAAGAATCACAAAGCTCCCTTGATAGAGCAAGTTCATAACCTAAACACCAGCTTGTTTCTGTTTTGCCATTATGACGGCTTTGGCACCACACTGAGGGCTGTCATCCTGTCAGACAACTTCCTGAAAAAGAATTCCCATGATGCATGCATTTGCTTCACCAATCCTGCTGTAAACACGACATGAGTATGAGCTGAATTTTTATGTCTTCTTTCAAAATAAGTCAGAGGAAATGTGAAGAACGTGCATTAGAGTAATGTAAACGGAATAGCTTTGATGAACATGGCACTGTATGTGAGCCTGACTCCTCAGTTTGAGTGAGTGTCTGTGCAGCATCAAAGCTGCTGCTTAGGAGAGATTTCTGCTGAAGATTTTGATTTTCCTCTCCCATCTGTCTCCAAACAGCTCTCCCTTGTGATTAATTAACTTTTTCTCTTTTCAAGTCCAAAAATGTCATGGGCGGTTGGAATTTTTATTTGTCTTTACCAACAAGTTTCAGTTGTTTTGTGCATAGGTAAGCAGTATTTCTCAGAAGAAGTTGGCAAATAATGTTAAGGAGCAATACTTTTGAAAGTTACACATTAAAAGAGGGTTTTTGTGATTGTACTATAGTGCAATGAAGGATAATTGGGAAGCATCCATGAAAAATTAATTCATATATTAACTGTAATTATTATTATTATTTGGATTATTTAAAGTCTTTATGCATATGCAGTCATGTGCATAAGTTTTAGGGCCCAAGGATACATCACAGGGCCTGATGTGCCACAACCTGGGGTTTGAGGGGGGCTGGTGAAGGAAAGGGCAGCCAGAGTGATGCTTTACACATGATGACACACACGTGTGTTATATCACAATTCTGAGTAAATTCTAGACATTTTCAGAGATAATTGAATGTGTGAGTGTTTTTGAGTGCAATGGACTAGAATCATTGAGTTTTGGTCATGACCGCAAGGCATGCTGGGAAAATAATGGCTCTGAGTAAACAAAGCTCGGCTGATGCCCGCCAAACTTAAATTCTTCCAAGCAAAGTAATGGACTTTTCTCGTTAATTATTTCATGCGTGGATTTGTAAGTCAAGCGGAGAGCAGCGGGAGGCTGTTTGAGTCAAACTGTCTGACTTTTTCACCCCATGGCATCTTTTCCTCCACAGGAGAGTCTGTGAGCCATGGGGTACTTCACTGATAATCGGCGGGCTTTTTCAATAGCCTACACACCATTCAGTGATTTTCTTTCTTTAAACAACTAGTTTTAAGATGTAAAATCTAAGGGTGCGTTCACACCAGAGCTGTTTGGTCTGCTTTAACCGAACTCTAGTCCATTTTCCCGGATAGTCTGGTTTGTTTCGAGTGGTGTGAACGCTTACACGAACTGAACTTGCAGACCAAACAGAGGGCTCTGGACCGCTTGAAACAGGGGTCTCGGTCTGCTCCCTAACGAACCCTGGTTGGAGGTGTGAATGCAAAGCAGACCAGCTTGTGAACCAAAGGCAGGATGAGGCATAAACTGTAATTATATATGGATTTGTATGTGATTTAATACGCTGAAATACATGTCAGTACCTCCCTTGGCATCTGGGTATCCATGGCAATGCATCGTAGTCCGTGCTGATTTATTTGTCTCATGTAAAGGACGACATGCTGGACAGCTCACCATCTTGCCGGCTGCTCATAATGCTGAAACACAAGAGCAGAAACCACAAGACAGTGTAAATTCTGTGTTTTTCATTGTTTATGTGGAAGAAAAGACCGACAGAAGGAGCTTCGTCTTCTTCTATGCCTTCTTTTCTTCTTTGTTGCCGTTTGTTTGTGGCGACAGCGCCCCTAGCGGGCAGAGGTTGTAGGTGTTCAGACGGTTTGGTCCGCTTGACCAAAGAGAGCAGTGTGAATGCAAACCAAACCAAAGGAAAGTGCAACCATGTTGCCACTTCTGTTCCAAAACGGACCAAGTCCCCAGACTATCAGGTGTGAACACGACCTAAGTTGCAGTCAGTGTCAAGGAGATTTAACCGGTTATCGACCTATAGCTATGCTCGCTATGTCTCCCACATGGATGCAGCAGACCCCGCCCCTGTGAAGATGTGCCGGGTATCACAGGTTCACAGGTATCGGTGGCAAGAGTTCCAACTGGCGGGCAGAACAGCAGGATTTCTGGAGGACATCTATCGTCAGTTTATCAGAGATTTTCACCCATCAGCCAAAAGCTAGCGGTGCCTTTCACACCGATGTAGCGGACACCGCCACAACTGGACCCCTGCGAGGAGACGCAGCTGCGGGGGAGAAAAGTGGCTTGGTGAACTGCAGAGACTCCAGGGAGAGGAAAGTACCCTCAGGAGAACTGCTTTACCAGGGCTGCCAACTTGTGAGAAAACCTTGGAGTAAGACTTTGTGGCGTGCGGGGCAAATGTATGGTTGGCCCAGTCGGGGTTACCACCACACACCCAATATATTTCTTTATATTAATATTTCATGCGTCTTCCCATTCAAACCTACCCATGTATGCTTTGTGTTCGTGTCCCATAAAAATGGGATCCTGGTATTAACGGTAAGAACCACTACTCTGTAGGCCTTACAGTACACAGAGGCAAAACAAAGAAACCCCAGGACAAAGCATGGCTCAGCTTGTGCATGTTTATTTTGTTCAGGTTCCTTCACATTGAGTTCTGCAAAAACAAACAAACATGGAAGAGTAACAGTCAAGTGGCCCTAGGAGAATTTAACACATCTGAAATGCTACATTTCGATGGAACCATTTAACATGTAGAAAAACATAATTGGCATTTAAGCACACAAAAAAATTAAATAATAAATAAATATAATCAAAAATAAAGTGCAATAGGATAGGTGTGCCATGTTGTAAGTGCTTGTGGCCTTCTTTAAATCCTTGATGAGGTTTGGAGAGGGCTCCCACTTGAAGCAGGGCTCCAGGTCAGCCATTTTTATGGCCATAATGCATGACAGGGTTCCATCCAGGGCCAAGCTGTTCCTTGTCTTAGTCTTGTTCAACCCCACCACTGAAAACAGTTGCAAATTTATTTGTTTTTGAGATGTGGGTCATCTACCCAAAATAATGCTTAAGCTTTTAAAAAATAAATGACTTAGAGATGGCTCTTGCACTTGGAGGTAAAATGTAGTAGCTCACTGTCCTGGTGTTGAAGTGTCCGTATAGAATTTAGGGTATTTTTTCAAATAACAAGCAGAAATGTCTGGAAAATCCTCACCTCTCAACAAAGTAAAGAGTATCTTCTACAGTACATGCCAACCTCTGCCCAACATCTACAAACTTAGACTGCATGCTGCGGTACTGGCTCTTGCAGGGCCAGTTTGTTGACAGCATACTCCACAGCTGTAATGAGAAAGGCCAAGGCAGCTTCATGGAACTTCTCCATCTGCTGTGGTGTGATGTCTCCATCATTAAGAAGCTTGTTGAGATTGGCCCTGGTGGTGAACCCAACATTCAACTTTCTTCCTGTTAGAAATCCAAGTCAGGTTAACAGAAATATAGTCTGAATCAAATGCACATCAACATGACATGAGGTTACTCTGTAGTCTCCCTTATTACAAATAAGTATTAATTAATAGTTAATTATGAGTTACAGGTACCAGTTCACTACATCTCAAACAAATGATCAAACACAGACCTGGCAAATGGTTCGCCTTTTCTTTAAAGGTGATTTCAGCAGGCTCTTGGTGGCGCTGGAGGGCTGTAGGCACCATGAACCTCGAACACAGCTTGCAGATGAAGCTGATCATCTATAAAACAGCAATTCAGAAAATCATATCTTACTTAATGGTGTACTGCTAGATGAAAAAAAATACCCCACAGCAGAAACATATCCCACCCACCCTTTATACCTCATCATGCAATAAGAATACAGATGACTGCTCTCTCTGGAGAAGGAGGTTGGAAGTGGTGAACACCGGCATGGTGGCCTGGAGAAACAAGGGATACATTTCCGTCATGGGGTCCGTCACTGCCTCCTTGAGTCTCCTGAACTGCAGCTGTTTCTAATCTATGAATGAAAGCTAACAAGACTATCCTTAACACAAGTATATAGTTAACAATACTGTGGTACTTGTTTGTAGCTGCATGACGAAATGATATATGATAGGCCATAACCCTAACCCTAATAACACTGAATGTTATTAGTCCTATTTTGATGTATGAAAGTGTGGGACCCTGTCCTAAAACAGTGGCAAACATCCTGGGACTTAACTAAAAATGAAAAATGTCATGTCCAGTTCTGTAGAGACCCTATAGATCAGCAGAAACAGTCCTAACACTGCAAATTATTTGGTGCTTACCAAGATGTAAAAACTTAAATTAAGAAGTGTTAGATAATTTATTTTGTTATTTAAAAAAAAAGTTCATGTCTTTAAGTGTTTAACGTTGCAGCATAATCCTAAATAATGCAAGATCATATCTGGGAAAATGGTGCATGACAAAGTAAATCACATGAACAAGCCTTTAAGAAATGTGTTTAGTCAAAGCTCCTCTTTAAAGGAGACATGTCTGATCAGATTACCTGTTTTCAAATTGATGGTGAAACCAATTACAGCCTGGAAACCAGCAGGTGCCGGGATCTTCCTCGAAGTGAATGCATTTCTTTTGGTCTGTTATCAATTTATCCAACCTAAAGTTGTTTTTCAGATTTTCATTTAGATACCCCCCCCCCCTTTGTCCAACAGAACAAATACAGGCTCAAATAAAATGTTGACAATTCAGTTATTTGAATAACCTTCATATTCTAATGAAACAGTATTCATTTTATGAGTTGAATCCTTTGGAAAACTGGCATTGGCATTGGCACTGGTTTACATTAAACTTTTCATAGGGTTTCTTTTGACTATCAGATTGTCCAAAACATCCTGCTGATGATGAATAACGAGGCTGTGACTGCAGTGTATCCTGATGTGCACAGGGGTTGAGGGCTCATTCCATTATACTTGTGACTTTAATTTGAATTTTTATTTTTAACTTTTGCAGGTGGACCAAGATGTTGTCAGAATAATGGATGAGGAAACTCTAAGTATATTCCTTATTTTGGAGAGAGCGTATTTACCAAAAATTAGACTGGCTCATCCTCATCAGAAGCCGGGAGGAATGAAGAGAGGAAAAAGAACCTTATAGAACGCATACAATCTAAAATGAAACTTCCAAGCACTGGCCAAGCAGCTTCAAGCTCTGCAAGTCATACTCGCCAAAGACTGGGTGTGGGAAACAGGAATGCTGAACGAAAAACAAGAAAAATAGAACTGGGTTGGATGAATTATCAAGATGGTTATTTCAAGCAGGTTAGACGACCAACTGGTGGGGGCACAAGAGAGATCATCGTCAGAAAAGATGACACTGCAAACGTTATTTTAGAGAATGGGAAGAAGATATTTTTTCCTCATGGGACATCTTCAAAAGGAAGAGCTGAGGACTCTGACTTTACCCTTTGTGTTATGGGCTCAGAGGAGCCTATACATGGCACAGTCACTGTTGGGAAGTTGCATAAAACCAACTCATCATAAAAGGCTCCGGTTGTACATTCCTACACAGAAAATAGAAAGCGATGATTCAGATGTAAGTGACTCACCAGAACAGATCAACTCACCAGAGAAATCTAAGACAACAGAACTGCCAGAGACAGCAGAGGCCCCCACCTCACTCGATCTTTCCTCCACATCTTCCTCTACTACCATACCACCTCAGTCCTCTTCCACCTCTCTGGCCTTTGACAATCCTTTGTCTAGTTCCAGCCCTGTCTTGCATGCAAGTATTCCATCAACCTTGATTGCTTGTTCAAGCGCTCAGTGAAGAGATCCTAATCCATTACTATCTGCCTCCACAAGTCAACCGTGCAGACCGATAGGTAGTAAGTCTTCTCTAATACTTGGACTTCTCACCTGCACTAGACCCTGGCAACACATCACTCCGACCCTCATCCACCTTCACTGGCTCCCTATCAAGTCTTGCATCAACTAAAAAGTCCTCCTCCTCACATACAAATCTCTCCATGCCCTGGCTCCTCAGTACCTTTCTGATCTCCTCCATCCATACACACCATCCCGCAACCTTCGGTCTTCAGACACTGGCCTACTTTCCATACCCAAGACCAAACTCCGAACCTATGGAGACCAAGCGTTCAGTGCTGCAGCCCCCACCCTCTGGAACACTCTTCCTGCAGACATCCGTAGCGCTCCATCTCTGGACATTTTCAAAAAACGTCTCAAGCACCACCCGTTCACCACAGCCTACAGTCTTCATTAAACCACCCCTTACACTCACATAGTTTGTGCATGTCTTATGTGTTTCTTGAAAAGCATCCTTGAGTTTCTTGAAAGGCGCTATATAAATTCAGCATATTTTTATTTTTATTATCCAAAGACTGCTAGTTGTGAGTTTTGTTCAGTAAGTTTGACATTTTTCAGTTACTACAAAAGTAGGGATTATTTAACATTTCCCCTGAATCCAAGGTGCTGCTCTCATAATTGTTTTTCAGTTTTAAAGATTTTATAGTACTGTTTAATTGCTGTACTCTTCTCCAGTTTGGACTACTTTGGGACATTATCTACCTCTGACAACCACTCCAGGTTAATGATGAGTATCAGAATCACTGTAATCTCTCTGCACAGCTGATGATTTCTTGTTGTTTCAGTAACCAAGTAAGTCCTGGTTATTTTAGGCCTTGGGTTGTATTTACATTCTGTTTTATTTTTTTCTCAAAAAATCTCAAAACCCTCTTTTGTAAAATACTGTAAAAAGAGGCATGTTTTAATAAGAGCAGTGTTCCATTATTGAATGTTTGTATACATATTTCAGGACCATAAGGGAAAAGCCAATATCATGAATTAAGGGGTCAAAAGTGTAAAATTTTTTTGATAACTTCAAATAATGAGACGAGTGAAATCAATTTTTGTCATTTATTTATTTGTCCAAAAGAAGCCACTGCAGGTTGCAAAAAGATCCTATGTGGCTTTGTATTCTCAGGTTTCTGACCCCTGTCTGAGGCAAAGCAACATCAGATGGATTTTTCAGTGACATTTCACTGTGGAGGCCGGGTTTAGGCCTGATATAGTTTTTATTTAGTTCTGTTTTCATGCATTGCCTTTTGAATAACAAACTTTTGCAATTCATACCACTTTTGGTGCAATTTAATCAACAAATTTCAACGTTGATGAAAATGTTGTATTATGTTTTGTATTAATGTTTTATATTTAACTGTTTGAAACGTGAGTCTGGCTTATTCCTATTTTTAAAGAAAGTTCATGATTAATCTTATTTATGTTGATATGATTACTGATTTCTGGTCCTGAACATTTGAAAGGAAGGAGACCAGAGGGACTGCAACTTCTTACCTACTGTGCCTTAGTTTATGAATGCAGTGAAGCATTTTGTTGTCTTGAAACTGTTTAAAATAAACACATATTTAAAATATAGTTAGCTATGTAGTTAACTGTTCAAGGGTGTTTATATGAAAATCTTTGATTTTTAAATCAACCTTTCTGTACACAGTTCATCTTTTAGAAGGAGTTAAATTTGTAACTCACTTTAACATTACCAGAGACGTATCATACCAAATAGTACTTTTGCCAAATGACACAGTATTATTGGATATTACAAGGATTCTGATTGTCGACTAGATTCATCTGTACTTTAATCAAAAGTAAATATCTTCATATAGTTGCAAAAACAGTCATAAGATAAAGATAACTCACCTCTTGGTTTGCCTTGATGTATACATTTCCAGCTATATACAGAAGTTAATAAGATTTATGTGTATTAATGACAATGTTCTGTTTTTAAATTAAATGCAGGAACAGAACATGACCTGATGAGGACTTGATCCTCTTAGATAAACTGAATAGTCATGGAGCCACTGTCTCCACAGTAATTACTTTCTATTTACAAAAACATCCAATAAAAAAGGCCTGAACCGCTTAAGTCTCAAAAAGTCCCTAATTACTGTGTTGTAACTTCTTAGTCACATTTATTAAATAAGTCCTAACAGATACTTCAAACAGAATGAAACAAAGAAATCATTGGCACCCTTGAAAACTTTCACATACATAAGAGAGTGCAAGAGTAATTAAAGTGTAAATGCAAAAACAATACACACCTTAAACTTTCAATACAAAATAATGTCAACTCTAGCGGAGTGTAACAGTATAGATTAAGCCATTTCTAATATCATTAAGAAACTGCAGGTGTCTGTAAGACACATTAGACAGTTAAATAAAAGAAAAAAAGGTTTTTCTCTTCTCAAAGTAGGGAATGTAAACATTAAAAACATTCAAAACAAATGCATGTTCATTCCTACTGATGTGTATGTTCTGCACAAAACTAACACCATGATAAAGAATCAGAAAGCAGGTTTGTGTAAAACACTTGGAAATGGAGCTGATCTCACAAGCAGCTTTAACTGGATATTTGTTAATAACCACCTGTGTACAACAACAAACTAGCAAGGTAAGGACTTTTCTGGCCCTGACAGCTGTGCTCTTATCTTAAGCCTAAAGCCATGAGGGTCTTTTCTTTGAGGACTGTCATCTGTCTTTGGGGGAAGAAGATTTGCCTTTATGAAGACATACTTGGTAAGTAACTAAATTTGGTGGAAATTATGCAGGATGCAAATATATACATATTTCAATGTCATTTTATTTTTTAATGACTGTGTACATTGACATTTACTTATTATGTTTTATTTTTCATTCTAAACTGTTAAAAATTATTTTATTTGAAAATCAAATGTCTAACTGAATGCGTCTCTGTCCTCTTCTCTGTTTCTTTCTCTTAGATCACACTGATAACAAAAAGGTAGAGGTAACCTTGGATGGGAGTGTAGGGAGGCTCACCTGGACAACCTGCCCTGTACAGTACCTTCTGGATGTTTGACTGGACTGATGTGTGCCTGAACTGTCCTCTGTTCATGAAAAATTTCTTCTTTATTCAAAGGTAAAACTCACTTAAACTGTTGTGATCTCAGGTCTCGCTGTTGGTAATTATTTTGGTACAATTTAAAGCTCATAACTCAGGATCATTAGAGATGTTAATGGTTGTTATATTCATGTGAACGCTCCCCTACGCATAAAACTACTTACCCATTTCAGAAGTGTACTGCCACTGTAATGTTAAGATATTAAAGGTCAGTTTCTCTAATGTCTAATTATCTGGAATTCAGGCTTTTTAAATTGCATAAACTTCAAAGCTGATGGCATGAAATTCTTTGAAAGTATTTTATGCAAAAAAAACTGGATTAAATTGAATTAGAAGAACAATGCACTTTTTTGTTTTTTCTCTTCTTTTTTTTTTTTACATCTTTAAACAAGTAATGAGTAAGTAAAAGTCTGTGAGGGTTTTAAGTTATTCTGGTAAGTAAAATCCTTTTCTGAAATGCAGCTGTTTAAAGTTCTCATCCTGCAGGCTTTGTCAGCTCTAAACCAGAGTAAATTTAAGTAGAGTTTACTAGAAAAATTCTAGTAAATTGCCTTATTAAAGTTAGTTAAATGAACTAAATACATCAATTGATAGTACTTAAACTAAAAAGTCTAATCAACTCAGCACTTATTTTACCTAACTTAAATTCTCAAGTGTATTCAACTCAAGTTTTCATTTTCCATCACTAACTTTTATAAGGCAACCGGTTTACTAGAATTTTTTAAGTAAACTCTACTTGTCTGGGCTTACAGTGCATGATCACAAACATCAGGATACCAAGGAATAGAGTAGAAGGAACTGTGATAACTCAAAATAATGAATAGTTGCAAAATAAAGCAAAATTAGCCAAAAATGGGTTAAAAGTGGCAAAAATGGTCAGTAAAAATATTGAAAAGAGGTTAAAAAAGTGGCAAAAATTGGTCAGTGGGCAAAAAGGGGCTGAAATGGGCAGCTAAAGTATTGAAGAGGTTAAAAAGTAGAAAAAAGTGGTTATAATCGTAAAAACAGGTTTAATGTCGAAACAAATGTGGCAAAGTGAATGGTGACCACGACTCAAATAGATAATTTGATCATGGAAAGGCACTAGAGATGCCAGCCAGCTAAGGTTGACAGCCAAGATCATGCTTGTTGGCATTGTTTTCATACAGGCCTTTTTACCCCTGGTAGTATCCCTAGAGACTGCCGGTGATTTTCGGGCCCTTGGGACATCCACAGCCAGGGGCTCGTGGCAACCCTTTTATCTGCCAGGGCAGTATCCCAGGCCATGCTTACTTGCCATATTTACTTCTTACTTTTCCCTAAAGCCTAGTATATGCAGTGCCATTTTGGGCTGTGCCAGACGACACATGACCAATCGTGCTGATATCTTTGGTCGTGGTTCTAAACAGTGGTCCTATGTCACACTGTGAGACACGTTGACAGGCGGCCATTGTCACGGTCTTGTGACCAAAGATAACCTGGGATAAAATTCTGACACTTTTAAAAATTTAGGATGGCAATCTCACAAAGTGACTACTGTTATGACCTAGGTTGACTAACCAACCAATAGGCATGCAACCAGAAATGACACAACAACGAACACAGCACTGGCACTAACAAACAAGTTAGTTAGCATTAGAGTGGAGACAATGCCAAAAAGCAGAAGTTTGTGGTATTCCAACAAGGACAAGATGTTTTTCTAAGCATATCATTGCTACAATTACAACAGCTTTGTTGTTTCTCTGCTTCATTATTTACTGCGTAGACGGATGATGCACACTGCTGACGTTTATTTCTTGCGCACTGGTGTACATCATAGCGTCTGATTCAGCTGCATTTAGTGGGAGATGTCATCGTACAGTCCGCACACAACAAACTGGATGTCGTATGAGATTAAAGTCGCAGGATTTAGCATGCCAGAAACTAGTAAGATTGCTAAAAAACGCACAGTCTGTGGGAGACATAAGGGTGTGGAAATTACCATTTTTTTCCATCTGATTATTTTCTCACACCCCTGCTAGTGTGCAAGGACATCCAGAGCCCGACTGGGATGGTGTCGGTCCTCTTGGTGCTCTCAGGCTGCTTACTCACCACATCTAAGCCTGGATTTTTGGCTCAAACATGCCTAAAAATCTGAGCAATACTGTAAATTGGAACAAATGGACAGACATCTGCAAGTGAAATATGATGCATTTGCCTGTGGTGGGCCTCCAGGTCCTACTTTGGGCCCTTTTAGTTTCTCATGTTATCATTTTCCCTTAGGGAAAATTACTTTAAAATGTAAATCTTTATATCCATGCTTGGCAGATGATATCATCTGCATAATAACATTATGCATAATATATTACCATAATATCCTCTCTGACTATTTTATAGCAATTAACACAACTTTAAATTGTGGTTAAGATGCAGCTAAAAATGGGAAATTTGAGCTTTTTATGCTGACCATTCTGCTGTTTTCAAAGTCTGAACACTTCAGTGAATTGATATTAATCTAAAAACATTAGACCACACATTTATCGTTATGTGTTTGAGTTGTTCTCTCTTGTGGTGAGTAAACTGTCTGCATTTTCACACTAAGTGCTCTTTTGTTTGCTCACACTTTCACACAATAGTGACAACGAGCTAGCAGCCCCCCTCTGTGGGCTGTCCCACAAACACAGAGTAACCTAAGTATCATTATTGCGTAAATCATGCGTGGCCCCGACCCTGCTCACATCAGCATGTAGATATAACGATCTCCTGCAGTACATATCTCTGGAGAGGCCTGCATAGCTCTGTAGCATTCCTGGAGTAAGTGAAGTAGATAGTGAGTGTTATGGTAGTGGGCGTGTTTAAAATAAGGGGTGTGTGGGGTAACTGAGGTGGTGCTCAAGTGCAGGAAGAAAAAAACACGCAGCCAGCTGTTTCCACCCACTGCTCTGCTGTTAGCTTGTCTCCAGCAGGAGAATGAGCTGTGACCTGAGGTCAACCTTGTAATGTATCCTTTTCAATAACATCCACCTCAGCCGTATGCTTTAACAGTAGTTTTATGGCACGTTCCTTGAATTTTCTTCATCTCTCAAGGGAAATTTAATTGTTGCCTTATGTCACAGGAGAGGGGTCCAAATCAGGTCAGTTAGTGTGAATATTTTGGTGACTTTATAAGGAATGTCAGTGATTGGAAAGCGTCATGATTGTGTGTGTTGTTACTCTCCCACCAGTCAGCATCAACATGCATGGTTTACATGGAATGTTTTGCATGTGTGAGCAATGTTGTGGTTAGGGGAAGGTCGTGTGTAGCAAAAAAAGAGAAAAGTTTTAAAATGAACACGCACATGGAGAGAAGCAAGCAGATGCCAAGCATTTACAAAGTCCATGCCTAAAATACATTATCTATTTAGCAGTTTTCTTGTGTAACAATCAGCCCAACAAGGCATGAGTTCTGGTTGCTGAGGCTTAAACCAGTTTGACTCAGCTAACATGAATAAAACACAGACTAAATAAAACATGGATGTGTCTCAGTGACATTAACCAGTGGTTTCTGAAGAGGAAGCCTGACAGTAGTGTTTGCCATGTGGAAAATCTCAATTTGACTTTTGATCAATCCAGAACCACAAAGAGGCATAGTTAAGGCAGGGCAAAAACTACACGTCTGCAAATCAGCCAACTGAACTGCTCCCAAAATGTGAAATTTGTGCAAAAACTCTGGACCTGAATATCATCAAATGGATTAGTTTGAATTTTCAGCTCCTGAACAGGTTTTTCACTTCCACATTGGCTTCTTTTTTCAACACTGGAGGTTGCCTTGGAATTAAAGAATATTACAACACACTTTCAAGGCAAGACCTAAGTTGTTTCAAGCTTTGTTTGTACAAAATGAAACAATCAAGAAGATGATGATTCAATTAAGGCATGCTGTACAGATCTTAATCATACCATTTATCTGATTTTGGCTTTATGGCAGAATGGCTATCGAAGCCTCTCCTTAGTGCAAAACACACAAAAGCCCACTTGGAGTTTTCAAAAAAGCCCCTTAAGGACTCTCAGACTGTGATTTATATGACTCTCTGGTCTGATGAAACCAAAATTGAACTGTTTGAACAACTAGGCACCGCTCATCGCCTTCCCAGTAACATCCCTACAGTGAAGCATGGTGGTGGCAGCATCATGATGTGGGGATGTTTTGCAGCAGCAGGGAGTGGGAGAGAGAAAGCTGAACTGTTTGGCCTCGATTCCAATTGTTTTATCTAGAGGAAACCAGAAACCACTTATGACCTGCCCAATACCATCCTGACAGTGAAGCATGGTGGTGGCAGCATCATGTTGTGGGGGTGTTTTTAACAGCAGACTGGGAGACTGCCAGGGTTGAGAGAAAGGTGAATGGATTAAAGTACAGAGATATCCTTAATGAAAACCTCTTTCGCAAAAATCATGACCTCAGACCGGGCCAAAGGTTTGCCTTCCACCATGACAATGACCCTAAGAACACAGCCAAGACAACGCAGGAGTGACTCAGGGACAACTGTGAATGTCCTAGAGCGGCCCATAAGTATAAGTACAGAGTAAAGGGTCTGAATACTTATGCCAATGTGATATTTCAGGTTTTTTAAATCTCTAAAATTCTGCTTTAACTTTGCCATGATGGGGTACTGGGTGTAGACTAATAAGAGGTAATAGAAATGAAATGATTGTAGCACCAGCAAAGCAAAAGAGGTGCCACTTTGTCCAGAAACACCAACACAAACCAAATTTCTTCACAGAAGCTTAAGAGCATTTCCTCTTCCTCTTCTAAGAAAGTCAAAAAATTAGGATCAAACAAATGATCTATGGTTTAATACAATAAATAAATCATTTATGGAGGAATCAAGTAACTTCATTAAGCGAGAGGAAACACAGCCCCACTGACCTACACATGTGGGTTAAGTCACATTGGACCCTGCAGTTCTATTCAACTATTTGCTTTTGCTGCTGAGTCTGGGGAGTCTATGCAAATCCTCTTTCACATAATCTAGTTAAGAATTTACTTGTTTAAACACATTTGTTATCTAAGACTCTTGTTGGTTTTTCATCACCCAGTTTTAAGATTTCATTAGAAATGTTAATTGGACACAAAAATCTATGTAGCTGAAAAAGGCTTTATTGTCCTCAGTTGTTTCTCCATTTATCATCATAAACTAAAGCTAATGTGCTCTGGGAGCATGTGTCTTCAAACAGCCTTTCTTTTTATGGTTCCTCTGAGGAGTGGTGGGGCAGCAGGGGATCTGTTGAGGGCCCCCAGTACTCCCGCCTCATGGCCCCCCTGCTCTATTCTGTTGCAGCCATAAGCAGAGATTATTCCGCTGTTTGGTTCCCCCAGATGCGGCAGCGCCACTGGATGGGCACTGTCTGGCCCTGATGAGCAGATCTAAGAGGGATTAGTGAGCTGTTGTGGTGGATCGGTAAGAACAGTGGGAGGCTGTCCACACACAGCTGTGTGTTTGTGTGTTTCATAATGCTCTGGCCTCTGGCTTGTCTCTGGCTTTGGCTCCAGCTCGGAACCACCTCTCCCTCCCACTGACCTCACAGTTCAGGCGGCGCTGCAACTGCAGACAGCAGGAACTCGGAAATTTCTGGAACAGCATGAAGGCTTTCAAGGAAACACAATTCTCCCTGAAGGACTGTGGGTGAGAAGTGCACAGTGTGACGCACCATCTGAGTGTACTGTCTTTTTTTCAAAGGCAGCAATTGTTTTGGATATTTACAGCTTTTCATGCAGTCATCAATATGTAGTTTGTTATTAAAGTTTCATAAGGAAGGAAAAATGACCAACAGTGTGATTCAGGCATGCTTAGCTTTGCTTAGCTTTGATGATTCTTCTTCCAAGTTGCTGCTGTTTTAAACAGAGGACCTTTCATGTTATAACATTTTAACATGTCAAAGTGGAAAGTAAAGATTTTATTTGAGTACCAAAACTTACATGTTCTGTACACCTGAAAATGTTCACAGATTTTTCAAGTTTTGGGATACATATTTGCAAACATAAATGAAAATGAAAACTGTTCAACCCAACTTAAAGCCCACATGTTCTGTTAGCTCCTTAGAAAAGATTTGGCTGGTCCATGACATTATTCAAGTTTGGTCGAGTTTGTTGTACTTTGCCTGAATAAAACTGCTTAAAAGGACATTTTTGAATGCTGATATCTCAGTTTAAGAGTAATAAATCTGACCTGTAAAAAAAAAAGGAGACTGAAACAAATTGGGGAGAGGGCTGTGATTCGAATGTGCTTGTGTTACTTTATATATTTTGAATTTCACGCCACACGGATGAACCAGCTCCCGAATCAGTCACATGGTACGGCCAGCTCACAAGGCTTTGAACGTCACCAACTTCGTCATCGACACAAGCCTCGATATGCGCTTCTCTAAAATCTGACAGGACTACTCAATACGCACATGGAAGCCTCGGCATGGTAGGGCACACCACTACTTATGTGAGAGTTTAGTTTATCTGAGAATTTTAAGAGCTCCCCCTAAATTCTGGGAAATGACACCAGCCTTGTAATTCAAACCATAATTATAAGAAAAAACATATTTTTACCTGATGTAAACACTGTGTAGGCTATGCTAAGTGAAAAAGAACGTATTTCCATTCTTTAACTTCCCTGACATGTTGATTTGTAAATTGTTATGTGTTTGAATTCACAAACTCAATGGCAGGCATCACTGGGTAATAATCATACTATCACCCTACATTTGCAGGTTCTGCCAAGTTGTGTTCAGATCCTTTCACTGGCTGTGATTATTTTCCAAGTCTCCATAGCAGCTACTGTTAGCTGGTGACAGTTTCTATTTACAGACAACAATCCCCACGGACAAAGACTTGGTGGAAAAAGTCAGATGATAAATGTCTCTCTTGGAAGGAAACGTCTCAAAATACCAGCAGTGAAAAATAAAAGTCATAGAGAAACACATAAAAACGCTATTGCACATTTATCATAGACTTTGTAATTGTTGGAACCAGCATCATTTAAATAAATCATGATAACAAAGAAAGGTACGGAAAATGTATTTTCAGTTTGGTAAGTTAATAGAGTATCAAGTTTTTTACGTTTTGACAAACTCAGCCTTACCTGATCAGTTCTATTTAATTTTTTAAGCTGACTTTTTTCCTGTGTGGACTTAAATCCAGCAGAAAAACAGCTCCAAAGATGCTTGCACTCCTTTATTGACCTATAGTTTTGTTTTCTGGATTTGGCAGCATTGTTTTCCCCTCCCTTTCTCTCAAAACACTTTCCTCTTGGACTTTCCCAACAAATTAAAAAGTTGAACTGTCTGTCCAAACCTTTTTTTTTTTTTTTTAGAAAGCTGTAGCCTGCACACAACATGGCTAACAAATGTTTGGATACTGTGTCTTGTTCCTCTCACTCTGTGTGTGTGCCTGTGTGTTTGATGTCGTGGTTTGGCTGTCCTCTAAAGCCTTCATTTCAGAGCGGTTACTTTGGGCCTCATTTTGACTCACTGGCTGTCTGCCTACACCCTGTGGTCTACCATCCACTACAGAAACTATTGGTGTGTGTACATTTTTGCGTGTGTATTTGCTGTATGTACAGTATTGTTTTTCGTGCACAAGTATTGTACATTCCTCTTCCATACATTGTTTTCCTCTATCTGCAAAAATAGGCTTGTTTAGTCTGGAAATGGAGGTGAACCCTAGAGGAAAGCAGCTGGCTGATGTTTTTCTGCTCCACTCTTCATGCAGAAACATGCTGCATGATGTAGTCATCCTATAAGCCTATTAATATTAGGACAAGGAGAACATATAGAGCATGCTCATTAGATTTTAATGAAAGCCATCACTTTTAATCAACGTCAGAATATGCAGACTCTGCAGAGCTTAAGGCTTTACTGTGTCAAAGCAACCTCTGCATATCCCGAGTGCCTACCTCAAGCAAAAAAGCCTGATTTCCCCTTTTAACTTTCTGTATCTACAATTTAGGGATTTGTTTTGTATAGAAAGGTGGTAAGTCTTTGATCCAAACAGCCTGTTGATCTGCATTAATAAATCATATCACTGCAGCTGTGGAGAGATGACTGAAAAGATGTTTTCTATACAACAATATCTATCTACCTTTGCCTAGAACTGGATATCTCCTAACTGAAGATGACTCAAAGATGGAGGCAGAGTTCAGACACAAAGCCATTAAAGCTCACACAGCTCATTTATAAACCTACATTTAAGAATTTCACTTATTCAGGCTCACGCCAATCAGTCTGTGCAATGTATCAGGTTACATGTGTGGTAAAAGCAAGCATGTCTTACTAAAAGTAGAAATGATCTACAGAAATTTGACTTAAAGGTAATTTTTTAACAAGTCTGAACAAACAGCAAACATCTTTTGATACTGTGCTGGTATCAGTAGCTCTAAAGACCAGGTTAAAGTTCGGAAACATAAAGCCAAATCCATGAACATCTGCTCGGTTGAATGGCTGTCAGTTCACACAGTTCCCTCTTCTAAATCTCTGACTGAATGAAGCTCAGTGTTGTAGACTATCCTTCAAAAAGAGATAAAACTGTTTTCTCTTGTGAAAAAGAAACCTTCCTTGTTTGGCCCTTAAATACCAATCTGATCCTGAGGTTTTTAAATTGCTGAACTCAGAACATTTGCTTCAAAAGAGTGCACCAAGTCATGTTTTTAGTTGTCTTTTAGCCTCCAGTTAAGATGCTCAGCTCAGATAATAAAGAACTTTTGATACCATAAAGATCTTTTAAACCTTTTAAATGCATTCAGAAATAAAGTTGATGGAAGAGTGTATTGTATCATGTTGTGTCTTGACCTATTTTATTGTATCATATCATTTCATATTGTATTGTAGTATTTTATTGAATCGTATCGTGTCTTGACATATCGTATCGTGCCGCACTACAAGGTGTCATATTACATATCACATCCCACTGCATTCATCAGTCTGTATTATTGTATCATAATGTAACACACTGAATCATATCATTGTATTTTATTACACTGTTTCATACAATATGGTTGACTTCTGTATCAAATCTTTTTGTGACATACCATACCAAATTGTATCATATTGAATATCATATCATATCACGTAGTGTTGCACCTTAACATATGTTTTCATGATGTATAGTATCGTATTGTGACGTATTGTATCGTATCATACTGTTTCGTATGGTACTGTTTTGTATTGTATTGTATCGTATTGACTCATTCCTTATCGTTTGTTATTGTAGTGGATTGACCTCTTAGCATCATATTGTATCATACTGTACCATACGTACCGTACCGTGTCGTGTCGTCTCGTATTGTAGCTTATCCAGCATAACAGACATTTGAGAACATAAGTGATTTAGCAGTAACATTTATTTAGGTTGAATAATACCATTGAAACAATAAGTTTGTCCCTCTAGCAAAGATGACGTGTGGTCTCTAATCTAAGTACTTCTTAAATGTCATATTTGTGATTCAAATAATAACATATTATGATAATATGAAAACATTGAAAGATATCATAAAAAGAGATTTTCAGTGTCAGGACTGACAGTAAGAGAGAAAGGAAGTGAACAAATGCCAGGAACTCTTTGCATAGAGAACACAAACTTCTGCTTTTATGACTCTGCATTGGAGTTTGTCTGTGTGGCCTTTAGAGCGACTCACTGAATGAGGCCAGTCTCTTTGAGTGTGGAGAATTGAATTGGTATGGATGTTTGTTCAAGGGAACGAAAGACAGCAGGGGAGGAAATGCTAATGACCTTTATGGGCAATAAACTGGACATATATCTAAAGGTTGATGGATGCACATGACCCTTGGTGATTTAGTTACACTCAGGAATCTGAGAGAGCGTCTAAGGGAACCTGACGTCAAAGGTCTTTTGGAGTTCTACTCAAGCAGAGAAGTAAAAACAGAGAAGCTGACCCAAAGTAAACAGTCAGGTCTTGATCTTTTTTCAGTTTCAGGAACCATAACATTTCTGCAGTCACCTTAAAACTCTACACAAAATCCTGTCCCAACTTCACCTTCATTCAGGAATTCAGTGACCTACTAACAGCTTATTGAAGTCCCCTGCTCGGGACACATCTGCTGTCTGTGTTATTTGCTCAAACATTATTGATCTTACTGGTATCTCCCAGTCATTGACCTGTGGGGGTATATTTAAAGCTCTCTCTGTTGTACTTTGTGAACAACCATGAGGACGGTTTGAATCACTTATGATCTCAGAGGAGGCTCAAGACTTTGTTTGGCTTACAAAATTAGATTTGAACATACATTTTAGCCTACTTTAACACAGCGGTGTCAAGTAACTAAGTATATATAGCCTACTTTGTTACCTTACTTAAGCAGAAATTTTGGGTATTTATACTTTACTGGAGTAATTATTTTTCAGCCCACTTTTTAATTCTACTCCTTACATTTTCAAGCAATTATCTGTACTTTCTTCTCCTTACATTTTAAAAATAGCCTCGTTATTGATGTTAATGTGAATACATTTGACACCTCTGCTTTAACACCAGGACGTAGTGGATGGTTAATACAAGGGTCTTATATGTATCCTTAGGCTTTTTCTATTGAGATATCATCAATTAATTAAACTTTAAAATGTTTAAATCTGCCTATAGCTACAATACAGTTTCAATGATCAGCTTAGCTAAATTTTTCCTAAAGTATCAAACAAATCTTTCCTCCCTGACTTGAAACAAACAGTGGGGATGAAAATGTTTCAGACACCTGCTGATGTCAGCTTTTGATCAAGTTGTGGTCTCCATTAATTTACTCACTCAGACAGAGGCAACTGTTTTGCGTTGTTGCACTACAAATGACGTCCACATGTACTGTATTCAAAACACACTATATATGTTCTTGTTGTGGTCATGGCTCATGTTGTAGCTTTACCACCAGATCAGACAAAAACCACAATTTCTGTGAGATTTATCTATCTACACCCTTGTGGTGAACCGAGTGGCAGCCAGTGGGGGGATCTAACTTCAACCAGTGATTTGTTGAAAATAAAGCCACAGAATAGGACCACATGTTTCAGAGTCACACAAGGTATATGTTTGCTGAATGTGCTTGTGCAGAAACAAGTCATGGTTTTATAGAAAAGCCTGCATAAACACAGTCAAAAGAGATTTTAGCAGATGTGTGCCACTTGATTGCATCAGGATTTGCATAGAACCTTACTGTCTGTGCCAGATAGCTCTGGTCTTAGTGAATTAGCTAGTTGCTATTTTCAAATAGGCTTATTTGCATAGGAAGGGAGAGCAGAAGTTTTGAATATTTCCTAATTTACATGCAGGGAAATGAAAAGGGCATACCCAGGAGGCTGTCAGCTTGGAAGAACAGTTTGTGAATGCATGCACTGTGGATTTTCTTCCATTTGCAAAGGTTGAGCATGCTCATAAAAAGCGCAATCCTTTTGTGGATCTGGATCAAAGTAAGAAAGTAAGTAAGTCTGATATTGCCTTACTCTTTCTTAAATCAGGCCAACTCTACATAATTGCTTAATTATACCTGTTTGTGATCAACAGACAATAGCTTTTGGGTGAAATGATGGACATGCCATTTATCTTCCTAAAGCCTCCCATACATCCAAGCTTTTTAAAGCCTGAAAACATACACTTGGATGCATTTTCATATAACCAGCTTCAAACGCCCATAATCCACATTCCTAAAAAGTTCAAAGAGTGCCATTTCTCCCTTTGGGGTTCTGCAGAGCTTAGAGAATATGAAACTACATGTGCATGAGGTCGATTGATCTCCCTTTGATGCAAATTAAATGGATGAATGCCTTCATGAAATCTCTGAGAACAGCAGTAAGCTTAAAAAAGCAGCATTGTGAAACAGAATACTGAATAAAATTAAAACATTTGCCACCAGGTCGTTACAGAGTTTTTAACTTCAACATAATATTGGTAAAAAACAAAACAAAAAACAACGTAGAGGACATGGCAATGAAAATTTATGTCCCAACACTAGTTATTGGGTCATTTATTGCCAAACTGTCTAAATGACACAAAAACTTTGGCTGCCTTTTGGTGCTGAATTGCTGTAAATGTGTTTCAACATATTCTGGCTGCAGCCTGTTCATTTTTTGATGGCCACTTTCACAGACCATTCATCTGTAATGCCGTGTATCTCAAAATAGAAATACACGCTAAAACTTTCCAGACAAAATAGGATTAAATTTCTGTTTAGGGTAAGGGTAAAGGTTAGGATACCAAGAGTTAAAGGTCAAAACTTGACCTGCAAAATCTAATTACAAAACTTTTTTTAAAAAAGCAGAGTAAACAGTCTGCTGACAGGAAAATAACTTATCCTCCATGAAAACATTCCAACTCAGCAAGTGTAGATTACAGACCTCTGAAGATATTTTAGCTTAGATTCATTCTCTAAAACTAGCAAAAGCTAGTGATGACGGCTCTATGTACCTTATGAGGCTAAAGCTAAGCTCATAACACAGCTATCTTACCCTCAATGTACGTTAATTGGTTAGCTAGATTAGCTTTGCTTACATTGCTAAAGCTCATGTTGCTAGAGCTAACCTAATTATAGATGATGGAGCTATGTAGCTTGCACAGCTAAAGCTAAGCTCAAAAAGCAGCTATGCTAATTATGTATCTTCGTTATCTGTGTAGCTAAATTGGCTAAAGCTATGTTTGCTAAAGCTAATGTTGCCAAAGCTTACTTAGCCATAGGTAACAGAGCTATGTGCCTAACTTAGTTAAAGCTAAGCTCACAAAGCAGCTCTGTAAGCTACGTAGGTACAGTACCTGCATTGCTAAAGTTAGCTTTAGCTCTGTTTGCTAAAACTCATTTGCTAAAGCTACCTCAGCTAAAGCTGAAAGAGCTACATGGCTAATGTAACTACAGCTGAGCACACAAAAACAGCTATACAAGCTATGTAGATATGTTAGCCACATAACTACATTAAGTTTAGCTATGTTTGCTGAAGTTTACATTGCAAGAGCTTACTTAGCTACATTAGCTTAAGATGTAAGTTAATTACATAGCTAGCATAGCCATTTTAGCAACATAATTAATGCTAATAAAGGTTAGCAATGTGAGCAACGGTCCATATATAATTTTGAAATGGATTAACACAGTCATGTGTTTGGGCAATTTAGACAATATGCATGAGTTTGCCAACAATTGATTGATTTCATTTTCTTCTCTGTATCTGTATAATGAAACAGGTACAGTTTCAGTGTTCCTAAAACCTCTGAAATAACAGATACGGTCCTGTTAAGAATCACATGGTGTTGGAAAAAGTGAACTAGATTCCCCAGTAATCTTAACTATTCAAGCTTGTCACACAAATACTACAATATACTTTTATGCTTATATTTTAGCTCTTAAAAAGTAAACCTTACAGTTCTGTCTTTTCTTATAGAGGAGAAGGAGGAGGGAAGATAACAAAATATGTGCAAACATAATCATAATGCATTCAGATGTAATGGGTCTCAAATGTTCTAAACAGATTAATCACAAATTTCTTCACAAAGTGTACAATGCCACTCACACAAGAACAAAACGAAGGAAAACAATATCAGCCTCACTGCTGTAATACAAGCTGTTATATCATTGCTTTGGCTGCAGGAGTAATCTTCATGACACCACGCCTCCTGTCACAATGATGAAGTTCTGGATAAAGTAAAAACTTCATGAATACTGGAGAAAGAGTGATGACACAATGGGCTGTTGTCATCATTCAAGCCTGTCACTTCTCTATTGTGCAGGAACAAACAGTTGGTAATGTTGAGATGAAATCTCTGTCAAACTGAAAACATTAAGGGATGACAAATGGCTTTTCTGTTCCTCCCTCAATTTTCAGTTTATGATCTGGGGATTAAACTAAAAGCAAATCATAAGGGAATCATAACTTTCTTGCAGCATTACTAAAACAACAAAACAAACATGTTGTTTACTGTTAATGTCAGTGCATCACATGCTATGTCAAGGCTAAATAAGCTGTGTTTTAAAAGGATCTATTTATCTTATAAACCACCTATCTTCTGTATTAGAAAGTTTAAAAAGAAAGAAGAAAATGTGCTTTGCTCCATTCAGCTTTCCCTCAAGTGTGACCTGTCTCACAGTCCCTGCTGCTGAAAAACACCCCCACAACATGATGCTGCCACCACCATGCTTCACTGTAGGGACAGTTTTAGGCAGGTGATGAGCTGTGCCTTGTTTCCACCAGACATAACATTTAAAATCAAGGCCTAACAGTCCAATGTTGGTTTAAACAGACCAGAGAATCTTGATTCTCACAGTCTGAGAGTCCTTACCCTAGCCCACAAGGCATGGCTGCCTGTTTGGGTGTGTAACTTCTGAATAAATGTAGATTAAACATACATATAGGAGACACCACCACAGTATCAATACAAAACTACACATTTTTGCAAAGCGTGCATCTCACTTTACTGAATCTTAATTACTGAAAGTGACATGTTGACGTGATGTTAATTATTTTAAAGCTTTTTTATCACTGTTTTGGAGCATCATATTGTACAGTCCACCTTTGCCTTCTTAAGGATTTTAAACATTTTTCGACTGTATTGTATGTCTGCAAGGCATTATGGTGCAGCTGATCTGTGCTCATAAATGATGGTGGAACACGTTTGCTTTTTTCAGACTGGTACTGTCAGCATGGTGCTGCATGCCTCCCTCTCTCTCTCTGTCCTGCTTCACTGTGGGCCTTTCAGGCGCCCCTCTCTGGGCCCCCGTTCCTTTTAAAGCCCTCCTACTCCCTATTGTTCTGCTGTTTGGTGTTTTGTTCAAGGGCTTCCCTTATCAGATGTACAGGCTTTGACTTTCCTATTTATAAACATCTCAGATATCGCCATTTCTGCCTCTCTCTTCATTGTAAAACTGAACACTCAACAGAGGTAGTCTGATTCCTTCTCCATAACCTCCCTGCTCTCTGTCTAGCTGCAAGTCATGTTTATTGGCCTTTTTATGCATTGTGGGAGGTTTGTGGAGGTAAAGCTGAGGTGGCTGCCCTCGTCTGGAAAGGTTGTTTTTATGGGAGCTCCACGTTCACCACACAGGATTTTCTACAGACATGCAGACTTTAGCAGACGACATCACTGGAGCATGATCCATTGTCCTTATGCTCCCCATGTGCACATTATTTATGTATTTAAGGTGGTATGAGTGGGGCTGAGGTCACACAGAGGTGGGACTCTGTGTTTATAGCCGACACATGGAGGACCACAGTTAGGATCACCGAACCACAAGGGTGTCATTACACAGTTTTTCTTACATCAGCCACATTTCCCTCACACCCAAAAACACATGACTGCAGTGCGAACAAAGAACATGTCTCTGTTCTGTCCAGAAACACGTAGATGGACTGACTGCTTAAAACATCACCACAAAGTCCTCCTGGGCTCGACCTGGTGATATCTTGAACTCGCTCTGCTGCTTGCAGCTGTGCAAGAGAAGCAGACTTCGGGCTTAACCTGCTTGTATAAGAAAAGCCTGAATAAATGCTTGGGCCTCCCTGTGCTTTCAATCAGATAAGGGTAAGTAGAGGGAGCAGGCATGGACTTCCCTGAACATTCTTCTGCTGCGGCACACAAGGCTGCTTTTGTCTGCTCTCCATATCTGCAGCCTCTTATTCCACTGGCAATGTAGGCTGAATGCTGTTTATTAGATGTAGAAGCCTTTTAGTCACTTGTTCCTCACTGGATCACATGGAAAGATGATACGATTAGAGCCTGAATCTACTGTACAAAATGGGCCACCCAGGTGTTGTATATGACATTAAAAGGCACATATAGTTAATGTTTGAATGCATGTTTACAATGTTGCCCTAGCTGCTTTTGAATCTGCTGATTTGCAGCGCACCATTCAAGTGCAGGTTAATAGTCTCTGCAGGGACTCAGAGAAAAGCTTTCATTATATAAGAATCCGTCTGGGGGCAATTTTCTTGACTTTTTACATCTATATATTTTAAATTTGAAGTAAGAATGCTACCTGACAGGAAAAGCTGATTTCTGGATCTGGTTGTGACATGCACTCCATCAGAATAAGCTATTTCTGATAAAAGATGTGAAACTGAATTAGAAAAAAGATGACAGAGCAATGTGAGTTTGAATTTGAATTTTAACATGATAGAAAAAAATCAAACATACTGCTACCTGTCTCAAGACAGTCTGGCTGCAGATCATAGATCTCAGACGCCCCCTCTCACAGACTGTTACTGTGAAAAACCATATCTGGTGAAGTGACATTATTTGCCTGTAAATTGAATTTCCAGTTTTAGATATTTTTTTATAAATCCAACTTTATTTTTAAAAATCTGGTTGTAAAATTCATGAAAAAAAATTCATTCCACCCTCAGAGCTTCCTTTAATGGATGCTCCACAGGTTTGGTCGATTTTTTTTTATCCCTTTATGCCCACAGAAGCCAAGGCCTTAGTGATATTTTTACAGCATGAGATGGTGCTTGCATGAAAATGATTCTACTCTGGAAAGCATGGTTCTTCTTTTATACCATGGCAGGAAATGAACAGCTAGGAGCCCCTCGAAGGAGCCTGTCAACTCACCTCCTATGATTCCAGCCTCAAACATGACTCCACCACTTCCTTGCTGACGTTGCAATCTTGTTGGGACATGGTGGCCATCCACCAACCATCCAGAACTCCATCCATCTGGATCATCCAGTGTGGCACGGCATTCATCAGTGAATAAAACAGCTTTAAAATTAGTCTTTATATATTTCTTAGCCCACTGCAATTGCTTCTCCTTGTGGGCATTGGTTAACAGTGGCTAAAATACAGCTTAACACACATCAGCAATCCTCTGGATGATCCTGAATCTAGAGGTTTTCGGATGTACAGTTTAAAACAGTTTGATAACTGTGCATGTTTTATGCCATATTCCATGCAATTTAGGCTCACAAGGCTAGAAGAAGTTAAAGTGAAGCTTCTCTTCAGTCTGGCATGAAAACTGGTTGTTAAGAAAGAGCCCTGTGTGCTCAGTCACAACATATAATTCTTCTAAATCCAGAGGAAGTGTATGCAGAGATTCTCCTATGCCTACAGTTTTTTTTTACATCATTATTATTATTTTACTTCTGACATTTATTGGGTATTATTATGCACACATAAATCATGCAAAAAATAGATATAGGTCATATTAGATACACGTGAAAAGTGTGAGCTGACATTTCCAGAAGGCTGTTAAAGACCTGGCTTGGAATTGTACAGTGTACACCTCGCTTTAGGGACCAGGAGACATCACTGTCTCTCTCCTTGGCTCTCCCTATATGCATCTTTGATTATAAACAGGCTAGATGAAACATACTTAGTGACCAATGAATTAAACAGTTCATGGGGCAGAAGCTGTGTCAGTGGATGGAGCAGAGAGGCAGAAGGAATAAGCATGTTTCTTCGGTAATCAATCAAAATCTTGAGCCTTTATTCATGTCAGCATCTTGCCGTGTTCCAATTCTGTAGGGCGTAACCACCATGAAACGATGAGGAGATCACATCTTATTTCTCTGTATCACTGCTTTGTTTGTCTTTTGCAACTCTCACTCTCTTTTGATCACCCACTGCCACAAACTGTGGGTTGAAAATATGACTATGTATCTGTTTCTTCTAACGAAACTATGGTACTTTCAGTGCCAAACATAAAAATGATAGATATTGTTTTGTTTAAAGCATGTGCCACTGAAAAGTATTGAAGATGTTGACAGCTTTATTTGGCAGTGAATTCTCAGTGAACTAATCAGGACTTCAATGTTGAAATGATGTTGAAAGCAGGGTACTGTTGTGTCCAAGAACTCTTTTGTCGACCTTTTGTTTTAAATGGTAAAAAAATTGTTTGCAATATCGACATGTCAGAAACAGTTTTGTCTTGTAATTTTGCTATTTCATTATTTAAGAGTTGAAGAAATGACGCAAAAATTCTATCAAAGTGTGGTTTCTTCAAATTCAATCTAGTAACATTGGTTAAAATCCTTTATCTGCAAAGGCCAAATTTCACCACATTTCATTTTGTCTACATAAATCACATATTTGCTTTGTGTGTAATTGGTAGAGGGTTCAAAGACACCATGAAAGGAGCTCTCTGGTGAAACTGTTGAACTGACACTTCCAGTAACAGTAAATCACATCAGGCTAATTTCTAAGATGACACATTCTTGAGTCTATTTAGAGCAGACTCTCATGTTTTAAGGCAAGTTTTATAACTGTATTGCTAGTTTTTTATTACATTTTCGCTGGCCTTTCCTTCTCTACTCAATCAGTCATTAATTAAACTGCATACTCTTTTGCATCAAACAGTAAATTCAAACAAAACTCATACTGAGAGAATGAACTTGGAAATTAATCAAGATGCTCATTACAACAAAATCTGGGTTTGACTACAAATTATTTGATTTTTTTTCTTTTTTCTTTTTAGCTTCAAACTGTAGTTCAACCAGTGCCTCATCTGTTAACATGGAGGAAGTGAAATGTATGACTGAAGCTCTAGATATTTTGGATGGTTTTCCTTTATCCATCCTAATATACAGTCTATGGCCTAAACTATCACTTAATGCAAATTTTGCTTTGAACATTTGGACAATATATGTTCCTTAAATCTTTGTAACTGGTTAGAAACTGCAGAAATTTTCTCAATTCTGCCATATCTCATTAAAGACTGCACTTCGTAATTAGAGGAAACTCAGCTGATCAGGTCTGCCCACAAATTGGGGCAGTTGTGATCAGCCCTCCCCAGTAGGGCCCTTTTTGCTACTTGTAACCCCCTTTTTAAAACTTTTAAAGCCCTGTTTGCCAATTTTGTTGCACTTTTCCTTTTTGTATATTAATATTTTCCCCTAAATTTGTCTCAGTTTCTTCTTTATTTATGACATCCATACATTTGTGCACACCATGGCTTAGCTATGAAGTCTGACTTCACTTTCCAAATGGTTTTGTTTAATGTACCTATCCACATTGTTAACATTACCAAAGAATGGTAATTTTGTATAATGAATAAAAGGTTTACATTTTGAAAAAGGTTATATGTACAAATAAATAAAGAAAATATCTTCAGTTTTGATAGTGATTATTATTCAGGTTAAAAATAAAATTTGGTAATCACAGTGGACCTTGATTTGGCTGATCTCCATTGGCCCCCATTTGGCCGGACCCCAGAGAGCTCTCCCCTTTATCCTTCCTTATGTGCGGTCTTGCAGCTGATAATCATATGATATTTTCAAATGTGCATTTTTTGGCTCTACCCTCAAAACTGAAAGTCACCAGTTTGACTTTTGAAGAAAACAAATTGCTTCAACCTTTTTCCCTGTACATTGTTGAACTCCTGAGGTCTGGCTGTTGGATTAAATCGGCATGAAAACTGTTTCCATCCCATTAATATCTGATGTCATTATGCTGGCATTTCTTTCTTTTTTCCTTTAGTGTTAGACCTACCATAAATAATATGCAATTATGTCTAATGGCTTGTTTACTACATTCAGCCTGTGCAGAGCTTGATGTATGACTGTTTAAAGTGTGTATACTAAACTGTAATCCAGCCACTGCACCACATGGACAAAGATTTATGATGAAGATTATTTTATAAATAGTCTACAATGCAAATACAAAGCAAAGGAAGCCTGCACACTTTTCCATGTGTTTGTCTCTCTGTACGGTAAATAAGTATTAGTGACACTTGTGGAAAGAATATATCGATATCCGACTGTTTGGAGGCTGTTTGTGAATAAACCGACACAGAGTGAAGAAACAGATTCTATTTGTCATCTGCCTCCTGACATCTGCTCCTGAAAAGGCCACAGATAAAAATGGTGGAGGAAAAAGGTTTGAAGTAAATGAATATATGAATGTAGATGAACAGAGAAAAGAAAACAGCATATCTCTCTGACATTGCCTTTAACCCATCACTCCACACTTCAAAGACAGAAGTGCATTCTGGGGCAAACTAGAGGATTTTGCTGTTGCGTAACAACCGAGGGGTGTTTCTAGGATTTGAGCAAAAGGGATTCTGTGTGTGGGTGGGAGTGTGTGAATGTACTTTATATGATTAAGGGCAGTCTGTCTGCTGAAAATCTGTGTGGCAATTTCAAGAAAGTTTGGCGGATATATGCAGGGCCGTCTCTGGCCAAAGTGAGGCCCTAGGAAGACTCTTGTTCCAGACCCCCGCCCCATGTTAAAATTTCATTCTATTGCATTTAAAACAATTTGGTTTAATTTTGGATATTTGTGCTTTTTTAGACTAAGGGTAGTTGACTTCCTGTTGGATACAGACCTACTTTTGGAAGACTATAAGGAACTTCCCCACAGAAAAGGATCTCTTTGCAGATTTGAATGAAAATAAGGGAACAACAAAATAGTAAATTTTAAATAAAACATGGTTTGGATGACTTTTCGTCATCTGCTAATTTTCTAAAGTGGAATGAGACCTCAAGGAGCAGTGGTGGACTTATTGGGGCTGAAGGGAGATAATGCGGTGGCTTAAAATCGTTGTAAAGTGATACAAAAAATCTTTACTTTAGCTTTATTGTATGACAGACAACTGTGTAATGAACCACCTGGCCAAATTTCATGCATTAAAAATATCTCTAAGTCTATTAAAATAAGCTTCAAAACCATGAATAATGAGACAACTGCTCCAGGATAGTCTGGGCGTGTGGGTTGAATAAGCTGCAGCCACACCTACTAATGAAAAATATGATTCTCCAAAATTTAAACAAATTGTATCTGATCAGAGCACAGCTGTGCCGGAGCAGAGAGACAGGAGTTGGGGATTAAATTTACTGTTTCCTTGGACAAATCTCTCTGTTATGACACTTTTAATGACCCGTAGTCCACTGGGGCTGATAGATTTTTTAATTTTTTTTTTCAAAATGAACAAAAACATTGCCTGTAAATGGCTTTTAACTTTCAATGAAGGTAGTGACATCATCTAACAATAGACTGTATTGACATGGAGTGAATTTATATCATTATAGCATTAAGGGGGCTGGGTAATTCCCCATCAAGACTGGTGATGTCATAGGCCCTGCACAAATAGAGCCAAGCCAGGAAAGAGGTGAGCAACTGTCTAATTGTCTCACTCCAAAATTCAGTCACACATAGATCTCAGTCTTCTCCCATGTTTAAAGCCACCTTAACCCAACGTATATAGGGTGTTTAGACACAAAGTTCGATTTCACTTTACTGGGACTTTAAGTTGAAACAAATGCATCACACTAATGTTCACCATGGTTTATTGCATGTCTCAGTGATGTAATACTTATTAATGTCCTGGCTCCAGCTTACCTTATTACTACACTGCTTACTGTATCATCAGTAGCTTTTATTAAATCAAATTAAAACAAAGGTTAAAGATAGAATGTGGTTGCCATTTTGGACTTTACATGGAGTTTTTGCTCCCTCACTTTAGGGCAAACTTAGACCCCAGTGATGAAAAACGTAGGAGAATGAGATTTACTATTTTCAATGAAATGTATGAATTAAGTCACTAAATTGCAAACGCTTTCCTTATTAAGGGGAAACTGTGTACAGGCAACAAACAATTCTCAAAAGTCAAATATGAATCAATAAAATCATAAATGCAAAAAGAAGTGTATTATTTCTCTATTATTTAGAATGTCAGTTCTAAAGAGGGTGAGCCCAGGCACATACGGCCCTCCTCCTCCACTTTGTCTGCTACAAATGCACTTAAAAAACAAGTATTCGGTCTTGAAGAAGCTTCAGTTTTCCACCAAATATTGTTATTCAAGCTTGCTACTAATAAGTCAGCCTTTTTACAACCACAACTGAAGCTTACACTTTGTGGATCCATCTGGATCACTTCTTTGTTAGATTTCTCAGGTTTTGTAAGACTGTCAGATTGTTTTAAGTAACGTTCATGCAGGGGAGTCTGCCATGTTTGTTTGTGGAAGCCATTCATGAGCACACGATCAGACAGTGCATGTGTTGCCAAAAAGCAGGCATCTGGATTGAGTTTCACCCCACAGGGGCCGGGGGTCTTCTGCAGATGGTGCTCTCCAAACAAGCAATACAACTCTGATTAATTAAAAGCAGAGGGGCGGAGCTCACATCTACGTTGCATGCATGCTTGTCAAAAGTCCAGTTTTTATAACGTGTACCTCAGGGGAGAAGAGAGCTTCCACATGGCTTTGTGGTCGGGGAAGGAAAAGCTTCATTTACTGTGAAAGCAAGTGACGATTGATCAAAAGTACATCTTTCTCTTTCTGTTAACTTCAAGGAGAAAGTGCTCTGTTTGGAAGTGAAATTCAGGTCCATAGTAGGGAACAGAGGCAACCAATTAGTTTGAAAGTTAGCAGGAAAAATTTGGGCCAGATGGTGTTGTGCAAACAGTTGAAGTGAAGTAAAACATCTCCATCACGTCTGCCAGTGAGAACAAACAAGTACAAGAGTGAGATGTTGCCTCGCTGCAAGGTGGCTCTCATACTCCTAATAGTCTCTTCTTTTCATCCAGACTGAGTGTCCCCAGAATTGCCAAGCATTAATTTCTGGGACCTTTGCAAAGAGAGATGGGGGCCACACTGAGCTACTGTTCTGCCAGAACACAGGATGGCAGGTTTCTTTGAAAAACTCACCACATGATGTCCGTATGATACAAAAACTCGCTAACCCACATTGAGTTTTAGTCCCAGCAGCTGCCATGGTGGTCTAGGAGACTGAATGACACCATCAATCAGGACATGAGCAGAATCGAGAGCCTGAATGTGGAATTTGGCTGAAACCTGGTGAGGTGTAGAGATTCTGGATGTGTTTATGATCATATGGTTTGCTTTGCTGTAAACTGTCACCTTTAATTTGATTAAGTCTGTCTGCAGTGGCCTCTTTAGCCATTTTTACAAATAAATAGTAGGGAGGGGTCTCAGAAGGCAACAAATGACATTAAAAGACCAAAACAGTGGATTAAGCAACAGAGCCTGGCACTATGATGACTATTTCATGATCATGATATATTCACATTATGGATGAAAGAGGAGAGAAGATACCAAGAAATAGAAAACATAATGAAGCAGTTTCATTAGTCAGTATGCAGCTAATTTCAGGTCTCCAGAATGTTTGATAGGGTTCAAATGGCTCTGCCTGGGCCACTCTAGGACATTCACAAAGTCGTCCCTAAGCCACTCCTGTGTTGTTGTTGACTTTGTGCTTAAGGCTATGTCATGCGCTACAGAAAACACTTCCACAGTTTGATGCTGCCACCATCATGCTTTACTGTTGGGACCATACTGGGCAGCAATGAGGGAGGCCTGGTTTCCTCCTGACATGTTTAAGATTGAGGCCAAACAGTTCAGTCTTGATTCTCACAGTCTTTCAGGTGCAGCAAGGCTTTCATGCATTTTGCACTGTGGGTGGCTACTGTCTAGCCACTCTGCCATAAAACCCATAGCGGTGGAAGGCTGCAGTGATGGTTGTCCTTCTGGAACTATGTCCCATTTCCACACAGGATCTCTGGAGCTCAGTCAGCATGACCATTGGGTTTGGTCACCTTTCCACAGCCAGCCTAAAGTGGGCACTTAAGGAACTGCAGCTTTTTGCTCTTCTTTATATTTCAGCCATGGAGGTTACTGTTTGGTTTTATCCAGTGAAGTGAGCCAACAGAACAGCAGTGATACTGACTGAGAGGCCTCACAAAAAGTTTAGCATGCTTGATTTTTCAAACAGACAAACAAATCTTTTAGTCTTGTAGTCTAAATGGCCAATTTTCTCCCCTACTCTGATAATGTGTTGTTGTGTTCATTGCTTTAAAAGGTTAAAGGCCGCTGAGTGTTGAAGTCAAGATCACAGGCGACGGCGAAACAAAACATGGGACAGCTGACAAAGTTGTGTAACACGGTGTGCTCGGACAGAATGGTCAGATAACATTTTAACAGCTGCTCCTGTCCTGAAAAAACAACACAAGTTGAATGTGCCAACACCCCCATCACTGACCCCCACACCCCTCTACCCTGCACACCCACCCCCCCAGGACTGCTGATGTCCTGCTGGAAGAGGAGAGCGGCGGTGTCAGGCCACACAGAGGCTTTGTCAGAGAGAGCTGATGTGGCTTATGCGAAGGTCTGCAGGGGCATGAGAGTCTGTTCCTCCGATTCACATACAGTACCCACAGGCCCCGTGACCACAGAGAGCTCACTTTGGATTTGTGTTTCTCACCATTTTCCCTCCTTTTGGAGGATTCCTTTGGTTCTTTCCCACAGCCTTCATGTTAGGGTCAAAGCAGGAGAGAGAAAGTACATTTAATTCCCACCCAGTGAACTTTGACTGTAGAGACTTTCCTTTAACCCACCACAAAAATTGACTTTTTAAAGCTTTTACTCCAAACATGCTCTTGACTTGACTTACTTTGAAAAAAAAAGAACTTAAATGGTTTGTGTAATACAGATGCAATCCCTCTGTTGTGCAAAGTGGTGTGATCCACTGTATGACTGGAAATCTTCCAACAAAACTGAAAAATTTCAGCCGAAAACAAGCAGTGGCCCTCACACAGATTTGAAGATATATTGGCAGCCGATACAAAAACCTTTCAGGAGAATGTCAGAAAGCTTATTGTGTTGAAGTTTCCTGCGTGAATCATAACACAGTTTCTTAAAGGTGCTGAAGCGGTTCAGTACAGAATATGTCCAACAAAGTTCAGGAAGTGCAAAAAGTCTGCTGACCTTGAAATGAACCAGCAGATTTTTATCTGTGGCAACTGGTCACATTCTCCGTCTTTCAGCGCTGGTGGCCATGGCTACAGTCGTCTTTGTTAGTTAGTGGCCTTCAAAGACTTCAAAGAGAGGGCTGTAAACACTCTGGCTTCCCAGACTGACCACTTGACCCCCGAACGCTCCCGCTTGTGAAGTGCTGTGATAGGAAATGAACTAAAGATTACTCTGGCTGCAATCAGTCAGGAGGATAACAAAGAGATTCACATCGGAGGTTATTAGCCTTTGCAGCTCAGAGAGAGAAGAATACATGCAGATTAATGCTGGGGTGGTGGTCCTTCACATTCAATTAATACTGACTTTGGGTGGCAGGGCTGCTACTTTGAAGAATCCAGACTTCGGCTCTGATATTTTTTACGCCTTTGAAAAGGGCAGCTGCAACAGGAAATAAATAGGAAATAGGGATGAACAGCTTTGGTCAAAATGTCATGTTTAATGTCAGCACGGTCACTGCTGCCGCGGTGAGCATGCCATGATTAACAGTGAACACAAGTCTTTTCCCTCTGCTGCCATGTTCACCTTTTGTGACATTCACACCCTCTGGGTGTAATAAGATAGGATAAAATGTGACTATTTCTGTTAAGAAGAGAAGACAGTGCAGCATATCTCTTAAGGTAGCCAAAAATAACAAAACTCTCATTCAAATTCCCAGTGCAACAAACTGGATTCACTTTTCAATTTGTTTATAACCAGTTATGACATGATTACATTATCAATATATTAGAAATTTAACATAATATTGTCTTACTTTGATTTTTATTTAATTTGGAACCAGAAGTACACAGGACATTGACAACTGAGGCAGAAACTCTCCAAAATTATGTTACATCACTGGGGGAAATCTGGTCCACATGGTCCACATGGAGACATGTGTCTTAATGCATTTTACTTAAAAAAAATAAATCCTAGATATGGTGTCAAGGACACCCACTCACCCACCCACCCCGCATGTGTGTGTGTGTGTGTGTGTTTGGGGGGGGGGTTCAGTGACAAACAAGGGTTGGCAAGATGAAAAAAAAAAAATCCCAAAAACTATTTTTTAAAGCATGCATTTGGTTTGTTAGAATGTCAATTTTATATTTTGGTTGGTTTCAGGTACTTTAAAATACAGTTTTACAATTTAGAAAGTTAGACTAAAATGATGTGAAAATGTCAAATGGTGTAACCATTGTGTATTAAAAGGTACTCATGTAAACAAGTAACTTACCCTCAAAACACTTATCACAACTTATCACATGAAAATAGATTTTATCCAAGAACCTTAAATCTAAATTTAATGAATTTTTGTAATACTGAGGTGGGTACATGTGCCTAAGACATCTCAATTTTCTAATTAACTGGTGGCAAATTTTGCAAAAAAGGTTAAAAGCCAGTTGATCCCTTTGTGATAGAATAGTTCTTTCCATGCCATATTCATTTTTTTCTGTATATTTTAACATTTTGATGAAAAATTGTGGTTACACCAATTGACACAAAACGGTTAAACCACCTGACCATGTTGTTGTTACATAATAAAAGGCAATGTTTGTTTAAGAATTTGATACATCACACAGAATATTTAAAGTCATATGTCTCCTAAACTGCTAAAATAAAATTAATTTATAGTTACTCGGGTAATTCCAAAATGCTTCCATAGATCAAAAGTATTCATACTTACAATATATAATTGCCTCTATAATACATGTTGCTGTTTGTTCTGTAGAGGATCACTAAAAATAACTACAGTATGAAACTATAAAACCTGTCATTTAATTAAGTAACCTGGATTATAAATTTGACAATTGAGATGATACAAATCAAATGCCTTGAAAATCAGTTCATTTCTCAGTGAGCTGTGACCACTTTCATTGTGACCTCCTGTCCCACTTTGCACCTCTTCAATATGGCGCCCGCTGATACAACTTAGAAACCCCAAAATCTACACGTAGAGTTCTTTGTTTTCTGAGGCCTGAAGGCATATTTTCTGAAATCTGACACAATATTGAAACTTGACAGGACCTTGTGTGGTAGGACAGATAGAGGTGGCAGTGGAGGGTGTCTGACTTTTAGGCAGAACAGCTTTTCATCATAGTGTAGAAAATGCTGAAAGGAGCATCAGTAAAGTCAGCCATTTCTCACTGAAGGCAGCCTCTGAAGTCAATCCACGGCAGCTGCCATGTTGACAATGCTGTCTTAAAGAACTTCAGATCAACCAAGAAACAGACAAAAAGGTGGAGTCGAGGCAGGGTCTGAAGTTTTTGCACTTCCACATTGGCTTTGTTTTTCAACTACAGAGGTTGACGCTTGGTCTGTGAGTCATTACAAACATTTGTTGTTTACATCTACACAGTTCTAACTACTCCAAGCCTCTCAGCCTCAACAAATGTAAGGTGTGTTGCCAAAACTGTGCGCATAAAAGCATGAATCTTGTGACAAAGCAGAAATCCTGGAGAAATCGAGTCTATATTTAGACATTTAATCACATATTCAAATTAGTTGGTAAAAAATTCCACTCTTGAAACTTGTTTAACACTTTTTCAGTGGGAAAATTTGTAGTAAATGTAAGTGTGTCACAGTGTATGACTAATGTGATGAAAAATAGTCACAGTGATTGTTTAATCAAGGCCAGATTATTGGCACGACCTCGATGCACTGCTTTCCTCAACGGCACCCATTATGCTCTCACGGTGCCAAATAAAACAATGATGATGACAGCACTTTTTTAACGGTACATGGTGTTACTGGTCTTTGTTTGTTTAGGTGACTAGTTTGATCGGATTCCTTAGGGTGAGATTAATTCTTGAATACATGATCCGTTGTCCTCAGTGGTACAAAAACAATCTCAGACAGTTAAATTTTCTCTCAGTATCATATTCCATGTTTCAGATGCAGAGTTGTGCACTCATTAGCAGCTCCACAGCAGCTTTTTGGACAAAGTGTGCCATGCTTCAAATAAAATTTTTGTGGCAACATCTTGTAGACAATCGCCATGTTGCAACAAAAGTGTGTCCCATCATTCACGGTGTGGTAAGAGGTTCGTTTCAACACCACCAGCCAAGTCAGGAATAGTAAGTCTCCCTTTATGCAAATAAAAAAACTGCCAAGAGAAAATAGTCTGACAGCTCGTACACTCTTTCCACAGACTACAAAGAATGCGTGGATTAGAATTCTTACATGCAGTCTTGTAATCATTGTAAACAGCAGCGTACAGAGATAGTCACCACCGTAGGTATCCTGGTGCCATGAAAACCAAAAAAGCCAGAAACAAACTTGAGGTATTATTCTCCTTTTTAATTTGTTGTTTTTTTCACTGTGATTTGTTTGTGAGTTTAATGGGAGGACACGCTGCAGATGATGAATGTAGGTTTGTTGTATTGTTGCAGAAATAGCCAGTGATGTTTGTGTGCGTCTGCAGGAACCACATTTAGTATACTTGCCTTACTGAGGGGATAAACAGAGGATTCATGTGGATATGCCCTACCACAATAATGACTTCTCCACAGAGGGCTCTTTGAAGAAGCACTTCTGTTTTCATTTAAGTCCAGAAATGAATATGCTTGCTTCTTAGACGTTAAACTATTGTGTTGGCTAGCATCCATTGTGTGCTCTTGTCTCTACTTTTTTGCAGAACCTCCCTCTCAGCCGTGACTCAAACACTCATTGTTTGCCTAAAAGGGAATAAATTCACGTACAGGATTGTCTTGATGGTAGAGCTGACAATGCTGCAGAGATTTGTGGTTTCAGTGGAGTCAGAGAATCTCCTCTGGGTAATTGATGCAGAAATTATAGACCAGAAGGAATCAGATGCTGTTCATATGATGACCTCTTGAGTTTTAAATCATGCAAGAAATCAGCACTGAATATAAAAATTACATGAGGCTGATCATGGCTAACAGCATAATAAAATACAAGGACACCCTGGATACTTTAAACAAGCATGCATAAAAAGATTAAGATAAAGATGCAAATAGGTTGCAGTCACTGCATTCTGTTTTCCTTGGATGCTAGACACTAGAAAACACATTTCTACATAGCTTCCTCTACCAGGTGTTTTATCTCTTCAGTCTTAATAAATAAACTACGATTTGATGAATAATGTTTCTAATGCTGATTTGTTCTGTATTTTGTCTGAGTAATTCCCTTAAGCCGGACATACAGTGTGCCATTTCAAGCTGACCCTATGACAGTCGTTGCAGAATATCAACTCATACTGTGCACCTGAATCGCTTATGATGCACGACCATCGCGCACGATTTGTGTGCTCACACTGTACATCTGATGGTCGTGCCCGACCTGAGTGCCCACACTGTACGAGTGAAGTCTGGACAGACTGTGACAGAAATCTGCAGAGTTTCCTTTTGGATAAAGTCTCACACATTGAGGATGAAGAGTTTCATGTCATATCCTCCCTCTCTCTCTCCCACTTTCTCTCTCTATCCCACAATCATAAACAGCATCACCACCTGCGTCAGCTGCAGGTTCGCAGGTCTGCAGGTAGCAATGTTTCCTGCCTTTTTACTTTGTTATAGTGGGAGTGGAGGGGCATCAGAAAGTAATCCCAGCTGTTGTCATGGTAATTTAGAACTTTGTCTGACAGTTTACAAAGGAAAAAAAATCCCCCAAAGTTGTTGCTCTGAGTGTAAAAGTGTCTGGAGTCATATGACCAAAATGTCAAACATGTCAGAAATCCATCCGATCAGTCGGGTCGTTGTCGGCCATCGTATCTCCCTGTACACGGCAAGACGAATGACGCCCGATCTGACAGCATAACTTCCAAGTGAGTCATGCAACTCAAATTCGTTGCTGGATCAGAAGAAATTCGCCCGGCTTTAACACATATTCCAAGAAAAGATTTTTACAAGATTATCCTCTCTCCAACACCACAGCTAAATTTATGAGTTTTCTAACCATGTGTAAAAAAGTCACTTGCTTGCATTGGACACAAGGAGGCATTATCCATACATTTATGGATATATGAACATCAGTCACATACGTAGGATGAAATTAGTCCCATGACGCCTATTGTACCACATACCAGATCCAAACCCCCTCCATAACTCTTACTGCTGACCATGCCAACACAGAGACATCCTCTGCCTTACCTACCATACCACACGGCCATTGTAGCCCAAACAGCATGGCAACCTTCAACAGACCCATGCAAGCTTTGGTGTCATTATTCTAAGAGATAAGGGAAAATGTAAAATAAAACAACAATACAATCATTGAAACAACTTTTGACTAAACAGTGCCTGCTCCAAACATACCTATAAACAAATGTTTATAACAGTGTTACTCAGCCCTGCTCAACCAAAGAGCCAGATTGTTGAAAGATGCCTTTGCAAGAGCCAAAATGTAAGTGGTGAAAAGTGGCAAAAAAGAGTTGAAATGGCATTGAAATGGTGGAAAAAATAATCAAAAATCAGCTAAAAGAGGTAAAAATAGACAGAAATGGGGCAAAGTATATAAAAAATGGCAAAAAAAAAAAAAAAAAAAATGGGTAAAAGGTGAAAAAAGAATGGGGAGGAAAAAGTGGCAAAAATGGGTGAGAAGTTAACAATAAATTGAATAACGGGTGGCTAAAATGGTAAAAAAAAAAAAACAACAACAACAACAAAACAGGGCTAAATTGGGCAAAGAGGTAGGAAAACAGGGGAAAAAGGAGAAAGTGGAAAAAATGGGAGAAAGGAGTGATAATTCAGCTTAGTATAAAGTGGCAAAAAATGGCAAAAAAACAGAAAAGAATGCAAAAAGCAAGACAAAAGAGGCAAAAAATTGGTGAGAAAGTGGCAAAAATGGACAAAAAGTGGCAAAAAGAAGTGACAGAAGCAGACTTAAAGCAGTGAGAATGTATCAAAAGTGGCAAAAAATTGAAGTGTGTGAAACAAACTGATTAATGTGACTTGCAATAGATGATTTCTGAGGTCAAAGCTTCTCTTTTAAAGATTTTTCTGGGGAATAACATTTTAAATTGAGACATAAAGGAGCCACAAATCATCACAAAAGAGCCACATAAGGCTCAAGAGCCACACGCTGAGTATCGCTGGTTTATAGGTGTGTTAAATGGGTGCTTCAGTTGGTATAAGGGACCCGTGTCAATTACACAGATCAACCAGCTAGCTCATTTATATATAATTTGGCTCCAGATGAGTGTGTCACTGTCTGCGGGGGTGTTTTGGCTTCACTTAAATACAACAGAAGAAGACAGAAGGAGATTGTCCATATTGATATACAGTTATTGGAAGGCATTAAAAACATTTCTGAAGACACTGAAGGAGCCTGTGTTTAATATGCTGTAAAAATACATTATACAACCAGGACGATGATTGGTCATGTAGATCAACTTGTTCTTGCTGAGTGTGATAGAGTGGATTTCCCCTCTTTATAAAGTGACAATGCTAATAATTGTTGAGGAAGCCCTCAAGCACTCACCAGTTTTACAATGGGAGAAATGAATAAGAGCTCATCCAGGCCTGTGTGGACCAGTCACTGACAGTATTGTGGTCTGCCGAACATGTCTGTGTAAACTGGAAAGATAATTCTATGCCTGGTTCTGTTAAAAGGCTCGGTGGAGTTGACCGCTGTCCCAGTTGCATTCCTCAGGGGCAAGCTGTCCAATGTTATCTCTGCTCACTTGGACCGAGGCCTCTGAAGCCACAAAAGAATCACTGTGTTGGCCTCTCTTCACCCGCACCTCATCATATTCGCTGGAGACGAGAGACCAAGTTCAGAAGTGTCTGATTATGCTGACGCCACAGAGTCAAAGGATGCACCTGCAGATGACAGGTGTTTAATCCATCTTCTTGAGGTACCTCCGCTCTTCAAAGGAAACTTGGCTACAGGCATTTATTATGAGGTATGTCTATGTAACTTTATTTCAAATCTATTCTTTTGATTTCTTAATGCTATCTAAATACATCAAAATAACCTTGCATGCAGGTTAGCACATGATAGCCTCCCTCCAGGCAAACATGACTGTATCTGGTGGAGTTTCCCCAACTTCACAGGGAAGCAGTGCCACGTAACAGACTCTGCAGGTGTGTAATCTCAAATCTCAGATGGAAGAGTGGAGGAGTGTCAGCGTGTGGAGGGGGAGGCTACAGGTTCAGGTGCTTCATTGGGAGTGGGGCAGGCTCTGTGGTGTAACATTATCGTGTGGAGGGATTAGGGTTGTTTGAGGGGAGATAAGACGCAGCGAGATCACAGCGCTGTTAAATGTATCTGCCAGAGCCAGCACAGGAGCAGCAGCGACTGGGAGGGAGACTCTGCCAACATTCCTGGAGATCAGCACCGGCTGAAAGCTCCCATCTCTCTGCTCCTGCTGCCAAAAACTTCAAGAATATCAGATAGGGGAGGCTCTTATGTAGCCTCTAACACCCATTAACCATGGCATTGAGTATCTGAGATGGGTAGACTTTAAAAATAAAGTAGGCTCCTTTAAAATCTTTCAAATTTGGCCCATTAAAAGATCTGAAAGTGCACACACTGACAAGATAAGTCATTTTATATGGATGGGAGTGACTCTTTGGTGCTTTAGATGTGTGTATTTGCCTTCATGGAGCCAATCAGCACAACACCCAGCTTGTTTCAAGGCTCCAAATAATCTTCAAAATTGCAGATGACAACCTTTATAAAAGAGGATGATGGACATGAGAGCTCAGATGGGGTCAAAGTTGCACTGTAACAGGATGCATATCACAACCAGCAAGCTCATTAGCAGATTTGTAAATTTGTGAGGACATCTAGTGGTTGAAGTAAGAAGCCCAAAATGAAAACACACATTTACAGGAAGCAGCCTGTATGTGAAGTTCTGAATGTATGAGAGTGAGGGACATTGAAGAGCTGTCAGGTTATAATGGCACATGCACAGTGTGTGAAAGGACTGACCTGAGGGCATGATGTCCGTTTTAGATGACAAGGTCCTCTCCACACCTGAGCCGGCGCAAAACTCAATACCGGTCAGTCATCACAGGCCTTCTAATTTGAAACCCATTGACTTGCATTCAATAGAGTACAAGCACTCACAGGCACTCATGTCCTCCAGCTATGAGAAATCCTTGCCACTCTGATCTGCTATCATGACGAACATAAACAGTGGAGTGTTTGTCCTCTAACCCTGTGATCTCACTCAAGACATCATGAACACAAACTTTGTTTCTCACTGGTCCTGTGTCTTCAAGGAGACAGGATGTGTTTGATCTGCAGGTATGTGCGGCAGAGACGAGGTAAGGTATATTAAAGGTCGAGGAGAGACAGCAGCGAGTGTACATCAAGTGAATGATGACATTTGAGAGAAAATGAGTCACTTTTTCTTCTTGAGTCAGTAGAGATGCAGCAACACTTAACTCATAATACAGACTCATGATTCACAGGCTCAGGATATGATTTTTATCATGGTTTGTAAAAATGTCATAGGACTTGAGCTTGTCCAATCCACAGGCTACACTTACACATCCACAACCATTCACACACTGGTAACAAGTGGCCATCAGTAATAACTAATCCCTGTCATATGCATTTACATGCCACTGATGAAGCAATGAAGTGGGACATGCATCCCAGCCCCTGAGCTTTGGTTTGAAGCCTGAACTGGTTGAGAAGTGATAGACTCAAACACTGACCCATAGTAGCAGAATAAATATGATTTTTATTTTAGTTCTGCCATATATCAATACAAATATCTGATAACACTTAACAATAAATGCACACTTTTGAATCAGGAAAGCCAGAGCCGGCCCCCGCTGTTCTTGTGCCCTATGACAAACTTTGGTTTGGCCACCCATTCCTCAAAATCTTATAGTTAACCCAGAAAAAAGTAACATTATACTTACTAATAGTAATGTAGCAGTTTTCTTCTTCTCCTTAAGATAAGAGGACTTCGTTAGGCCTATTAGGGTTCTACCCAGACTTCAATACTAGGTCTTGGACATTGTACCCCAGGTGATTATTAGCATTGTCCCAATTCTGATACCAGTACTGTAAACATACCAGTATATGCTGAAAAGAAGATACTGGTATCAGCGAGTGCTTGTATTTATGCACTGATCTAATACTTTTGTAAACTTAGCACAAAAAAGTAAGGACATTTCTGTTTGGTAAATTATTTCTTCATTGTAACAATGCTTCTTGGCAATAAATCCTATATTGTTGGAATGCCGGTTTATTACCCTTTTAAATGGTGCCACATGTTTAAGGAACATACATTTGTGGGATGAGCAGCAGAGCTGAGTATGTGAGTTGTGCCCAAGAAGAATGTGCCAAATCTTCTCTGCCAATGCCAAACAGCTTATTTTGCCAAGTGGTAATAAGCAATTGCATTAAAAGCAAAAAAAAAAAGGCCAAAAATATATCTTTAAAAAATTATGTGTTTTGCCATGCCAATGTGCAAAGCTTGGTTCTTTTCTTAATGTATTGTTCACTTAGGATAGGGGTGTCCAACGATGGCCCGGGGGCAAAATGCGGCCTGCAGTCCATCTTTTAATGGTCTGCAGCACACTCTAATAAAATGAAATATAGCCCACATTAGAACATGACACTAGACTGTTGATAAAAAAGCCAATAGTATGGCTTAGGAGGGCTGCTTTCATGTATTTGTAAGTATCAAACACAGGTGCCCTTAAGTCTCAAGGAAAAGTTCATGATACCAAAAAAGGGGGGAAGGTCAGACTTGTATTTTGTTGAGGGTAAAAAGAGTCATAACCATAAAAAAAAACTAAGGCACACTGTATTGAAAAAGTTAAAAAGCCTCTAGACTGTACTGCACTTCTAAGTGTCAGCACAAGGTGGTGCTACCATGCTAATTCTGTAAACAAACATTTTGATAAGAACAATTTATTGATGTATTTTTTGCGACTAAATTGAGACAACACTGCAAATGGTTTACATATTGGCAACTAAAATAATTACAAAAAATCAGATTTATAATACCCTTATTGATTGCCAGTGGTAGCCAGGGCCCACAAGCCCTCCCCAAAATCCTTAAAATGATAGTCTTTTTTTGCCTTGTCAGCTATTAACAAGTCATTTCAGCATACTCAGTCACTATGCATATCTTAACTTACATTTGATTGATTTTACTAACTGCAATTCCATGAAGAAGAGGTATATGGAAGTGGCCCCACCATCCTTATACATTTCTGTATGTGGCCCTTGATGGAAAAAGTTTGGACACCCCTGACTTAGAATAACAAAGCTGGTTTTCCATGGCAATATGTTTATTTCTTGACATCACCGGAAAATAAACCTTTGGTTTAGAAATATTTGAAACAGTCATAAATAAATCCATGTTTTAATCTCACACCAGTGAAGACACATTATTTAAATTTAAATACAATCTTTATTCAGGGTCATAGACATCTCTTTAAGGTATAATCCAATAAACAGTAACACAGGCATTTCAAGTTCAAGGACAAATAATTCACTTTTACAAGAACAAATTGAAGAAGTTTTGTCTTTTAAAGATACATTTCACTAGCTGTTACCTTCCAATTTAAACAGCAGACGACAAACCAAATACAATTTAACAATATTCCTATAATAGTACCTTAAATAAATATGTCAGCATTAAAGGTTATGAAATGGAATCATGACAATATTTTGAGAATTCACAGTATGATGTCCTTTGCAATATTTTAAAACTTTGTATTTTCTTTTTTATTTATGGCCCTTAAGTGTCTTTTATGATATAAACTTTAAAATAAATAAATATTGTAATACAATTTGATTTTACAGAACATTAACAGGCTAAAGTATCTTAGTTATTTTAATTTACATATCGCCACATTAGTCTATTTACTCAACTAATACAGACCAGATCACCTTTCTAAAGGCTAAATTAGGATTTTTTATACTGTGGCTGAACAGAGACAAGTGAATGTGATGGGATAAGACATCAGGAAAATATCTGTTTTATTTAAATTGTCCCTGTTTGATTTAATTTGACCTCCAACAAAGTTAGAAATCTGTAAACGTCATTAAAGTTTCATTGTTGTCCTGGAATAAATACTGTCATAGCTTGGTATGTTTATATAAATATATATCATAGATGTATTGCAGAGTGAAAAGTGAGGTTGTTTCTTTGTAAACATGTGACCACAATACCCAGGTTTAAAAGAAAATATGACTTGAAAAATAGATAAACAATTATGATAAATAAAATTTAAGTTAATGGATCCATTAAAGCTCCTGTGAGAAGTTTTAGGTGATAATATTACAGGCTGAAATGAATAGTGATGCCTCTTCATGGCCTCACAATTTGTGTCTATATTGTAAATAGTAGTGACTGAAACTGCTGGGGTTGGGTAAGATGTCAGGCATTTTTTTCAGGTTCTATGGCAAAATGGTATGTTAGAAGACTGCGATATGATTTTTTTCTTTTTGTAAAAAATAACTAAATTAGTTAAGAGGTAAGAGATACTGCTTTGTCTACAGGGGGTGCTAAAATCAACTCAAAATGACATTTCCTCACAGGAGCTTTAACATTTCAGCCATCATACAGAATCTGTGTTTTTGGTTTGATACCTTGCCAACACAAAATCACAAAATAAATAAATAAAGATATAAATTAATTTAAAAAAACAAGCAGTTGGACTCCCTGCTCCTGTTATGTAAGGCAGGTTTACGAACACCTGAACGATTGCTGTAAATGCTGCACACTCACAGGCATAGACGTGATTTTTTTTTGTGTGCCTCATCCTCACGGAGTAGCAACAAAGCACTACACGAGCAGCTACTGCTGTATTACATCACTATCAAAATGCTGTCGGTGTGAACATTTTGGTACTAAGTGCTCGCTATTTGCTACAATGTTATTGTTATTACAACACGTTACTATTGTGTTATCCTGCTGCTCTAATAAAAGTTTAAAGTTTAAACTTACAACATTCATTAACAACTCATGAAGGCCTTCGCTGTGTACAAGTCTACAAAGGCTTTAAACATGCAACATTGACTCAACCTCCTGGTAATGGATTTTATTTGTTTAGATTTTTTTCTTTGAGGAGATGAGAGGTCCACATAAAGACTGCTTCATCTTAAACTTTAATCCACATTTGTGACAGTAAGTTTAGACAATAAGTATGTGTAAACTACTGCCTTTAAATAATACACTATAATTCTTCACAAGTAGTTCTCTAAACAAAGTAAGTTATAAACCATATACAGTGCCTATTAAAAGTATTCACTCCCTATTGAGTTTATAAATCAATCAGTGCCAATGTCGAAATTTAACTTTCTGACAAAAAAAAAATTACAAAAAAAAAAACCTCCTAGGGTCCAATCACTGGTTAATCAGTATTCCTGACTACCATTAAACCATGAAGACAAAAGAACACCCAAGCAACTCAGAGAAAAGGTTACTGACAAGTATAAGACAGGGGATGGATACAAATTGGCAAGACTGTGTGTCTAATGCTGACGACATCAGGAGAGTGGGGATGGAAAGGGTCAGCTGCCTGTTATGAGAACAACAGCTGTGGTTTTATGGGCACCTGGCGCGCTTTCCTGGGCCTGATACAGCTCACCGCATACTGGATGCCCGGGACCCGGTGGGCTGGTCTTGACGCTGGTGGCATTTGCGTGCGTCATAGAGCGGGCAGCTGGGAATATACCTGGAGAGACGGGGCATGGGCCTGGTACAGGCCTGGAGAATGGCTTACAGAGGCCGGATCAGTACAGGACCAAGGTTGATGTGGCAACGTGTCAAACTGGCATATACTACCATACCGGACCTGACCTGACCTGATGGATGCAAAAAATGTTCCAAGACACTGAACATCCCTCAGAGTTCAGTTAAATCCATCATTAAGAAATGGAAGGACTATGGCACATGTGTATATCTGCCTAGATGAGGCCATCCTCACAAACCGAGCGACTGTGCAAAAAGGAGACTAGTGAGAGAGGCCACCAAGACATCTATGACTACTCTGAAGGAGTTACAAGCTTCAGCAGCTGAGATGGGAGACACTCTCATTACAACAACTGTAAAAGCTTTATTGTGTAGGAATTTGGGAGACTCAATGGTCAAGTGGAAGAAAGTTCTTTGGTCTGATGTGAGCAAAATGGTGCTTTTTAGCCATCAGACAAGATGCTATGTTTGGAGGACACCAAACACTGCACATCACCACAAACACAATAATGACTTTGTAGCACAGCGGTGGTGTCATCATGCTATGGGGATGCTTCTTAGCTGCCAGCACTAGAGGGCTGATAAAGGTAAAGGGTAAAATGATGCAGTAAAATATAGGAAAATCCTGGAGGGCAATCTTATTCAGTCTGCAAGAGAACTACGGCTTGGGACAAAAACTATTTTCCTGCAAGACAATGACCCAAAGCATACAGCAAAACTACACAGGAATGGTTAAATACAACAAGGTGTATGTTCTGGAGTGGCCAAGTCAAAGCCCATTCCTCAATCCAATAGAGTATAAGGGGACTTGAAAAAGGCTGTTTAAGCCATATCTCTATGCAACCTGATAGAGCTTGACAGAGCTCAAGCTTGATTGAGACCTATCCACACAGACTCAGTGCTGATTGCAGTTATGAGTTCATCTACTAAATACTGACTGGGAGATGGTAAATATTTATGCAATCACTAACAGATTTTTTGTTTAACTAAAATTACTTAGTAGAAATCTATTTTAACTTTGAAATTAAATGTTTTCATTGTAATTTTTTTTTTGTCAACAAAGGCTAAATATATCGCCCATTATTGATTTATAAATCAGTCCAAGAAGATGAGTACTTTGTATAGGCACTGTAATTAACAGTTGGTATTGATGCAGCTAGTTTGAAATTCAGTTAATACATTCAGATTAATTGCCAGACCATGGAGTCAAAACTAATATACTCCTAGGATATAACACTGAAAATCAATGGCTGCATGCAAAATCACCTACTTCTCACTGTATAGTGCATGCACTACTTTGTAGCATTGATCAAATCATGAGTGAGCATTATCATACCCGGTAGTCGACTCCTTTTGTCCCATAATGCAATATGAAAATTATTGTACAACCGATGGTCACAAACCAAGCATTATATACCACCATGCATTGCTGTGCAAAGCTTTAGCAGCTTTTAGTAGATTTTTCACTACTTGGCAATGCATGACACACATGAACGTAGAAACACAGTAAAATCTGACATTTTGTAGCATTTCAAGAGAATATATTACCTGTTTAAATAAACAGTGAAGTTTGATGGAGTTAGGTTCAGTTTACATTATGATGATGACAAGCACAAGGTCATACTGGAATAAATGAGTTGTACTGTGGAAATATGTTCATAGTATCATTAAAAATACAGCACTCTATAGATATAACACCAACTCAGTAAAGTGTTTAACCTGATTCTTTTTAAATCTCTTTATAATACTCATTTACTAGTGTTTGCAATGTCCTGTACTTCTTCTGTTTTTATTTATATAATTTCAGTGATTTTTGGGTTTTATTTATTATTTGTTGCCTAAATATATTTGTTTTACTAATTGCCGATTAACGTGTATGTCTTTACCCTTATACCCTGTATTAATTCCAAAGCACTTTGTAACTTGTTTTGTAAAAAGTATCACATAAACAAAGATTTTATTATTATGTAAAAACATGCTCAGTATATTAGTTCTCTTTGAAAATTTGTGCCATTATTTCCTATTGATCCCAGCCAGCGTTGCTACATATTTTTTATTGTGCCACAGTACTGATGCCATAGTCCTAGGTACAACACTGACAAGGGGGACAAAGGTGATCCATTTTATCCTCATTAGTGAGAACTGGGTGCACAAGGCACACATGGAGGACTAAGGAATCAAACTTGCTGTTTAACCTTTTCTGTCTGGCTTTGTCATGAGCAGTGTTGGGTGTAACACAGAGCAAAGAAACGCATTACATTTGAATCAGTAATGTAATCTGTTACTATTGCAAACTTAGAGTTCACATTACCTTTACTGTTAAATAATAATCTTGTTATTTGTGTCCCTTTTAGTCATGGGACACTCGCTAGTTCAGGTGAATGACACATTAGCTGGAGTCCATGAAGGAGAAAGAGGAAAATGGGCAGTGCGGTCCAAAAAAAAATCAAATCTTTCCAAACACCTGCAATGGCATCTTATTAACACAAAGCTAGAAGCTAAAGACCCCCGGAGCCAAAGTGAAGTTCAAGAAAAACGGCATGATACCGACAACTACCAGGCAGCAAAAGCTCCACTTTCAACATCAGCCACAGGTAATCACAAAGCAGAGATAAAAAGGCTTGAGTGGCATATATAGTGGAGGAAACGTTCCCTACTGTGGCCCTGTTCTATTTTGTACTATGAGCAAAAAGGAGAGATCTTGAGTTTGTTCTCCTTCCACTAGCACCCATCACATAACGGTCAATTTATTCACAAGTGTGCTCATGTCACAGTAGGATGTACATGCAAATGCAAGGTTAAACAGCAAAATTGATTGCAGCCTTAATTTTTGAGGACGCACACAGCCGACACAGCAAATAGATGAAGGGAAGTACGACAGCTATCATAAGTAAGCACATATTCGTTTAAGTTTAAGTCTGATTCTTGCCATAATAAATTAAAAGTTGCACTTGTAAAACCAGAACGTAAGAAGGTAAGAAGGTTATAACAATCAGTTCAAATGCTTTCCCAGGAGACTGGGCTTTAGGGCCTGCTACAAAATATTAGCATGCTAAGTCACAGCTACTACACTAAAATATTGGCTACTACATTAAAAAGGTGTGGCCAGAATTTGCTCATTATATCTTCTTTAGAGATTGCATAAGAACTTCTTATTCTCTCCTTGACTGTAGCTAGATTGGAGATTGTAGCCTGAGCCCTCTTTACTGAAAAAAATCGCCAAAACTTTTATTTCCTACTCACAGATGGTTTAAAGAACTGTAAAGAGCTAGAATGAAACTCTGCCAGTCAGACCATTAAAAGCTACAGCAGTCAGCCTTCCCCTTAGGTATAATTGTGCTGCTGCACAGATTCATTATGCTTTCCTTTCTCTTTAACTCAAGAGATTAAGTCTCACACTGAGATTCAAACTCAAATTTTATTCCTTACAAGCCTGAGATGAGCCTGAATGAATTAAATGCCAGGATAAAATACTTTGTAGTGTTTGTTGGCGGTTTCCAGAAGCTTCTGAACGCTACATGAGCTCATTAACTGCAATTAGCTCGGTTTCACCTGATAAATGTTTTCGAAGCTCTACCATCTGGACATTAAGCCACCCACTGTGCCGCAAATTGCGTCATCTTTGGGACAGGGTGACTTTTCTGTTGTCAAATTAACAGAAATCGGGGTCCCCTGCTGTTTTTTCTCTAATCAAGATGGTATAAGTGGTTCTACATAAACCCTCATCTCTTAGAGAAGAAAAGTGAGTGAAAATTCATCTCACAAATCAAGCATACATATAGCTAAATGAATAAATGGAATATGTCAAATTTTTGACTTGTTTACATCGACTGTATTGGAATTTTTAATAGAAACACATTTTTAAGATTGTGGGTGGTGCACCTCAGCAGACACGCTAGCTCCTACTTCAACAGTATCTCTCTAGTTACATTGGTTAAAGTCCCTGTAAAGTTAATAAAAATCCGTAATTTAGGTTTGTTGTATGACAGGCCACTGGGTTTTGAAACACCAGGTCAAGAGTCATGAAAAACATCTCTAACTTTATAAAATTAAGCTTCAAAATCATGAAAAATTAGGAAGTAAAATCTGCTCTAGGATGGTGTGGGCGGGTTGGTTAGAAAATGCTTCTGATCAGAGCTCAGCTGCCTGACTCTGTGCCAGAGCAGAGACAGAAGTCAGGGATTAAATTTACTGTTTTCTGGTACAAATCTCCCCTTTATGATGATATCAGTTAACAACAGACTGTACTGAGATGAACTGCTCTGTGATTTTATATCACTGTAGCATTAAGGGGGCGGGGTAATTCCCCATCAAGACTGGTGTTGTCATGGCTCAGATATTTGCCCTGCCCAAATTAAACCAAGCCAGGAAAGAGGTGAATATTCTAATGGTCCAAATCAAAAATCCCCTCACACATAGATCTCAGTGTTTTCACATGTTCACAGCAACCTTATTCCAACATCTATCTCATATCATATATCTCTGTGTTTAGACACAAAGTCTGGTTTTCACTTCATAGGGACCTTAAAGACAGAGCCAGACCTGTATTAGCTTCTTTAACAAATAAAGTCAACTCTAACTTCTTTGACTCAAAAATGACTTGAAGTCAAAATATTCTTGAGTCTGGAAAAACTGGAGTCAAATTCCTTGTTAAGTAAGCATACTTGGGAATGAAGCTGATTCTGGTTTTGAAGCAATGAAGTGTCAGATGCCAACTATCACCATTCTGTGTTAAATTCATTGCAAAAAATACAGCATTTTTTATTCCCTGAAAAGAAGTGATTTTGGATTTACAAGGTTTTGGCCTGATGCTGGTAATAAGAAGAAATGCGGGGCTGTGACAGCAGGGAGACAGTCAGGCACACACACAACTGGTATGAAAGGCAGGCACACAACAAAAACAGGTGAGTTGATATCTAATGGTTAAGCATTTTAGAGTTGATTTTAACTCCCAAGTATAATTTGAACTCCATTCTGAGTGAAATTGTTGTCAGTGTTAGAGTTATTTGACAGTGTTGATTCACCAGTGTTAGTTCAACTCTGTAGAGAGTCAATTTATCTAAGCTGCACCCACTGGGATTTCAAATCTGGGGGATGTGTGGGCGGAGTTTCCCATCATGCCATTGGGCAGAGTGTTTAGATGTTTTTATATGAGTTAAGTTGTGCAGTAGCTGTACGCAGCAAAAAAATAAAAAAAGCTGTCAGTCTGAAACTGGCGTGAGGGAAGAGATGAACGAGGAGGGGTAGTGTTGGGTTTAGGGAAAGTGGAAGTTTGGCCAAAGAAAAGCTTTGTTTTCCTCTCAGAGACTGGCACTGATGTGCAACATACTCTGAAAGTCACGTGTCGTATCTTCAACATTACCATGTACAGCAGCAGCAGGCTATCTGCTACACATTTGCATGCTAAGATAACCAGTATTAAATAACGTCAAGAATCTGCCTTTGTGTAATGATACCCAAATGTGTCTGAATTTTAAACTACTGCTTCATAGCTGTTTAATTTTAATTGCTAGCAGGAGGATTAGAAGCTCATTAATAGTGACATCCACATTATTTCACAAAAGTATTAAAGTGTCAATTATTTCCTCAACAGTTCTCTAAATTATTCTGGCACTTCTGAGACACACTTTCTACTACTGCATATGACAGAAGAATGTTTACAGCCAGTCTGCTTCTGGGAGTTTGTACAAAATTAGCACACAGCCAACAAACTGTCACATCAATTTCTGCAGTGAAGCTGACTCAAGGTTGCAAGACAACCTAAAGAAACAGAATTGAAAGAATTTGTCTTCCAGCTGCATGGTTTTTGGCCTCTTCAATGACCCATCAGGAGGTTTGTGAAGAGCAATCTGAAAAGTCAAATTAACCTGTGCTGTGGTGTGTCGCCTCAGGGGAGTGTTCGGCAGCTGCTGTGTGACCAGCCTTAAAACTCAAAGATGTTCCCCAAAGCTCTGCATTTTGTATTTTCTTCTTGACATTGGTGTTTTTATCTGTGGATGCTTTTTTTTTAGTCTCTGTATTATCAGGAACATTAATGTGGGGTCAGCTCCCTAAAAAGCTTTCATGCAATTTATCTCAGTGAGTATGAAAAATCTTAAAACCATTGAACTATCTCCTGCAACAAATGAGCATATCCGAGGTATACGTATAGAAGATCTAGACTGCGACTGAACTGGTTACATAAGCTACTTCCACAAAATATTTTTTTTACTGATAAATCTATCATATCAAAGATTATACAACAAATATAACTATTACCTCATTACTAAAAATATAGACTAGTACCATTTAGAATAAACTACCCATTAAAATATATTCTGACTGAGACAGAGTATGGTGGCACAGTGACAGGATGTTTATCTCTCAGTTAGAAACAGTGGTTAGCTTCACTATTTCTTCCTTATCTTTTTCATTTTGGTATCATTACTGAACAAACAATAACAAAAGAATAAAAAGGTCAAACAGTGTAAACATTGTACCAGTTCAAAAGCACATGTCACAAGACGTGGTCAGCAAACATCATCACAGGTGAGCGCTGACAGCTTTTTACTCCTCCTCCATTGACTTCTCAATCTCTTTCAGCCTGCGGACAAACTCCTGAGCCTCCCTGTCTCCGATGCGAGCGTTCAGCATCCTCATGATTGGCTTCTCTGGAGGGGAGAGCAAACAGATGAGAGCAGCTCCAGCACCTGACACAAATATATCTAGACTGAATGGCTTTTCATATCGCATTGGTGAAGTAATTGGAAACCTAGTACTATACCCTGAGGTCTCTCAGGAAGCGGATATTATGTCTGCTAAAGAAAAAAAAAGGTACAGCCAGGAGCTATTATGTACCGCTGGGTTTACTACGAGAAAGGTGGAGGATGACAGGCTGGACGCTCTTGCCGGCTGCAGAGGCGTTCGGCCTCCCAGGCCAGCAGAAGTCACTGAGAGGAGCCACGGCTTCCCCGGCGAAGTCGTTGGTGGAGAGCCAGTCATAATCCATCACAGTGAAGGTCAAACAGGCATACCTGTGTCTGTACTGCTCAGGACTCACATGGCTGGAAGAGACAATAACAAAACAAAATAAGACACAAGTCTGTTTTTCTTTATGCAGTGCCAAATCTGTCACCTTGTGACACTTTAGATAAAAAGCAGAAATAGGTGGTACTTTATGACATATTCATTCAAATGACAAAAATATTTACGGACTATTACACTTGGCAACAGTCGGTATGTTTAACATGAACCGTTATGGCAAAATCTGGCGGAGATACGCCATGATAAATTCTTGCTTCATGTTTTACCTTAACTCTGTGAAGCACTTTAGTCAATTTAGGTTTTCAAGCCAACTCTAATGGTGAAGTTGACTTGACTTAATATGCACAGTAGGAGAAAAGAGGATGTCTCCCTTCACCACAGCAAGTGTTAATATGTCCCCTTTCAGGGAGTAACAAGTAATCTTCTTCCTGTTGACAATGTAAACAGTGTTGTACTAACCAGTCGTATGCTGACCAGAACAGGCATGGACAAATTCTACAGTGTTTGTGTAATTGTGTACGCCTCTGCCCAGTTTGTTATCAGACTTTGAGGCAGGAAAGGTATTTATACGTCTGTGAGTGGTGTTATCAGGCCGCATCGTTACAGATTATGGGCCATGAATTAGGTTATGATATGACAGAGGAGTCGACATATTTAAGAGCTGATGTGCCGCCACTTTATTTTGTCTTCACATTGACAAATGAATTGATTTATAAAAATATGTGGTCAAGTTCAAATGAGACTGCTGCTACACCATGGCTACATCTGAGCTAATCGTACACTGGTGGCAGCCATTGCTATCAGCTTCTTAACCCCGGATGTATTTACTGCCTCATTCTTCTTAAATGACGGCGATTGGTCAGAACTGTTTTTGGCCTGGAACATATGTTTTAGATTGGATCTTTGCAAGATAGATTTGCCTGATGACAGTCATGGAGTCTGGCCAATCAATTTGCCTTACAAGGCTTTGCGCTACCAGCCTAATGATAATTTTGTTTTACATCAATAACTGAGGCTGTAGCACTTATCAGTACTATTTTTGATTACATTTGCACCACTGTATTAGTAATTTTATGACTTCAACATGACAAAGTGTTACCTATATCATTGAAAACGAATGAGGGGAAGGGGAACTTTGCAGTTATAATGACAGAACTGAAATAAACAAATCATTTAACATGAATTAACATCAATTAACCAAACAGCTCACTTTGGTTAAGGCACTGATGTCTCTCTGCAGCCTCAGTGATGTAAAATAACTACGTCACGACACCTTAATGCCCCACTGTACTTCAAAAACTCAGAAGGCAAGTCAAACCATGTGTTATCAGATATTTTTTACTTATTGTTCCCCTTATTTCGTTTTCAATCCATAACAAGTTCCTTTTTATTGTCAGAATCTTCGAACTACCAAAAAGTTCCTTATTTACTTTCAAAATAAAAGCAGGTCTGCATCCGAACAGGCAGTAAAAAAGAGATTAACCATGACTGACTACAGAAATTTTGAGATGAATCAAGATTTGACTGTTTGACAGCCTAGATAAAATTAATCATGAACCCAGTATCTTGATGCGTATCAGACTGTGAGTAGATTATATTAATACATCCCTAGTGAGCAGTCATAAGGCTTAATTGGAATGCCAAGACTAAGAAAGAGGCAGGGGCAGAGGAAACATAGACAGTAACAACAATAACATTACACATGATAATCTAAGTAAGAAGAAGATGATTCAGATGTTGGACTCACAAATAAAAGAGTTCATCGAACACAGGGTGAAGTGTCTTCAGTTTGACCTGGGTGCGCTGACTCTTGGCCAAAGGGAACAGGTGGTGAGGACAAAGCTCCACTATGACGAATGGGTCACTCAGACCTGAGGAAGACCACATACAGTGACTCATAACTTGCTTAGAATAAGACCTGTATCATCTAATCTGATGGTGTGTACCATTTGCATCCAGGGCCATTATATCTGCAGCGTGCAGAATCTCCACCGTCAGTCTCTGCTCTGGAGCATCGTAGTAGCACTTCACACTGATGCGACCATAACGGGTGTGTTTGAGTGTTTTCTGAAAAGTTTCACATAGTTTTTATCACTTTAGTTATCAATAAGCATGTTAATGTGCAGTCATATTAAATAATCTCAGACTATTACACAGTAAAGTCATTCACAGACACATTGTTATCACTGCTCTCTCTTAAATTATAAAGGTTACTTTGACAGACAGCATCTTGTTTTTCAGGTGTCTGTGAGACAACAGATTTTCAATCAGGGTAAAACACAAGAAGACAGAGTGTCTTGCTGTCCAATCAATACATCTCTGTCCACTTTGGAGCTAAAATGAAATTGTCAGCCTGGGGAGTTGAAACGCACCTGTAGGGAAATCTTCTCCAGATAGTACTGTTCAATCAGCTCAAATGAGGAACATTTGTTCAGCCTGAGCTCCTCATCCAGGGCCTGCAGCAGCAGGGGTAGTGTAAGAAAGGAAAACATAAAAAAATTACATCTATTATATTGTTAATTGTAAGAAGCCTCACCTTGTAGTCTCCACTCTTCATGTCTTCCAGTAAAAGACCCTCTCCTTTTGCATGAAAAAACTGCAACAGCGTCTAAAGCATTCAAAAATTATAGAAATAATTAACAATCAAGCTTGGAGTCAGTACACTCATCCTTCAAATTCTGATAGAAGGAAGTCACAGAATCATAAATAGATGTGTTGTTCATCAAAACAGCGTGAAACCTCTGACAGGAAAACATATTATCTGCCTTAGCCCACTTGTGCAGCATGCAAAGACTTTTTACCAGTCACATCCAGTGCCAGCTGGTCAAATTGGCGTAGTGATACAGTATACATGCAGTTTAACATATTGTCATTCATGAAGGAGCACTATCTGGTGGCTTCATAAATATCTAATTTATGCTAATGATTGCAGAAAAGCAAGCATGCAGCACTGATTGAAGCCTGATGAAAACAGTGCACATGTAAATCTTTACAGAGAAGACAGAGAATCATGAGACTAGATTCAGTAATCACCTCTACTGTGTACTGAAAGCGGTTGTAGAACTCCACCTGAACCCCCCTGTTCTCTGCTACTGCGTCCAGGATCATCCGCAGCAGAAGCTCCCACATGCTTTGGCGAACTCTGAAAGAATGAGACGCCCACACATTTGTGTTCAGCAGCACTTCTAATTACACTCCTGTGCCCTCACTTAGCCTCATATGTTTCATTGATAATAGCATAATGAGGATGGGTTTGAGCATAAAACCCATCAAAGTAGCTGCGGTTTTTCCTCTTGTGTAGCAAACTAAACTTAATTTTAAGAAGAGGGAATGCTAAATAGGAGAATAGGAAGCCATCTGATTCTATTGAGCAAATTTATTCCATGGTACCTCTTGCTAACATATGGCACTGGTGACTTCATTTAAAGCCAAGACTTTTGCTCTCAGATATAGCATGGATTGGGCACCTCAACCCTTCAGCTAACCAAAGCACATAATAAACTTACTGTTTTACCTTCCCTTAGATCAGTACATTGTACATCAGAGGAGAGTCTTGTGTCGGTTTGAATCAGACATTAGCGATTGTGGAAAATTGAATGACTTTGTTGTTCGTGTTTGTCATGTTGGCCGTGGTCTTTACAGAAGGAATGGTGAGTTTGTCAGTCATAAAGATGGGCAGAGGTTCACCAATCTGAAGAAATATGTCTAAAATTTGTGGAACAATTTCAGCCAAAAAATCCTCAGCATAGAATTGTGAATATCCCATCATTTACAGTGCAGTCCCTCAGGCAGCACTGCATTAAAAACAGGCATTATCCTGCAGTGGAAATCACTGCATGGACTCAAATCATTGTCTGCCAACACAGTTGGTGTGTTGGGAATCAGCCATGTGAAAAAACACTCAGGCCTAGCAGCCCCTGCAAAGGCCTGTTTATGTAGTTTTTCCTTTTTTCCAAGGTGGTGCCCCGTTAATTATTGATCTTGATTATTTTTCTCTACTTTTTTGAATAATTCTAACAATAATGATTACGAGTTTAACAATAACCAAAATCTAGCATTAAAATCCCAACAGCTGTGCCATCCACAAATGCAGTTCAAGCTGTATCATGCAAAGAAGAAGCCATAAGTCAACTGTCTTCTCTTGGTCAAAACTTATTTAAAATGGAAAACTATTCTGCGGTCAGACTAATTAAAATCAGAAATTCTTTTAGGAAAGAACAGACACTCTGTCCTTCCCACCAACGAAGAGAATGACCATCCAACTTATTATCAACGAACAGTTTAAAAGTTTCAGAGCAACATATGCTCCTATCCAGCCAATGTCTCTTCATGGAGGGCCTTGAATATTTCAGCAAGACGATGTTAAACTACATACAACATCAATCAATACAGCATGGCTGGGGTGCTAAACAAGCCTGCCTGCAGTCAATAGAAAACATTTGGCCCGTGATAAAATGAGAAATCTCCTAAAGAACCTCCAGGACTGTTGATCAGCTACAATCCTACATCAGACAAAAATGCAACAACATTCCTCTCTCTAAAAACTCTAGAAACTGGTCTCCTCATTTCCCAGACATTTGCAGACTGCTGTTAATGCTTTTTTTTTTTTTTTAACTCAAAAATCTGCAAATATTTTAGAAAAAAAAGTTGAAAAATTTTAGAGAAAAAAGGAATTTTTCAGTTGTATATTTCCAAGTTTCCAAGTTTAAAAGGTTGTAAATTCTGAGATTATGAACCTCATAATTCGAAGTTTTTAAAAGTCAAACTGAAAACAGCTGTTGGATAACCCCCATTTACTGAAATGTCTCTCTAAGTCCAGATGATTATGATAGTGTGTCCCAGTAACAAAAAATAGTTGATTATGTTCTCAACTACAGGAAAATGCCTTCATTTGGTCTGATTTCATTCCTCCCAATGACTTAATTTTGACTTTATGATCCAAAAGCTCCAAGTTATGGTTCACATAAATAAACTGCTTTCAAAGTACAAAAAAAAACAAAAAACAAAAAAACAATTGTGTAAATTTACTACTTTTTAAACATCGACATGTTGAGTATTTTCTTAAAAATTTCCAGATACTCACTTTTTAGAGTGGCCCTCATATGCTATACTATCAATGGAAAGTTTAAACATAGAACTTCTGGAGAGAACCTGTTAAATAATTACGCCTATTATGTTGGGATTTTGTCAATAAAAACAACTAAAAGTGTGTTTAAGGGAGCTTAGCTTTTCTCGGGGCCCCAAGGAAAAAATATGGGAACCACTGTTCAATTGTGAATAAAATATAGGTATAATGTGTTTTGCAAACCATTGCATTCTGTTTTAACATACATTTTACACAGCGCACCAACTTTTTTGGAATTGGAGTTGTAAAAAATTCAACCTAAATGTCAAAATATAAACTTTCCTGTCTTCCAAGTAATTTTTTTTGCTGATGATGCTGTGTTTTATTAGTATGCATGAAAAAGGAAACTAACTGGACATCAACATTTGGATCATTTCAAGATGACTCATGCGTGACTCACTCTAGGTGTTCGGTCTTAAGTTTGCAGTCATAACTTTATGCTTGATTAGCTTCAGAATTAGGCAGTGATTATTTCCCTTAAAACTCTTATCATGCCATGCACAGACTCACCAGATGGTAATAAACCATGAAAATAAACCATTTGGCAGATTGTGTTACGTTTTTTATTTGGGCTGGTCGTTAAATTTATTGCTCATTTTAAATAAAAAAAGATGATTAATGAATTCATATTTACCGACAGGGAGGGAGAAAATAATTACCGAGTCAGATTCTCCTTCACTAGGTTTTCGTTGAGGACGTTCATAGTGTCTTGTAAGTACTTCATCAGGGGAGACACAGCCTGGGGGACATTAACACATGTCACACAAGCACTGGAGCAGCAAACATGACTAATGCAAGGATAAATTGTGAATATAACAACTACTGGGCCTCACATCGTCATTGTTGATGGAGTCTGGGGACAGGCTGATGTGCTGGATGTACCTCCTCAGCTCAGGAAGCATCTGCATAAGAACATATTGTCTCATAGGTGTGCATGCAGGTGCATATGTTTACATGTGTTTTCAGGTGTGCTAAGTTAAGATGTAGGAGGAAATGATAGAAAAAGCTCGTATAAAGCATGGCTCTGCAGTGCATGATTCTCCAGGTGGGATCACCATTTCTCACAGATTGAACCACCTTGGTTTATTAGCTTGATGCTAGCATAACAGTCTTGTATCAAGTGATGAAACAAGCACTGACATTTTCTTATGTATGTTTACCATGGCTAATTACTTTGAATGTAGTCTCACAGCAGATAGTAAAATTGTGTGCAGGGTACCTTGTCAGTGAGCAGTGTAATGAGACGTTTAGCCTCTCTCTGCAGGTCCAGGTCCAAGTTAAACAACTGCCCGTTGAGCGCCTTGTAAACCTGCTCCTTCCCGTCCACACCGCATGACTCCTCCATGGCCCGCTCCACGCCTTGCCAGTCCAGGTCACGAGGCAGATGACCCAGGAAAACACGAATGTGCTCCACGTTGTTCAGAGCGATACACAGCTAGTGGAAAGCCAGGAGGTGCAGAAGAGGATAAACAGGGGCAGAAGTGGGGAAACAGAGAAGGAAAACAAGCAGGGCTACAGAGAAGTGAAGGATCCGGGTGCAAGTGTGAATAACTGATGACAAGAGGCGGCAATGTTTTTTATAGTGTAAACATATTTGATCTCCTGCTGAGCCCTTTGTGTTGCCAGGGAGAACACTTGCTGACATTTACTTCCTTCGTCATCGCACGCCCACCCCCCGGTTCCCAGATCTGTCTTGCCACAGGCGTTACCTGCACTGTGAAGCTCTTGTGGTCTCGGCCCAGCTGGTTCCTTTCAATCTTGCGAGTTATCATTTCCGAGTAGCACACAGCCTCGCTGCAGAAATTCTGTAACACATGAAAAGCAAGTCCTGTGTTTTTCAATTCAGTTTCCAATTTTGAATTGGAGTCTTATACCAAAAAACATTAAAAAAACATAACATCAGTATTGTGATGTGCATGGACTCTGCTCAGATACAGTGTTTATGTGTGTTTATGTGTGCTGGATTTGTGCACAGGAGAGTGGTGACACTGGAGGTGGTACTCACGTCTGTCAAACGGGTGATAAAGATGAAGGCTCCTGCGGAGTCGGGCCAGCCCAGCTGGAGCCAGATCTCTCGTACCTGGGTGAAGCATGCTGTCACTTCCACTGCTGAGGAGCTGTGTTTGGCCTGCTGCACAGGCCCCAGCTGCTCTCAAAACACACGAAACACAACATGCTACATGCATCATTTGCAAATATTAAAATTCAGAAATATTTTGTCGTAGGCTTCTAATTCCTGTAGATCATTAGCTTTTCTGTAAAGCTGCTGTGAGGAACCTCATTTGTTTTGAAAGTGGCTCCCCATAGACAACGTTCCACTATCTTTTTGTAGATTTTAATCTGTATGAGTCAGTAGTGTTTATAACTAAAACAAACACCACCAATTGAGAACATTTGCTGTGGGAAATGTCAAATAAAAACAACAGTTTTTGCATCATGCTCTTTATAGAATTTTTTTCCAAATGTTTATACACAGCCATGACTTTTCCAACTATTTCTAATTATTCTCATTGTTAGGCAGTAAAAGACAAATTGTCTCACAGTGATGAGCTAACCCTTAGCAATGTGTGAGGTTCCCTTGGCCTTACTTGCTGTCGGCTAAAATCCAATCTGTGACTGGAAGATCCAACTCAACAGCCAAAGTTACAGTATCTTTGTTTACCTTGTATAGAAACCCCCAAAAATTCAAGTCATACAGTTCCCTTGATTCACACAGTTTGGTACCTTATGGTCATGCCTAGCACAGTGAGATTTTTGTCAGATTTTTGTTGTGTGTCTATAGAGCACATATATTTTTGTTTGTTCATTATTGTTTGACATCCCAAGACTTTTTTTTTTTTTTTTTTTTTTTTTTTTTTTGTCACTTAGATATTTTTTTTATTATAATGCAAAAATGCATATACCAATTCTGCCTCTCAGCTGTAGAAAGAAGGGACCCCAGATTTGGCAGGGGGCATATAACACTCATGATTTGGTACCAGATTCTGGCGAAAGAATAAATGCTTGGTCCAAAAGGACTCAGGACTAAAGCGTGAGGACTTGTGTTGACTAATACTCGACTAAAACTATAGAGGGTCGAAATGACTAAAATGTGACTAAAACTAAAAGGCATCTAAAGGTAGTCTAAAGAAGACAGAGACTATCAGAAATAGATGTCAAAATTAACACTGTGGTGAGGTTTTCTTTAGATTTTGACCTCTTTAGTGGCAAGACATGAGTAGCTTCAGAATACTGTTTAAGTCATGATGGTGCCAGTTTCATCTTAAAATTCCAACAGAACACCTATCATAATCACATTATGAAATATCTAAGGAGTAAAATCAATGTAATAAGTAAAATAAGTAAAATCATACATTTTACTATTTATACCACTTGGTTACTTATAATTGCATCAGACAATGTAAGAAAAACAACATGTATTAAATGTCGCAATTAATTTTAGTAGTAATATGGCTTACTGTTAAAAAAAAAAAAAAATCTGATTTGAACCACACAAGTATAATAAAACTGTTATAAGGTGATTTAAATGACAAAATTCACACCTATTTTATTGTTTATACCTTGAAAATATCAATAAATCAGTCAAATTCACCACTTCATCTCTCTCACAAACCTGTGACAACATCTAACTAAACTATAGAGTACTGTTATCCTAGATTAAAATGGGTTATTTGTCAAGAAAATACCCTTAGTATGGTTGCGAGATGAAATGGCCCCACATCTTAATATAAACAACATTTTACATCTTGAAATTGGCATATTTCCAAATATGATTCCTCTTAATTTTCACACTAATATTTCAGTACCTGGTAGAAATCCTACTCAAACAAAACCTATCCTGACATTTGCTGCAATAATTTACCTTTACAATGTGTAGGTTTCATTGACTTATCAGTTATGATAAGCTTTGGTTTTAGTGCCATTTGTTTGAGACCAAAAAAGATGAAATACTGCAATTTTTTTTTGTTCTGGAGGACTTTGAGACGCCCAAGACCACTGCTCACTGGTCAGATGCTGTGATGTCACTTTCTGTGATGGTGACTTATCTCCACTGACAAGCTGAGAAAAATTTTTCTTCCACCTTATCACAAAAATTAAAGCTACGTGAGGAACTTTACCATTTGTGTTGACTTAGTAACAAGTCTTATTTCTGAGCTGACCTTGCTGAAATAAAAATTCAGTTTCAAATATCTTTTTATTTTCCATGTAGCAAATCACGTCATGTGATAACAATCTCCCTGGAAGAATTTTCAAGCATTTAAGATTAATATACATACTCCATTACGCCTTTGTAGGTCATAAAAAGATGTCACTATTAATGTTAGTCAGCTCACATCAGCTTTAAAATGGAGTAAATTCTGTTCACCACACTGCATATTATAAAGCTTGAAATAAAATTACTAAAAACTGTTTACCTATACATTTAAGAAATGGAGCTCAGAGGAAGTTCAAGCAGGGAGACTGTTTCTGCTTGTTCATTAGTCACCACTCATTTATATCTCTCTTCCTGCTGTGATTATCAGCTAATTATAGGTATTCACTCTCTTATGTACTAGGCTAATCAGATTCTGCCACGACCTTTGACCATCATCATGCACCTGTTATTTTTGAAATCCTTTTGTTTCAGTATGGACGCTGCAGCCCTCCTCCACCCCAGCCACCTCCATTCATTACATTATCATCTAGTCCAGATACTCACAGGCCTTCTGCTCATCTTATCCTGCATACCTGAGGTCTGGTCTAGCTTCTCAGAAATCTACTCCTAATCTGATCCTGCATCCCTCATTAACACCACCACCAGTGTCTAGACTTCATATCCTGCAGTTTGCCTCACAACCCCTTCAAGTACATGAATTCATCACAGGGGGGTCTAATCGCTGTATAACTTATTTTAAGTCTTCCATGATTGAAATAAACATAACAGAAGCCCTAAATAGCCATACTAAAATATTAAGAAGCTTTGAATCTGCTTATATCTACATGCCGTTTTTTATAGTGTATGTGATTATCAGAAATGCCCCTCAGCACTTCTTCACTCCAGAAGTGGGCAAAGTCTAGTGACAGCAGAGCCGCTGCCAGCATGCGTCAGTCTCAGCAGAGCAGTTTGACCCATACAGGAAATCAGACATGGAGCATCTGATCAATTTCAAAATAAAACCTCACCTCGGACTGACAATCATTGTTAGTCATTATATCTACATTATGGGAAAAAAGGAGCAATTAATCCCAGACAGGGGAAGTAACATGCTGTATGTATGTTTCTCTTAATTCCTGTTTAAGCTTGATCCAGCTGCACCAGGTCGTAAACATTAGTCGTCTTTTACCTGAATGCTGTCAGGCTCTTTTTATTTTCTTACAATAATTAATATTCCTTACATCATTTTAAGAACAGAAACTTCTTACCTTGTCTATTTCCACTGCTTTACAAATCCTGTCACAGGATCTGTCGTGAATGATCTGCAGCCACTTGTGAATCGAGGACTTGAACCAGTTATGAAAGCCTGTCAAGGCCAACATTTTAGCATCCCTGTTGGAGACAAGATGTTTTAATGCATTTAATGCTGAAGAAATCAAGTTTTAATAGCATAATGAAATTGTTCAGAGAGAGTTTTAAAGCTGCTATATGAATAGTGATTAGAGACAGACTGATAACCAACTTCAGAGGAAGAAACTCCCGGAAGCCTTTGAGGATTTTCAAGGACATGAAGAGCTCAAAGACGGTCTCTCCCATAGCCTGAGTCAGTCTGGAGCTCTCCTGCTCCAGTGTCCCACAAACACGCTCCATTGCTACGTTAACATCATCTGCTACCTGAAGGACAAAACAATGTGTTCAATATTCAACATTGGCAAAAATAACTTTAACCATTCTTTGATGACTAACCAGTTTCTCCAGTTGTCTGTATGAAATGCTGAAGAAATCAACTTTCACTGCACTGTGATAAGGAGAAAAAGATAAAACCAAAGAAGTCAGACAACATTATGTAAGCTTTTTTTTCTTGATTTGCTGTAGAGCACTGATACACACCTGTAGAAGAGTTTGTTGTAGATGTTCTGGGCTCTCTGCACGTCTACGATAACAGCATCGACCACCTGGACCAGCTTCTTCAGCTGATCTTCCAGAGTCTACAAATCAATCACAACAAATGACATCGCTCAGTAAGCTAGAATTGTACCATATTAAATATAGTTACTTCTATTATGAGCCCTTAAAATGAGTTAAACTCACCCCTTCCTCAGGTTTATATTGTGCAATTAAGCTCTCGTACCACTCCGCACTTCCTTTCTGTTGAAATAATGAGGAAATCCAGGGGAGCACATGGCTTAATGGAAGGTGCTCTTCTGATTATTCAGTGTTGTTTACATTTAGCTTTGCATGGTTTTTTAAGTTATGCAACCTTGAAGACATTTTCCACTGCATTAAGAGCTTCAATTACAGTTGAGTACTTTCTAGCCTTCAGTCTTTAAAACCAGTATTAACCTCAAAAGCTGTGTGATACATAATTGCACTTTATATTTAGCATAAATGTGCATTATGCTCCACTTTTTCATAATTTTTATGTATTTCTATGTGCACATACTTTATGGAATACATTTTTTAACAAGGACCTATGCAGTGCAGCACCACTAGTGGTCTAAAATCCCAATGGGTCCCTTAAAAAACCTTAATGTACAAAAATAATCAAAAAAAAAAAAAAAAAAAAGAACAAAAAAAACCCAAACAAACAAACAAAAAAAACTTTTCATTTTCCATTACATTTTTTTTTTTTGGTGAGTTTAATTTTAGAAAAAAAGATCCTCATTTCTAAACAATGGGACAGTCAGTTTAAACATGCTAGCCAGGGCTGACCTCAAGGGTAGGAACAAGAGGAAAGTTTTACAGGCCCAGCAGAGGGAGAGCACCCATAGAAGTTAGTATAACATGGTACCTCCTAAATGTAAGAACCTACATTTTCCCCATTTTCATGTTAGGTACATTGAGTGACTGTATAAATATTCACCCTCTTTAAAGTGACTGACCTAGTTGAACAGAGGTCCAGACAGTTAGTGCTAGTAGTCTCACAATTAGTGAAATGGAAATCACCTGTGCGCAATGAATGTGTCCCATGTGATTACCATAAAAAACACCTGTGTCTGGAAGGTCCAGTCACTGGTTTATTAGTATTCCTGGCTATCATTACACCATGAAGACAAAGGAACACTCCAAGCAACTCAGAGAAAGGGTTATTGAAAAGTATAAGTCAGGGGATGGATACAAAAACAATTTCCAAGGCACTGAATATCGCCCAGAGTTCAGTTAAACCCTTTGTCAAGAAATGGAATAAATATGGAACATGTGTAAATCTGCATAGATCAGGCCATCCTCACAGATTGAGTGACCATGCAAGAAGGAGACTAGTGAGAGAGACCACCAAGACACCAATGACTACTCTGGTGCCTACAAGCTTCCAGCTGAGATGGGAGAGACTCTCCATACAACAACTGCTGCCTGGTCTGATGAGACCATGTGTTTTTTGGCTATCAGAGAAGAGGCTATGTTTAGCAAACACCAAACACTGCACATCACCACAGACACGCCATCATCACTGTGATGCACAGTAGTGGCAGTGTCATGCTGTGGGGATGCTTCTCTGGAGCCGGCACTGAAAGGCTGGTAAAGGTAGAGGTGAAATAGCTGTGACACATTTGTCTCTACTAAATACTGACTTGAAGGTGGTGAATGTTCATGCAGTCACTTACTTTGCATTACATGTTTTGTTAAATTGACATCACTTTGTAGAAATCTGTTTTCCCTTTTTTGTAATATTTTTGCTGGTGTTGTTTTCAGTCAAGAGTCCAGTTATATTGACCATGATTGGTTCATAATATCAATAAAAGTGTAAAACATCCAAGGGAGTGAATATTTTCTAAAGGCACAGTATTTGTTAACTGACCCACAGATTGCATGTAACTGTTAGTATTTTGAAATCTGAAAATGTAACCTACATACTGTATATTTTGAATAGTGATTAGCAGTCCCTACTGTGACTAAGCTCAATCACAACTCAATTAATAGAACTATTATATATTTTTTTACCCTTACCTTGACAGCAGTGGTTATGTCTAAATGCAGCTCATTTCGAAGAGGGCATACAGTCTTAAACGCCCGCATGTTTTGTATGTAGCCAATCCCCCTGGCATACACAGAAAGGGAGAACAATTACTTAACAATTCTACTTTCAGGTCACATAAAAGCTGTTTTTTTCCATTTTAAAATAACACACATTCTCCTTTGAAGACAAAATTTACAATCTCTTTGTTCATTTCACTGTAATAGCACAAACCTGTATTATCTCTGCAGCAGAGAAAGGTTGAACCTTTAACCGTTCAGTGAGTCATTATGAGTGTGTGAGTTTATGTGCACATTCTTGAAGAGTAGAAAGGCTCTCCTTTGAAAGTGTTGAAAGCTGGACTTCTCACAGGGGGGTTTCAGGGAAACAAATTAGTTTGACTCGACAATATAAAGTTTTATAATTGGCTGACTATACTGGCTGCTGCTTTGGATTCATGGATCCCAAACTGGTGTACTTCTTGTTCTATACTTCTAACTTTTCTTTCCCAAACATAAGGCTTAAAATCAGATTGATTTTGGTGAGTACAACACTTTCAGAGCAAAAATATTTTTCCAACTTTTGCTCCACAAGAAACATGATTATTTTGTCAAAATGTCATGCTGAAATGAGTAATGAACAATGATTAGGATATTTTTATATCAATGCACGGTAAGAGATCCAACACTGCCTCCTCCACAGAGTGTGACCGGCTGCTTGAAGTCTTTGTGTGTGTGTGTTGGGGTGAGATGTTGACAGTGTACTGAGTATGGGCACCACAGGTGATGTGATGTGATGGCAGTGTGACTTTACCTCAGCATGAGCTCGTAGCGTGTAATGGCAGCGGCGCTGGAGCAGGGGAAAACCTGACGCATGTTCTTCATCAGGCACAGGCAGTGCTCTGTGTACAGCCTGAAGCTGTCTGACAGCTGCCTCTCCTGGACACAGGAAGGGCGCTCAGTTATAGCTTCAAGTACACCGGCTGGGAGACATTTTTGGCTGAACCAAAAACCTTGATGTATGTCAGTGAAGAGCTGAAATAATGAGGTGACTGTTTCCAGATGATGAAAGTTTTACACTTTATTTCTACTGAGCACCTACCAGGTCCCCCCTCACAGCCACAGGGTCCCACTCTGCATCGATGGTCCGCAGTAGGCGCAGCAGCAGGGAGTAGCACACCCTCTGAGTCCGATGGTGGCTGCTGTAGCACTGCCAGCGACTGTAATTTAAGACCAGAAATGTACCTTTTACCTGATTCTAAAGCTTTCATGCTTGATTTGATCAATTTTATCCTTCCATTAATACTCACATAATGGCCTGCTGCAGAGGTGAGAGATCAGTTTGCACAGCATGGTGAGTGAGCACAGTCCATGCTGCAGGACATACCTGCCCAGTCCAGTTATACGGCTCTCTCTGGAATTATATGAAAAAGAGGAACATTTTATTTCAGTTGAAATGACATCTAGGAACATTTTGAAGATCATAAATGGTGTGTTAAAGAGAAAATTATTCCTGCCTTTTCCATGTTAACAGATGGGACATGGCTTAGACTAAAAAGTTAAATACAAGTCAAACGATTTTTCTGGATTCTGTAATAATTGAAAGTTTTTATTGTACTGATTTATGCTCTTGTGTTCACTTTTACTGAAAAGTTTGTATTATTCACTCAATGCAAATAAAGAGTGAATGTACTGACAGCGCTGTTGATAAATGCAGCTCCTTGCAGGGTTCATCATTAAGCTTTCCATTCACAAAAGTGTTTGCTTAATCTGACAGAATCAGAAATAACATCAAAGTAGTCCCTTAACAGGGGTATTTTAACTTTGATTTTGCAAAAGAGGGAGGTGTTTTGCCCATTTTAATGAACAGTCTCTGATGGGGTACTGATGGTCTAGTGGTCAGTTCACACCACTCCTCCAGGTGGGCTCTTTTCCAGCATGTCATTCCCTGCTCTCTCTGCAGTTCCTGCTCTATCCACCCTCCTGACATGTATCAGCTTATATCTGGCAACATGATAATTAAATGCTGCTTCTGTTAAATCATATTTAGCTAAATTAGATCAGATGTGTAAAAGTAAACAAGGAAATAAATGTAAATGGACAAAGAAATTAAAATGTCCCAAAGGTTAAGAGAAGGCCCAGGATAAACGGACATTTTCACTAATAAAAGTGGACACAGAGTTGGCTAATCGGATATGTCTGTAGGGATTCCCAAAGCTCCAGGACCCAACAGCAAAGACCTGATTAACTTGAGTCAGAAGTCTAAACTCACAGTTCTTGCCAGAAGATCTGCAACTCTTGTCAGGTCAGTAAAAAGTAAAAAAACAAACAAACAAACAAAAAAACAAATAAAATTGGTAAATGTACGTCAGTTTGTTAAACACTATTTTAGTAGCTCAGAAGGTAGAGTTCATCGTCTCACAATCGGAAGGTTGTGGGTTTGATCCCCAACTCCTGCAGTCACATGTTGAGCAAGACACTTCACCTTAAGTCTGTGCTCCCACTTCTTTGTCAAAGGTGTGTAAGTGGGTATGGATGCATTTGAACATTAGCTAGTGTGAATGTAGAATGAGTGGCGTGAAAGGGTATGGACGGGTAGGTGTGACCAGCGGTGTAAAAGCGCTTTGAGTAGTTAGATGAATAGGCAAGCGCTAGACAAGCTCAAGTCCACTTACAATTTAGTCATCTGGCCATCTGATTTAGCTAATCCCATTAAACTGTATCCATAACCATTTACACACCACCAACAAAGCAGTAGAAGCAAACTGGGGTTAAGTGCCTGGCTCACATCTGCACGCGACTGCAGGAGCTGGGGATGGGACCCACATCCCTTCGATTGCAAGACGACTGATTCTAGCAAATGAGCCTCGGTAGCCCCCAATATACAGTCACCCATAATTTTGGGCCTGCCCATATAAGGCTTTTAAAACTAGTATTTACATTTTAAATATTGATGCTAAAAGTAACTGGTAACCAGTGAAGGTTAGCAGGAATGTTGTGCTCAAATTTTCTGGAACTGGTCAAACTCTTTGCAGAGACATTTTGTTTTGTCATTTTGTTCTGTTTCCAGAGTACAGAATAATGCAATGATCTAGTCTGGAGGTAATACATTAGTGGATGACCTTTTCTAGGTCTGAAAATGAAAGAAAGGGTCTGATGGCAGGATGGATATCTGAGTGTCAAATGATAGACTGGAGCTGAAGATCCAAAAAGAGCAACATACAGTTCAGTGTCGCTGGCATAACAGTGGTACTGTAAGTGGTACTAAACATTTGTAAGAAAGTCACCTTGACATGGGTATGCTCATATTCCACAATCTGTCCCAGCAATTTCTTGTGAATGGAGACATTTGAGTCTTTTCTGGACATGTCTGTGTCTCTCTGCAAGACAAAAACGATACTCAGAGGTTTAATTCATCAGGTGTTTCTTTGTTTTCTGAATAACTGTTTTACATTTCCAACCTGGCAGGTAAAGAGCTTCAGTATCAGGTGGCAATCCCCTGTAACTTTGGATGTACTAGACCTAGGCTCAAGCTTGAACCAGGTGTCATAGCCAGCGACTGGAATCTCCTGAAAAACAATAAAACATCCAAAAATGAACAATGTTGACTAACTTCCAGAGAAATACCTAAAAAAAATACTGAGAAATCTAAGAGAGTTTGTGTTTAGTTCATCCGTTCAGCTGTTCACCTCTGACTGCGAAGAGTTTGGTTAAATGTTTGAAACTTCAGCTCAGGTCACGTATGGGAGCAGGTTCAGCAATTCTCCATGTTAACCTTGGCCCTGTACTGCTCTTGCCGCCTGATGGCCACCGTCCAGGCTTGCACCAGGCCCTTCCCCCATCTCAGGTATCTTCCCAGCTAGCCCCTCCATAATGCACGCAGATGATGTCTGGTCCAGCCCACAGGGTTCCGGGCACCCAGCATCCGGTGAAATGGATTAGGCCTGCGAAAGTGCCCCAGAAAGTGCTTCTCTAGAGGTGCAGCTGCCGTTCCTGTATCCAGAAGCTAACCCTTCCCATCCCCACTCTCTTTGGCACATAAGCATTAGACACATGGTCTTACCAACGATATCCAAAACGTGCTGAAGAGAAGTCATCACAAAGGAGTCCAACTGGCTCCTCAGGCCATCAGTCAACATCACATGAGTACAGTAAGACAGGGGGGACCAAGGAGCGAAAGACTCTCGTCTGCATGCTCAGATACTGGGAGCACCACATCGCCTTGCCTAATGAACCAATTGCCTAATATCACAGTCCAAATCTGCAGTTGGTCTCAGCCTTGTAATCAGATTTGATGGATTACGCTGCCAAGGTAGGTAAACTACACCTCAACATCCACACTCTCACTGTTCATAGACATAGATTTAACTGCAGCATCTGAGACATCCCAAAATGCCTGGATCTTTGTATTGACCCAGGAGACGTACATTCCAAATGTTTCAACCTCCTAACTCAGCAAGTTAAGAGCCCCCAAATGGACATATATATCCTCTGTAAGGATCAGAGCCTTATCAGCAAAATCCAAATCTGGACATCACCGAATGACACTTCACAGTTCACTGCCCCTGTTATCCAGTTTATACATGTACTGTAAAGTCAAACTTGCTCACATTCAAAGGGATGTTGATGCATCCGAGGAAGTCATCCGCGTTCTCCTCAGAGCCAGAAGATGCTGATCCATTGGCCCGCACTGACTTTGCAATCTGTTTGAAATACCTGGCAAGAAAACACAGAAAAATGAGCCTCTCTTATAAAATGTTGAATGCAGTTGGAGCTGTTATCTAACATTTTCAATTAAAGTGTGTTATGCCAAAACCTCCATCCACTGTGATTTACATTATAATTACAGCACCAGCAGAGTTTGAAACTTGTCCATTATTCACATCCTTCAAATTGCACCTCTTCTCTTGTTCCTGGGTTATGACTGACATTTCCAGGCTTTCATTAAAACATGTCTACAATTTACTCTCTTTTGCAGCTGAACTTTATGTGTGCACAGCTTTATTGGCACTGGGATTTCTTTATGTCAGTCGTGTAAAGGTTAAAAATCCCAAATGATGTCTAGTAATTAAAAACCAGTTGGTATCAACTTTTTTCATAAATGCAGACAAACACTTATGTATAGTTGAAAATGTGATTTTGATGGACAGGCTATCTACTGCCACTGGATGAATGAACTATTTACTGCTTGTGCACACTTTAACATAATGTCACGCTCAGATTGGGAAGCTGAAACACTGTTAAAATGTTGCTTTTTTTCATAGCAGTTGCATATTTAACAACAGGAAAGACAACAGGTAGCAAAACTTACACAGTTGGTCTTACCCCCCCCCCCCCCCCCCCCATAGGAAGCATAGTGTTGAGGCCTATCAATAATCACCACTGTACTTGAAGAGTTGTCTTGAACTAAGATTCTGTCAATGTAGTAGCAGACAAAGAGGTGGAGCTTAGGCAGGCCCTAAGCCTCCCAAAGAAAGCCTAATTTATTCATCTGCATAGAATTTACACCACACTATACACTGTAGGTAGCCATAAATCCAGGCAGAAGACTGTGCACATAGCCCGATGTGCAACTCCTCACAAGTTTTGGAAAAATGCAGACCTCAAGCCCTGTGGTTGGTCCACAGGTTAGCATTAGGTGAATGCAAGTCTCTGAATAATGTAAAAGGATATTCTTATGTGAGATAAATGGCTACATAGTACAAATTACATCATCAAATCTACTTAAGTACACTTTGGTGTAGCTACAGCATAGTTTGAATGAAGAAGTATAAACCAGGGTGAACAGTTACAACTCATCTGCATATCAGTCAGATCAGCCAAGCCTCTAATAATGATTAACTCTTGTAATATAATTAAAACAGATGAGTTGAAAGAAACCATTCATACAGTTCGTACCAAAGAAATGAGCCATTCAAACCAAAATTGGTTTTCTTGTCAGGCTTTAAATAAGATTTATCCCTGCTGTCGGTGTGGGCATTTTGAATGGGTGATATGGGACATCAGCATTTTTTGCAGCCAGCCTCAAGTGGTCACCCAAGGAACTGCAGTCCTTTGTACTTCTACGTTGGCTTTTCATTTCAATGCTAGTGGTTGATGCTTAAAGATGGCAGATTATATTGGCTTACACCAAAGTCTTATCTTGATAAATGTTCTTTAACTTGTACAGTGATTTTCCAGTCCCTTGACCACATGAAGCAAAACAAACTTTTATGCTACATGTCACCTTCATTCATTTATACCACAATCACACACTGAGAGCTAGGCTGCACTGCAGAGTGTCCATCAGTGCTACCTAATCCTATTGAAACACATTGAACACCACTGTCGATACTACTTGGGAATTTTAAGTTCAGTGTCTTGGCATGAGACTGCAGAAGCTGGGGATTCAGCTTGGGTGCCATTTGTAGACCTTTCAAGCTTAGGAAGGATGCTGTCATTACATACCTGTCCTATGGAGTGAATAGATTTACAGTCAGATTTTCTAATCAGTTCAAATGCAGTGTAAGCATTGATCATCAATAGCTTAAGCTTACACAATATCAATCCAGGAGAGACAAAAATGACACCATATGAGCTTCCCTGCTATGAAATACATGGCCAATTTTGCCCAAAATTGCAATGTCATTTATCTTCCCTGCAGAAAAGGGAATTTTCAACCTCAGATGTGGCTCAGTAAGTACCATCATCACACTTTGATGCGTCCATGTTAATTAAAGATTACACAACATCTTCTTCTACCTTCCCATTCCTCGTAGTCCGCTGACTTCGTTGAGCTTTTTGCAGGCTTCAGCAACAGACACATCATCATCATGATCCCTACAGGAAAAAAATATGGTTTATGAGCACAGTGATGACAAAGAAAAATCCAAAGCATGTACAGTTGAGAATTTTGTACCACACCATCTAGCACTACATGTACATATCCTCAGCGTTTTTTTTTTTTGTGTAAATTTGCGAATCTACTGCAAACTGCTTCCTTCAGTGTATCCAAAAAATACCCACACCCCCTTCACTATTGTTCAATTTTGTTACACTGCATCCTGATGCTACAGTTATTTAAATTCATAATTTTCTCTCATTAAGCTACACTCAGTACCCCATAATGACAAAATAAAAACAGAATTTAGGATTTTTTGGAAATTTATAACACTTCCAAGTTTCCTCAGGTGCCTCCCATTGCTCTCAACTTTGCTGAGATGTTTCTACGCCTTGATTGGAGTCCACTTGTGGTAAATTAAATTGACTGGGTATGATTTGGAAAGGCACACACATCTTTAGAGGGCCTCACAGCTGACAATGCCTATCAGAGCAAAAACAAAGCCATGAAGTGCAAGGAACCGCCTGCAGAGCTCTGAGTCAGGATTGCTGCAAGGCACAGATCTTGGAAAAGTTACAAAGAACATTCTGCTGCACTGAAGGGTCCAATGAGCACAGTGGCCTCCATATTTCTCAAATGGAAGAAGTTTTGCACAACCAGGACTCTTTAAAGAGCTGGTCACCCGGTTAAACTGAGCAATTGGAAAAGGGCCTTAGCAAAAGAGGTGACCAAGAACCTAATGGTCCCTCTGAGTAAACTCCAGAGGTCCTGTGTGGAGATGGGACAAAGTTTCATAAGGACAACCATAATTTCAGGCCTTCACTGTTCTAAGCAAGATTCTGTGGTCTGATGAAACCAAGCCTGAACTTGGCCTCAATTCTAAATGTTATGTCTGGGGGGAGCCAGGCACCAGTCATCACCTGCCCAGTACTATCCCAACAGTGAAGTATGGTGGCAGCAACATGCTGTGGGGGTGCACCAGCAGGGACTGGGAGACTAATCAGGATTGATGGAAAGCTGAATGGAGCAGAGTACAGCGATATCCTCAATGAGACATTTTCTGCAGTGCTCAGGTTTACCTTCTAACATGACAATGAGCCAAAGCAAACAGCCAAGACAAAACAGGAGTGGCTTAGGGACAACTCTGTGAATGTCCTAGAGTGGCCCAGCCAGAGCCCTGACTTGAACCCGATTTAACGTCTCTGGAGAGACCTGAAAATTGCTGTCCACCAACAGCCTCCTAACATGACTGCATTTTTGAAGGATTTGCAAAGAAGAATGGCAGAAAATCTCCCAGTCCAGCTGTTGTTGTGTCATGTTGAAAAAGACTTGAGGCTGTAATTGTTGAAAGAAGTAAAGGGGGTCTGAATACTTTCAGAATGCACTGTGTAATTGTGATTTGTTTAACTGGTGATTGTGTTTCCTATGATGCAATCACTATTAAATAAATTTAAAAAGTAGTTGATGCCTACTGATCTTACCATATGTCAAGATGTAGGAGGTCATTGTGAACATCATCTATTTCACTGTGGATAAAACAAATGAATAATTAAAAGAAATAATTCCCTTGATTTTACTTTATGAATACAAATAGCGATAGAAAGTTGGATTTTTCAATGATTCTGATACAAGATGAAAATGTGCTGCAGTGCTCATATTACAAACAGCTCTAGAAATCCATGTCACCATGTTTGCTTCTCTGATAAAGGCTAAAATTCTGTACTCACAATACAAAGTGCTCGTCCCACACCGGGTTTAGAGTCTCTGGTTTGACCTCAGTCACTTGAATACACCGAGCGGGTAATGCCTCCTTGGTGCTGGAGCGTTTCTCCAGCTTCTCCTTTCTCTTCCTGAAGCTGAACTTCCTTTCCTTCTTGTCGTCCTGTTCCCGTGGGCTCTGGCCCAGCAGGATTCCCAGCATGCAGTAGGGGTCACTGTACCCTGATTGACCAAATGGTAAGGCACAGAAAAGGTAAACAAGGATGAAAAAAGATTTGGAATAGTTACGGGACACTGTAAAAGCACTAAGAAGAAAATTTTTGGTGCTTTTATTTAGAAACGAATCAGTAGTCTTTTTTGGAGTTCAAACTGAAACTCCTTTTTTGTCAATTCATGTCAATTTTGGCGCCCTCTGTGGACAGGCTGTTTTTATTAACTCTGTTTAGTGTTTTCTGGGCAAAAATATTGAAACATGATTCAACTATGAATCTTTCGTGGATAATCATGTTAAAATGTCAGACAAGAAAACGTATTTTTTGTGCCACAGTATGTAAAACTACTGTGTATTTTGCTGTATACATGTATTTGTCAGATTAATATAAAGACATTTGGTTAAAACTTTCCCAATAACAGCTTCATGTAAGCCTTGCTGGAGCTTTTTCCAATTACTCAATAAGGAAATATTCACATTCAAATTACACATAATAAAAACATGATAGCAGTCCTCACAGTGCCATGAAAACAGTGAACAAGATGGAAGAAAGTGAACATGTGAATTTCATTTTTTCTTATCATCGTTTGCTCATCTAAACAATTCACTCTCACCATTTGCATCCTTTGCCATCAGATTCTTTGCTTTCATGACAGACACCCTTAATGAAAAACTGGCTCGCTGTGGAAAATGAAAACAATGGTTTACAATCAGCTCTGTACAAGACTGTCAACACAAAACAACAAGGTTATATGTTAAGATCATGACAAACTATTTTTCTTTACGTGACTCTCCTACTTGAATAAACATTGGCATGCATCATTGTGTAAGACTGTGAAAAACGAATCCCCTTATGCTTCATCAGTTCCTCACTTCTTCATGATTCACAGGGCAGAAAGCTCAATGCTCAACAGAAGGAAAAACAACTGTGAATACTTTAATTTAGCAAAATCTTTGCCCCGTGGTCACAGCATGAGAGCAGGAGTCGATCATCAGGTATTTTAAAGGTCCCTCACAGTCAAGGACGACAGAAAGCTGTCCAAATAAGGCTTTAAAAATGTGAAGGTCTTTCATCCCACGACTCTCCAAGGCAGCAGGGCACTCCAGCCGTGTCTCTGCAGGTCGGGCTTTCTCTAATCTAACTTTAAGCACTAGAAAATGTCAGTAAAAGCACTGATGCAATACCTTTCTAGTAGTACCTTTAAATCCAAATTCTCACTGATGAGTGCATTTTGCAAGCTGTTTTATACACTTACAATGCCAAGATTACACCAGTGTTAATCATCAAGCTAAATGAATCTATTACAAAATAACAAAATTCAGAGATGAGATACTTCAGATAGTAAATAAATTAAAAAGTGAAAATAATGCATACTATTTCTAAACATCATTACTGAATATAATACTAGATAACAGAAAACATGACACTCATCTCGAATAAGTAGAATTAAAATTAAATACATTTTGGTGTGTCTGAGGGAGTGGAAAATCAAGAAATGATGGGTAAAAAAGCATTTTTTGATTAAAATTTGATCCTTCACCTACACAAACATCCACTTCAAATTAATGTAGTGAAATAAAAACTCAAATTTGGAACATTTTTTGTCTCAATAGTCAGTGATGAATATAGGAGCACCACTAAGGCTAAATGTCTTGTTTCTGCTCAGTGAACAAGTCAAAACCCATCTGCACCCTGTGTTATCAGACATTTCACTCATTATTGCCCCTGATTTCCTCTTAAAATCCACTGTGTTTAAGTTTTGATCTACTTCAAGTTCCTCATAACTATATATAACTATATACTATAACTATTATTATTATTATTATTATTATTATTATTATTATTATTATTATTATCATTATTATTATTTAATTTACTGTTTTGTGTTTCTTGGACTTGCTGTCCAAAACAGTTTGTCAAACATCAACCCTGTGTTGCACAGTCAAGATCTATTCAGGACAACCTGGGTTTTAAGAATATGTGTGCTGCATCAATGCAACCTACATTTTAAAAAGTGTTAGGACTATAAAGGCAAAAGAAAAAAAAAAAAAACAATACAGTAATTAAAGCTCAACGATTTTTATAGATTTAAAACACTAAACAAGAATTACTAAGGCTTTTTTTTGCACAAACATTTTCTCCCATCTCTTCGGAACCAAAAAGTGAAAAAAGATAATCAATCTGTGTCAAAAAGTCTTGAAAATATTCACATTTTTAATAAAAAAAAGTCCTTGTGTAATCTTTTGGGAATTTGACTCAATATTCAAAGTAATTTCCGTCTGCACTGACACAGAGGGACACATTACAGCTTCTCAGTTTCTAAGTGTGCACATGAGCTGTTTGGCAATGATGTGAGGACAAGACAGCTTGCTGGTTGTCACAGCCCAGTCACAATGTATTGTGAGAAACAAACAAAATGGGGGACAGCAATAGCTGCTAGCTGCAGAAACAATCAAAATGGATTGTAAAATGGATAAAAGACATTCAATACCAGAATTACTAATGTGGATTTAATCTTTAAGGATGTTTTGTAATTGCTAGGAAGACATGGAAGTACGTGGATACCCTTTATGGTTCAAAAGTGATTTAACTTTGTATAATATGTGTCTCTCCTGTATACAACAATGCTGGTCTCAGAGGGTTAATCATATGACAGCCTATAATAGCATTTTTATCTTCAGTGATGGAGTTATTTGACAGCGGAGTTCTCTGTCATGCCCTTGGGCAGTGTTAAGATGTGTTCTAAATGTTTACATTGTTTTTGGATGTTGTGGATGCCTGTTGTACATTGATCCATGCTGGGGTTCATTTGCTCATGTTTATGGCGAATTGATGTTTTAAATGTAAGACACACAGTTGCACCATGAGTGAAGTTATCCACCAAGTAAGAGTTCCACCTTGTGATTTTACGTGTTCCTAAAGGACAGTCCAACAAAGACATTTTTACGGTTTTTAATTTAACTCCATATTAGTTAAATTGACGGTACCAATTTTGCTTTGAATTTTACTTTGTTATAGAGGTGTGACTTTACCTGAACAACCTGGGTTAAGATGTACTAGTATTCTTTTGTTACTGCCAATAAGCAAAGATCATATTTCACTATAAAATCCTCAGTATTTACTCAGTACTCAGCACTTAAAGTAAACTTTCAGTTAAAAACTTTTACTTTTACTTGAGTAGTACAAAATACTTGAGGGATACTGTTACAAAAAATGTTTGACTGGAGACGGTCTCACCTTGGATTCTTGAACCTTTTGGAGAATGATGTCATGCTCTTCCTCACCCATATCAAACACCTTGAAGAGACAAAAAAAACAAAGTATAAAATAAAAATAACTAGACTTAATAATATGGTCTATATTTCTACATAAACATCCTAAATCCCAGCTGCAATAGAGAATAAAACTGAATTGACTTAATCAATACCCTCTTTACCTGACAGTAAATACCACTTCTAAACTACTACTACTACTAAATTCCTCTAGAAAACATTTGGATCATTTAGAGTGTCCAGCACTTGAGCTAAAAAAGACAGCAAAGCTATAAAACCATCTGAACTAAAGAAGCTTGAGTCATTGGCATTGGATCATCTGAATGGATGTAATATCACAGATGAATTTCAGCACGCAGCGTAAGGGCTTTGATGTTTAATCAGATTTGAGCCAAGAGCATCTGCTCCCATTCTAACAGCCTGCTCACAACACATAACACTACAAATAATAACAATAACACCTTTTATGAGGCTGCAGCGGTGTTACTAACAGAGATTTAATGGAGCTTAGAGTCTGTTTTTCATAGATGGATAGATAGATACCTTTCGAAGATAATCAAATAGTTCTTCATCACTTTTCACATGCTCCTGTTGAGGCACTCCCACCCGGTTGACCACCGTGTACACTGCTTCCTCATAAAGCAGGTCCAGCTACAGAAAAAAACACTCCACTTAATAACAAGTCTTGTGTTTCTTTTCCTTCATGCTTTCTGCTCTGGTGCACATCAGGGGAGAGATAAAAGAAAGAAATAAAAAAACACCCTTCTGCTTTGGCGACTTTTACATTTTTCTGGTCCCTGCAGAAATTGGATAAAAGCAGAGCTGACACACCTCTGTTCTGCTGATTCTGTCGAGGATGAAGGACTGGTCCACATGCTCTTGGGGCGGCGGCACCGTGCAGGCTCCTCTTTGGCACTGCAAGAGAACAGAAGAACCTAATCCCAAACAAAGACTCCCTCTCTGTAGACTCTGACAATCAATAATGTAAAAACCCCTTCAGTTTCAGGACCTAAATTAAAGATGGAGGTACAACAAGCAAAGCAAAACCAAAGTATCCAAAGAAAAGTTGTGGCAAGTGTATGTACTCGTTACTAGCTTTAATCGAGTATGTTTAATTGCAGGGTGAGGGAAACCATTTTACTGTTGTTTCAAGTAAAGTCAACAAAAAGTAAACAAGCATGGCTGGTCTGCCAATCTGCTGATTTACACCAGTGTCCAGTAGGTGGCAGTAACCAAAACAAAGCAACACTCAAACAAAGGGAAAAAGAAGAAATGTATTAGTCTGAGCCATCTGAGCATGTGCTTGAGCACTGTAAAAGGAAATGAGGAAAACACAAAATTTCTGCAAGTTCAACTTTTGTGTGACTCTACTGATGTTTTTTAAATTATAAGTTGAGGCCTAGATACAGGGGTGGGTAAGTATTTTGTGTCATTTAAATTAAATTGTTTGATAATCATCTGTTTTCCCAGAATTCCTTTGTACATTAGACACTTTTGCACCATGGATGAAGTAACAGTAGGCCTGATGTGAGAATTCATTCTGATTTAAAGTGCACTTTTCAATCATAATTTCAAACTAAAAGAGGACAAGTAGGCTTTTCTCAGAATGCCTTTGGACATGAAACACTTTTGCACCATGAGTGAAGTTACCAACTTGGTTAGAGACACCAATATGGTGGGGCTGGTGTACTAAACATCATGGAAAAGCATTTTCTGGTTTAGTGAGCACCTTTCAAGAAACAGTAGTTAAACTAATTTGACTGGCGCTAATATTTGAAATTAAGATGTGTGAAAGATTTAAGTGAAAATTACAATGGATGACACAGGTAAGGTAGAAACCTAAATGTGTAAAAATTATATGTAACTTAACATAGCTTAGCATCTGCTACTTAAGACATGTTTTTCAGTGATATAATTCAATTATCTTGAGTTATTTAAACTCAAGTGAAAGGACACCGTTCTAAAAAATGTGTAAATGCAACACACAATATCTAATGAACTTTGCTGGTCAAAAAGTTAATTAACTTAGTTTTTTAAGGCAATCAGTTTGCATGATTTTTTAAGTAAGGTTTACTAACTGGCTTTTACAGTTCTACTTTATTAGTCCAGTTTGAAGAATGACAGCTCATTGTTTCTGACAAGAGGGTACTTTATCTCCTTTTCGACCACTGGAAGGCTACCTAGAAGGGTACTATAACATACTTTGTCCACTAGAATAGCACCCTAGAGGGAACTTTATCACATTTTGTACATTGAAAGGGCATCCTAGAGGGCATGTGATGAATTATTGCCCACTGGTAGGGCACGCTGGAGGACACTTTATTATGTATTGCCCACTGTACTCTGTCATATTTTGTGTGCTTGAAGGACACCCTGGAAGCCACTTCATCATGTTTCATGTACCATACAGGCATCCAAGAGGGCACATTGTGGTGTTTTTTCAAATATTAGGGCACTAGGGCACACCAGCCTCTGGGTCCACCCTTGACTTATGTTGATATTGCCTAGACTGCCAGGGGACCTGGCACAGTGAGCTTTTCTCTCTCTCTCTCTTTCTTAGTGTCTGTATATTAGTAACTTTAAATCTTAATGTCCCATTTATGTCACTAGCCATGTATCTTCTGGGAGCTTTTTTTGGCTCCTTTGTCTCAATAGTCCCAGTGGATTGTTGCTACAAATGGTCCTCTGCTGTGAACCTGCCTGGCTCTAACAACTAGTCTTACTTCAATTATAATGCTACTGTGGTTATACAAGCTGCTCCAACTGCTATAATTTATTCTTAGTCCTACTCCTATTATCATAACTGTGATAACATTAATTTTAGACCTGCTGTCTTTATTATTATGATCAGTTTATCATAATTACATTGCTGTTCCTGCTAATAATAGAGATTACAATTACTACTGGCACTGTGAAAAAATGTATGGCTAACAGCAGCTGATACTGTTGTCGCTCTCTTTCTTTATATCCTTAAATATATACTGTGCATTCTCTCTTTCTGCGACAAACATTAAATTGCTCATCATAAAGATCTGAAAAGCATGATTGCCTCATTAGTAATGGCAGCAGCAGAAGCAGAACACCAGCTTGTCAGAGCAGAGCTTACATTCTTCTGATCACCTTACTCAACACGGCCCTTCTGTCTACAAACGTCACACTGGCCACAACGGAGGGCTGAGTAACAGCGCTGAGTCCTTCTGAACACGTAAAGAGGGGCAGCAGATGGAAAAGTAGAAGGTGAGTAGGTTACCTCAGCCCGGGCAGCCCGTAGCATGTTCTCCTGTTTCTGCAGGATGGCATTCACTCGCTCAAAGAACTCCATGCTCTCCTCAGAAATCCTGCCGAGACGAGGAAACAGATAAAAAATAATTTCTATAATGATGCTGAAACTTGGGTGAATACATTTGTTTTATGAAAAGAACAAAAATATTTAGAAATTGATCATATCTGTTGAGGGGCGACCATTATTCTGTCACAAGAGAATTTCAGACTAACTATCAGAGTATAAGTCATTGGAGTGTTTCAATAATAGAAAAACTGTTAACATCACAACTAGGACAACATTTGGTAAGCTTGGGAAGACAATGGCTGTCATCAGCATCAGGTATTCACAAGCTAATGTCAACTCTAGCAAGGAACTGGACAAAAAACATGGTACATATTAGCCTACCTAACCCAGTAGGAAGGTATAAATGAATAGCTCAAGTAGTAAGAATTAGCAGAGATCTTACAGGCCTATTATTCTTGCAGTTTTCCTTATTATAAAGTAAAATGTGTAAATTCCTTGACATAATATTAATAGCAAGTAATATGTGTCAGAAAGCCTGTGTAATTTTGGTAGTAGTATAAATTAGTAGCAAAGATGTAAAAATTGCTAATGTACTGTTAGCTAAGAAGAGGTAACATATCATTTTGGTTCTACTCCATACAGAGGGTAAAAGCTTATATCAATTTGGTAATAGCATAAATAAATAGGGAAGGTGTCATTAAATTGCTAATGTAATATAACCTTTAGCTAAGTCTTTGTTTGCTAAGTAGTAGAAAGCTATATTTTAAAAGTAGTAGGCTACCATCAATTAATAGAAAAGGTGTCAATAAATTGCTGCTGTAATGTTAGCTAAGAAGTGGTCCTTAGGCCAGTGGTTCCCAAAGTGGGGGTCGTGAGACGGTGAAGGGGGGTTTTATGCTTTCCATAAAACTCAGAGAAATTTCATATGATTAAAAAACATAAATTGTATCTATCATTTTACAAAATATTGTTAAAATGAGTTCAAATTAAAATCAAAATGTAGTTATTAAGTGATAATTGTGGTTGTAAAAGTTATAAAAACTAATGCAAGTTATGTACATGATGCTTTGTGCAATATGGTGCTCTTTATCCCCCTCAAGGGAAGATGGGGGTCCCCGATCTCTGATGCTGTTTTTTGGGTGGTCATGGGCTTAAAAGTTTGGCTTTATCATTTTGGTGTTACACCACACAGTAGGTATAAGCTTATATTGTTTCGGTAAAATTCAGTATTATCATGTGAAACGTGTAAATTCCTTGCCATGAAAATATTAGCTATTCATTTGTGGCAGAATGCCCATATCATTTTATCATAAATCAATAGGAAGGGTGTAAGAAATTGCTAATGTAATGCTAGCTAAGTAATGGTAGCTTATATAATTTTGTTGTTACTCCACACAGTAGGTAAAAGCTTATATTTTTTGCTAGTAACATGAATCAATACTAATTTATCAATACCTTGCTAATGTTGGCTAAGAAGTGGTGTATTTTTTTTTATCGTTTTGGTGTTGTACCACACAGTAGGTAAGCTTATAGTTTTCGCAATAACACGATAGGAAAGGCATCAATAAATGTCTGATGTAATATAACCTATAGTGTTTGATTGCTAAGTGGCAAAAAGCTTCTGTTTTGGTAGTAAACTAACATGATTCCATAGGAAAGGTGTAAAATTGCTACTGTAATGTTAGCTAAGAAGTGGTAGATTAAGCTTTATCGTTTTTGTGTTACACCACACAATATTGTGTTGGTGGTATTCCATATTATGATATGAAATGTTTAAATTCCTTGCCATGATAATTACAGCATTTAAGCCCCCTAGCGTGGAAATGGCAGCAGAATGATGCCACTAGCCACACTTATACCCTTGTTGCAAATCAAAATAATCTTCCTATTAACATTGAACTACTTGACTCCATCAGCTACAGTTAGGCACCATGTTATCTTAGCAAGGGCAGACCCTAGTTCTCAGGGAAACAACATGTCTGCACTCTGTATGAAGCATGTTAATCTACTATGATGAGCTTGGCTGCATGAAAAAATGCAAATTATGTTCTCTGTTTCCTACAGGTGTGAGTGAAACCCCCGGTCTCTTGCTGGTCTCAGTTGTCATGGTGATATAGGCACACTCACAAGGGAAGTAACTGGCTGAACACCTTGGGAATCCCCACCACCTCTCACCCCCACCCCCCCTTTCAAATCTCTCAGTGGGCATCTTTCTCCTGGCCTGTATGGAAATCAGTGGAGCAGGCAGCAGCTCTGATGTGAGCTGTAGCGGAGCCGTTGGGAACAGCCATGCTGTCTGCCTGTAACCCCAGCATCTCCAGCTTCCGTCTTCCTCCTCATTTCCCAGCCATCCCTTGTCACATTATGCAGAAGAGCCGTCCGCAGAGGCCCCCGTCACGCTCCTTTATTAGCGTCATCACATCGCAGCAGGCATGTGGCAGCACATCCCAGCACCCACTGACTCTCAACGTGGTGGGGAGTAGATGGCAAACCCCTGAGATATTGATGGGGACTAATGACAGTCTTGCTGAGTTTACAGCAAAATCAAACTTTGCAAAAATGAAATTATGACATATTCAGTAAATAAAAAGGTTAAAATCTTTTATAAACGCTGACTAACTGTTAAACATTGACTATTCTATGAAAAAAGGCAACCATATCCCACAACACACAGGTTTTTACAAACAAATCAGATTGAAGGAACTGTTGCAACTAACATTTAATTTAATTTTGAAATGGACCCTTTGCCTGTTTTCCTACAATATAACACAAAATAATGCAATATTATGCATGACAGTATAATACATGTATTTGTATGTGTAAGCTGTTACTGGAAGATAATTCTCAGGCAGTAAATATAGTGATTTTTCTAAGCACAAAACCAATATAATAAATATAAATCCCACAGGTCAGCTCAGATCAGCACTGTTGGCTTTGTTTCTCCAGTATTTTCTATGTTCCAGGTGTATTGGTTTATAAAGACTTTTTTTTGTCTAGTGACTGGTAGCTTTTCCTCAAAAATACAAAAAGAACCTCTTAAATGTCAAAGTAAACAAATTTCTACAAAGTAATGTCAATAAAATAAAAATATGTCTGTCTATGTCTGTCAGGTAGCACGGGGATCAGGCATAAACAGCCCTTTTCAAGTCTAGCCACAAATTCTCTCTTGAATTCAGGTCTGGGCTTTGACTTGGCCACTCCAGAACATTCACCTTGTTGTTTTTAAACCATTTCTCAGTGGCTTTCAGAGTCTTTGGGTCGTTGTCTTGATGGAAAATACATTTTCTCCCAAACTGCAGTTCTCTTGCACACTGAATACATTTTACTCCAGGATTTTCCAATAGTTTTTTGTACATTTATTTTACTCTCTACTTTACAAGCCTTCCTGGGCCGGGCTGAAAAGCATTCCCACAGCATGATGCTGCCACCATGGTGCTTCACAGTGGTGATGGTGTGTTTGGTGTTTTCAAGACATAGCGTTGTGTCTGATGGCCAAAAAGCACCATTTTGGTCTCATCAGACCAAAGAACTTTCTTCTGCTAGACCATGGAATCTCCCACATGCCTTTTGACAAACTCGAGCTGAGATTCAATGAGAGTTTTAGTCCCTCCCATAACGCTTTGATAGGTGAAGAACCTGGGCAACAGTAGCTGTATGCAGAGTCTCTCTAACTTCACCTGCTGAAGCTTGTGACTCCTTCAGAGTAGTCATGTGTGATGGCCTGATCGAGGCAGATTTACACATACGCTATATTTCCACCATTTCTTGATGATGGATTTGACTGAACTCTGGGGGTTGTTCAGTGCCTTGGAAACTTTTGTATACATCCCCTGACTTTACTTTTCAATACCCTTTTCTCTGAGTTGCTTGAAGTGTTCTTTTGTCTTCATGGTGTAATGGTGGCCAGGAATACTGTTTAACCACTGACTGGACCTAGACAAAGGCGTCTTTATACTACAATCATTTGAGACACATTCACCGCACAGGTGATCCCCTTTTCACTAACTGTGGGACTGTGAGCCCCAGTTGGTTGGACCTCTGTTGAATGAGGTCAGTCCCTCTAAATAGGGTGAATATTTATGCACACCAAATATTTCATTATTTGGTAGTAGAATTTTTAGGTAACAAAGTCAATCTGATGCTTTTAGCCTCACTATCACGTGTGAGAATTCACTACAAATTAAGTCTACAATCTATGAATGCCTCCCCAAACAAATCCCGTTCCAATGACAAGGCAAGGGAGGCTTTACTTTTACAGTTTGCTCACATAGTACAAACAGGCTTTATTTGATCGTGATACATGTGAGACACTCAATTCTCTCCACATTCATCTTCAATCATCCAGGGCTTTCTCATATCCAGAAATCTGTCTCTTCCTCTGTCAGTCACACAGCTTGAGGATTTGTCAAGACAGTTTGGGATCTTTTTGTTTTGAGCTTTGGGACTGCATGTTTTTGAGCAGAGTTAATTCCCCAAAAGATGCAAATCAAATTAAATGGTTTGTTACATCCTAGGAAAAATTCTCATGTCTTTTAACCTTTCCCTTTCTTTCACACAGACATGCTCACACACACACACACACACACACACACATGCGCGGGAAGAATAACAAACTGATTTGATGTTGCTAGGAAACAGGTCCATTTTTTACACTGTCATTTTATCCTAATTTATTTTCAGAATTCATTCAATTGCAATTTCCTGTCTGGAGAGTAAATCAGGAGGAAAACATAAATAACAGCATGAACACTCTGAACTTCTTCCATCTGCCACAGTATGTGTTTAAACATGACTAATTGGGAGTGTGAAGGTTACTGCAGCCCACACTTCAAACTTCAATGTAATATGGCGTTGCATGCATGGTAATTAATAGTGCAGACATTGCTGTTGTCTGCAGCGTTAAAGACAATGTGATACCTATGCATTCTAATGGAAGTCACTGCTTTTTAAATGAGGTTCGTCACAATTGTCAGTGCATATATTCAGCCCCTTAATACCAACACTGCACTGTTTGTTTTACACTAATCACACATTCGATTAAGCTACAAAACGTCACATGTGAAAAGGATCAAACGTGGAGATATGAGTACAACAGCTCTGATACAATCTCCCCATTCAATAACCCGTGAAACAGCAGTCTCCCAGCTCCAGCAACCGGCAGACAGAGCAGCAGCCTGGTGTGAAATGACATCCAGATCGGGTCTTCTTGGGGGCTTCACAATTGTGTTTCACAGTTTTTGCTTCCTCACTGTGCGGGTCAATAGCTGAGGAAGGTTTTAATAAAGAGGCAAAGGGCAGCTCAAATGCTCAGAAGCTCCCACATCATTACAGACTGTAAGACAGATAAGTCAGCGCAGAGGAATTCCTTTGATTTGATTCATTAAAGAAGGAATATTTGACCTGATCTACAGGGAAAGAGCTGTTGTCGGAGCATTATGGGTATTCCTTCCACAGGGAACAGATGTAAAGCAGATCTATCATTGATGACCAGAACTGTAAGTGCATGAGGTTAATAATGAAATGACAGAACAATGAATTGATCCATGCTTTCCATGTAATCAAAGGCGATTGTTGCTTATTCCCCTGAGCTCTACTGCTGTGCAACATCCATAAAGAACAACATAAATGAGCCACAATTGAACTTACAGATGGTTTCGTTTGTCACAATTAACATGGGAACTATTGTTGACTCAAAGTCAGCAACACATGCACCATTCTTCTTGAAAAAATGCTCTTAGGTTTCTGTTGTCAGCCAGTGACATAATAATGGATCTCACTGAGTTACAAGGTGGTAAACAAATGAAACAGCAAAGTTATGCAACAAAAAAATCAATCCTTGTGTTTGAAGGATGTTTTTATATGCTTTATATGTTTAGGGGAAAAATCTCATCAAGGATCTCTTTAATAGACTTATATAGAGTCTGATGAGTATTTACTTGCACATTTAAAATTTATTTAAATAGAAAATATTCATTTTACAAGACATATCTTTAGATTTTGACCTCTTTTAAAGGTAAGACATGACAAGCTTCAGATTACTGTATAAGTAATGGTGGCACCACCAGTTTTATCTTTAAGCAAATTGAAGCAGCGATGAGGCTCACAATAAAAAAAAGATTCATTCCATTTAAGCATAATAAAATCAGTCTTAATCAGTTTATTGTTGTAAACAGACAAAAATCACATGCATTTCACTATTCATACGATTTATTTTTCTTTATAACTTTCCCATAAAATGTATGAAAAATCATCATTAGTACATGTTTGCAATAATCCAAGCAGAAATATTGCTCACAGTGAAAATATAAACTGATATAAACCACATGAGTATAATAAAACTGTAATCAAGTTATAAAGTTATAAAAATGACCAAAACTCACACCTATTCTCCCATTTATACCATAAAATTTCTATAGATTAGTAAAAATGGCCATTAAATAATTGACCGCTTCCACCAACACTGTAGAGTACTGTTATCCTACATTATTATAAGTTATTTGTCAAGAAAATACCCTTTGTATGGTTGCTAAATGAGTTGGCCATAGGTATTGTAGGCATATGTCCAATAGAGTTCCTCCGATTTTCATGTAAAAAAAAATGTCAGTAATTGTTAACAAAACATATCATGACATTTAGTCTTTACATTCAACTTTAAAATGTGTAGTTGTGTGTGGTTAGTTATAATTTTAGAGCCATTTTTTTGGGACCAAAAGGGATGTAAAACTGCATTTTTCAAGTTCTGGAAGAAACAGGAAGTTTGAGACGCTCTGAGCCACCTCTGATAGGTCGGCTTGTGCAATGTCACTTTCTGTGATGTTGACTGATCTCTACTGATTGCCTAAGAAAAATCATTCTGGTTCTATAGGGTGATGTAGTCGTGACATAATTTTGTAGGCAAACCTGGAAGTTAGCATCACATGGGTTCCCTCGGCGTCAAGCCTGTGGGATTTTTCAATGGGTTTTTGGATTATTGCTAAAAGTAAGATCTGTGCCTAATAAAGTTTATGAAACTTACATGTTTTGTTCATAAAGATACTCTTCATAAATTGATAATATAAGCATCATATCTGGTTTGTTAATCTAACTGATGAAAGTAAAAAGCTAATGTAATGCTATATTGAACTACAACGCGGTCAACTGAATTTAACGTCATCACCCGCGGATACAAGCAAATCGCAGGCTCATTTGCCGTGCTTTGGATGATGACGTACAGTCTTCCCCCAAACACGCTTTAGTCGTTGTTAGCTGTCTTTTAGCAACCGCCTTTATTAAGACGTGAAAAGATACACAATTCAAAGGTGGGGCCTGTTTCAGATGTATTTTATGTTGTAGGATAAAACTTTAAACTCTATTGAGCTTGTGTTCACCACAGACCTTATTTCAGGCATTTATATTTTCAAAAATCCCATAGACTTTCAGACGAGGACCAGAAGTGCTAAAATGCCAACTCACTTGTGTGTTTTCAGACTCATTCCTGCACCTCTCTATAGTACCACAAAGAGTTGGGGGAAGGCCATGTAGGAAGTTGACCAAAGCAACCATATACGGTTCCTTGCTCCATGAAGGGTTAAGTGGCAAAAACACTGGGCATTACTACTAAAAATAGTCCCAAGTAAATGTTTCATTTGCATAAAGCCAAAGTGTTCTAGTTTTTTTGGTTAAATATGGAGCCTTTTATAGAAAAAGTTTTAAAAGAAGCCCTCATTTGGTGTGAAAGAAAACAACACACTACTCCTTTAAATGTGGAGCACATATATAATCTAGATATATAATTACTTGACATTATAGGTCTCTTTTAATGCTATTCAAAATGGATTGTGTTATTCTCAATTAATTAAAAAAAGAGGATGTGATATAGTGCCACAGGAGTCAAATTCATTAAAGGCACAGTAGCGAGCTCACTTGTGAAAACACAGTGGAGTGTTCTGCTGATGACAAGAAGAGAATTAACAAATAATAACAAGGCAAAAGGCTAATTTAATTCAGTGTCCCTGTGGGTTTTTAGGCAGTACACCACCCAGTCAAGCTCAGCTCAGTGTCTTGAGCACTACAGCCACCTCACAAAGAGGCAAAAGCATAATTTACTTGACTTAATTAAAAGGTTCATCTCCAATATGCAGCGACTGATCTGCCGACTGTGCCACTGGGTCAACAACTGGGGACGGAGCAGCCCAAATCCACCTGGCCTCATTTGCAAATTCTCAATTAAAGCGAGAGTGCAGGCAGGCCGGCAGCAGTGTGAATGGATAACAAAGATCAACAGCCTGCCTCTAATGATGAGCACTACGGGTGTGTGCACTGCTCATCGGGGGGGCTTTAACACCAGGGAGCTGGCATAGGGAATGAGGAAAAGGTGAGATTCTGACAGACAAGATCACTCTTTAATGAATATCACAAAAATGCAAAAAGATGGATAGCATTAAAGAATACGCGTCAAAATAAACTCAGAGAAAATGTCTTTAGGTCGGATTTTCAAAATCGGTCAGTGTTCAAAACAACATCTGAGGTTATCTTTCACGTTAAAAATAGACTCCATCGTCATTACAAGTATAAGTTCACACAGTGGCTGCCGCCTGTGTTTAGGTTGCTATAGAAACCTCAGGTTCATACTATTACTTTTGGCTCCAGATGAAGCTTCAAGCCAAGCGGGGGAAAATGTCTGATTTTACCTGTGCAACTTTATTAGTTTCTTTGAAGCAGGCGAGGAAAACTAGAAAAACATGAAAAACAAAAGGAAAACCCACATACATACACTTTTCAGTGCGGTGTTCAAAGGAGAGAAAAAGGCAAAAAGAGCAGCTGTGAAGACAGAAATCCACAAAGACTTTGTTTATTCTCGACATCAGACATCTAAAGACGAATAAAGACAGTACAACAGAGAACAAGACTTTAAACTATACACATAGATTGTATTCATACTGAAGCTACATACAAACATGTACACACACATACATAGAGTAAATAAGATACAGAGCATGATGACAAAACATACAAACATATGTATTAACATTTATTTACAAAGAATATTCAATAACATCAAATTAACACATAATCTATGAAAATAGGAATAAAGGTCATGTTTGGTATTTTAAGAATTAATGTCGACACAAGTACAGATGCCAGCTTAGGGAAACATCTGGTGTTCATTAACCATGGGCATTCATTATAATAAAATATAAACAGAATTCTGTTTGTTATCATTAATCTTAGAGGGGTACAACTTTATATCCTCAGTAGATTTGTATTTTATTACATGAAAACTATGGCTAGATGATTAAAAGTATATTTTTTTTACTGTACTTTTTCCACATCTGATAGATAATGATGTTGTAATGAGGTCAAAAAATTCTGAGATAAAGCCACTGTTAAGACCTTACATAAAGTTTATTTCATCATAGAGGGTTTTTTGACCCAAATTGAATTTGAAAGAGTGATTTGGGTACAGTTTTCACCAACAGCAAATCAGCTTTATTGACCAAGAATGCTTACGCAACAAGGAATCTGACTCTGGTTAGCTTTGTTTTCAGTGTACAGGAAATAAACATTAAATACAAAAAAGGAATCAACTGAAAAAGTATAAAAATTACGATTCAAATATGTATAAGCTCTTGTCGGTATTTTTTCTAACAAGTTCATGTGCATTGATAGTATGGTTGCAAGGTGTGCAAAGGATGAAAGGATGCTGTCTAAACTTGATCAGAGCATGGGTGTAGCACAATGGGAAAAAAGAATACTGACAGTAGGGAGGGGCCCTTGAGAAGCCTGCAATGAAAAGTGTGTTTTTATTTATTTATTTAGTAATTAGTGTGATTATTGAATCAAATCAACTTAACGAATCAGTTGACAGACTGACATTTGTATCAAATAGAGTAAAATAGAATACCCAGGGGCCCCTGCTCCTCCTTTAAAAGGATACTTCAACATTTTGGCAAATTTGCCCATTGCCATAATTCATATAGTCTTAGTAATAGGTTTGTTTCTGTTAGTTGTCGGTGCAAGCTTTTTCTAGATCTGGGGGGACCGATATACCAGCTGCACAGCTAATGCTATGTAAGCAGACAGTATTTTTTGCTTTCCCTCATCAAACTCATCAAATACACAATCCAACAACTCCAAAACACTCTCGTGGACAAGTTGTGACCTGTACATTCACCATGCTATGAAATAATCATGGAACATCACGAGACAGAGATGTTTTAAAGTTAAATGCAAAGCCAGAACTACACTCCAGACATGGCTGCTGCACTGTGTCACTCCGCCCAGTGGTTTACTCAAGAAAGTAGTTCAGAGTATTTGCTTCATGAGTCGTAATGTTACATAATTATATGTTATTATTTCATAGCATGGTGAATGTACAGGTCACAACTTGTCCACGAGAGTGTTTTGGAGTTGTTGGATTGTGTATTTGATGAGTTTGACGAGGGAAAGCAAAAAAATACTGTCTGCTTACATAGCATTAGCTGTGCAGCTGGTATATCGGTCCCCCCAGATCTAGAAAAAGCTTGCACCAACAACTAAAGGAAACAAACCTATTACTAAGACTATAGGAATTACTGCAATGGGCAAATTTGCCAAAATGTTGAAGTATCCCTTTAAAATGTCCAAATGGTGTAGTCCAGCACTGCAAAATAATGCAAGTAGATTTAATTTAACCATAGTAAAAATACTGTTCACAAATGGGAAAATTCTGGTTCAAAATACATTAAAATGCATATATATTCGTAAAACATTTGTTGCTTGGCCAACAGGTTAAGGGGGCCCTGTGTAAAAATTAATTTCCATTATTTGAATATGGTAAATTGATTAAGTTAGTTATTAGTTAGTGTTCTTAATCTCCTCTCTCCACCAATAAGAACCCAGCGCTGAACCTGGGGGGGCAGAGCCTTCTCCAAAGCTGCCCCCTCCCTCTGGAACTCAGTCCCTAAACATATCTCATTCAAATCAAAGCTGAAAACTCACCTTTTTAAACCGGCTTTTAATGTTGCTGTCTTGTCACTTTAATTGCTTGCTTGCTTGTTTGTTTGGGAGGGATGTCCTTTTTTGTGTAATATCTTGTTATTATTATTGTGCAGTGTCTTAGTGTTTTGAAAAGTGCTTTATAAATAAAATGTATTAGTAGTAGTAGTAGTAGTACTTTAAGTAGGTTAATTAAGGCAACACAACATGAGATAAAGTATTTTACCACAGAGAGCTTTACAGCATTGGTTTACAGTGAATAGATTCATTACAACATTTGAGTATGGAAAATTAATGAAATTAGTAATTAGTACGGTAACTAGATGAATTAGTGCAAATGTTTTTATAAGAAGTGAGGCATTTTACCACAGACAGCCTTCTTACAGAGTTTAAGTTACATCGGATACATTAAATACGTTTGAGTACAGTTAATAGATAAAAGTAGTAATTAGTACAGTAAGTAGATTGTTAAGTGCAAATGTGCATATGAGGTGAGGTATTCATCTGTAGTGATTTAATTTACAGTTAATAGATTAGTGAGTCTAAATGTGCATATGAGATGAGGCTGTTACCACAGTGAGCACCACTCAAACTCACCTCCGTAACATGGAAACCCCCGCCACTCTGTATTTACAGCAAGTTGAGGTCAGTGTTGCTCAGCGCCACCCCCCCCCCCCCCCCCATTGGGCTCACTTTTAAGTGCATTTCTTTCTTCTTCTGGGAAATGTATGAATCAAAACAGAACATCAGTTCTCTGTTTAGTAAAAATGCATCATGAGGTCCCATTTTTATGAATTGAGTCCTCAGTTTAGTACAAAAAGTAAACCATTGAGATGGGCAACGCTGGTTTGCATTCTTCACAGGGTGTTATTGTTTTGACTGAGAGTCCCCAGGCAGCAGAATTTTACATACAGTGCATTTAAGCAGGTACAGTATCACCATGGATGGTATGATATGGCACATTACTAGTTTCCATCCATAACCGGGCCTGTCCAAAGAAAAGGCTGGGCCTTTGAAAAGTCCAGTGAATGGGCCCTTCCCTGATGGGATTTAATGACATCATTATAAGTGTGTTGGTGCATTAGCTTTAGCATTAGACTCCAGGATAACATAACCACCTTAACAAGACTAAGATAAGCTACTGGTGCTGACAAGAAAATAACAAACTCCCATGAAGCATCCTGACTGTTTCTGCCTCAGCTATACACAGGCAGACATTATTTACTGTCGTCTTAGGTTTGTATGTAAGCTATGTCTATGCCATCAGCTTGTCCAATAGTTCAGTGGTAAAATAGCTGGCTATCATTTATGGGACTGGGGTTCACCTCCCAATAACTTTATAATTATCAATGTCTGTATGGGTTTTTAAAAAAAAAATAATTTTCTGGAATAACAATAACACACAACAAGAGCACACGGTACATCTCTCCTTTTGGCTGTTCCTTATATCAAAGTTGTACCACTTCATCCGAGAATTAAAAAATCAAATATTTTTACTATGTTGAAGGTTTTTGCAGCATTTCCACAGAGTTCTTTTATCACCTAAATTGAAAATGCATCTTACGACTGGTGGAGGGAATCCCCAAAGTAGGCTTGAAGAAAAGATTTATTTACTGTAGTTTGATTTCTTATTTTTGTAAAAGTGATGTTTTGATATTTGTTTATGTATGACTGAAAACATAAGCACATTTAATGACACAAAAACGTACATGTACACGCACATATAAATACATATACAAACACACACAACATAACCCATTAAATTTTTTAACAAGTTCAGACAAACAGCAAATAAATGGACTGGAATAAATGGACACTCCTGTGAAGACGGAGTCATGAGGTGCAAACTGTAGTACAAGAAAGCAGAATTTGTGATCCGAGGCCGAGCCTGACTGTGCATGTAATAGTGCGGTTGATGTGTCCTTTGGGGGTAACGCAGCTTGTGCATGGCTGGCTCGAAGGAAGTCACAGCTCTGGAATAAATGCCAACCGCATTAAAACACCAAGTTGACAAGAAATGATGACCTGTGGCTTCAGCTGGTTGACCAGTGGAAAACAAACACAAAAACACATATGAATTATTGCTTGTAAGTGTGTGCTGCTGTTGTCCAACAGGCTGTTATTATCTTTCAGCAGCTACGCTGACTGCAGTCTAATTTCCCAAGCTCTACTTGTGCTCAACTGTAATAAGCAAGCAAATCCTAACTCCAGCAATGAACTGTGTTTCTAGAAACAGTAATATATTCACAGCTTGCTCATGCATGGCCTTTTTTGTTTCTACTTGTAGGAAATCAAAAGCCAGAGCAGAGAGCTGCATTATAACCTGACTAAAAATATCATGAATAGATGAATCTCTCTTACTGTCAAGAAAACTGACTGACAAAAAGGTACAGAACTTCACATCATGTTGAACTGCGCGTGTGAGAAAAAGTGACTCACCTGCGAGGTAAAGGCTCAGGAGTGTGTGTGAGTGGACTGCTGGCAGTGGGCGGAGCCTCCCTTCTGCTTCTCAGTGACTGGCTCCTCTGCACCTGTCTCAGCACACTACTCTTCAGGTCCAGGAGGGTAGTCATGATGTTTCACTGCCAGAAAACACAGAAAACACCCATTTAAATGGTAACATGCCATTAATTAGTAACCAATTTCAAGAAAATATCAACTGGGAGTGAGTGGCACAAACAGCACTTTTACGTAAGCCCTTGCTGTTGTAGTGCACCTACTCCCAAATGCCTTTACAAGTGCAGTGCAAGTTTCAGTTTTCAGTGGGATCGCTGTATTGCTAATTTACATGGCAATGAGAACAGAGATTTAGCTAAAGATAGCACAAAGTTTCAAAACTTCACATATTCAAGCACCAAAATTCCACTGTCTCAGATAAAACCATGGTGCAATCAGTACCTCCCCTTTGGACATGACTGAAGGACTTAATAGAAAACTGTGGTCCTGGGAAACAAAAGTTGACTATCAAACCTTTTTGAGGTGCTGTGAGCCTATTTTGACGGGATAATGCAGTTGGGCTGCGCAAGATTGAAACCAGAGCATGGCAGAACAAGCTAGGCTAACAAGCAGCAGAGCCTCAGTGAACTGATTTCTGACACTAAAGCTGCTGCATTGATCGATTTGTGTTACATTTACCGATCCAGTGCTTGCAGACCGATGTGCTCAGATCTTTGATGTAAATCGGTTGTCCAATTCAAATCAGTAAACCACCTGGGACAAAGCGGCAGCTACGCCTTCATGTGAGCTTGGGTCTGTTGAAAGTATCAGTACTGTTTGATTTATGGTAGCTGTTAAGAGCCGGATGGTTGGTTTTGGTGTTTTTTAGTAGAAAAAAAATGATTACTTTTTTTTTCTTATTTGGGCACAAGTGCTCCGTATATATTTTAAACTGAACAAAATCGCATGAAAACTGGCCCTACACACTACCATGGCCCTTCCTGGAGCATGCATTGTTCTTCTGTACCTGGGGAACATTAAAAGCTAGCTGTCCAGCAAAGGATGCTCCTGATAGGTTGGCTAGATAACACCTCAGTTGGAGTATACTTTCCAGGACCTCTTTTTATACCAGTCTGGGGTGTTACTCTAAACTATCCAGTTATTGTGTTAAATATTGAGAACCTCAGAGCAGACAAAACTTGTGCCACCCCTGAGGTCTTTATCACCCCCCCATCTCCCCAAAGAAGAGCCTGGATCTCATCTGTGCCATATATCACCTGACTTTGTCCATTATTTAGATAGATAGATAGATAGATAGATAGATAGATAGATAGATAGATAGATAGATAGATAGATACTTTATTAGGAGTTAATCCTTTAAATCTCCACAGAGGGTCGGCCGCCTATAAATACCTGGTTTCATATTGAAGTCAGACACAAAACCCTGCAGGGAAGGAATGCAATTATTAGCTGCCACTTTTTTCAAGTACAAAATAACAGTTTGCAATACTATGGCAGCATGTCTGCTTCAACAATAGAGTGTATCCATGTGACGTCACAGGAGTGAGTCAGAGCGACAGAAATCAGTAGGGCCTAAGCAGCTATACATCAGTCTAAGCAGTCATATACCCAGTCGTGATCAGCTGATAACCAGCTGATCTTAATTATTGCCTCCCAGCTCTCAGCCAATCACACGCTCTTTCTTTCTGTATTTAAATACGGCATCCTTCTCACGAAGCCCTGCCTGCATCAATGATGATGCACCACACTGCTGCTGCTGCTGGTAGAGTTGTAAAGTTGTCTGAATCTTAATCTATATCTGAATCTAATGAGTCTTAACTTCCACAGATAAATGCTACATCTTAGAAAAATCATGACCGTAGAACAGGTTTTGATGCATGCTTGTATCTGGGTTATTAGCTGCAACTGTCACACATACAAACGTAAATGCATCACACAACTATAGGATGCCTCCATACTCAAATTAAATAAAGTATCATTTGTAAATTAATGTGATATCGAATTTATTTCTGTCGATGCTTCATGAAGTGAATGTATCCAATGGTATAACAGTACGATATGATATTTAAGAGCTGTACCGTGTAGATTTATCACATTATAAACAAAACAAACTTTTGCTGGTGTTAAAATTGAACTGAATTGAGAAAGAAATCCTGTGTATTGAAAGGAAATGCCATAATTTGCCAGTATAACATATTTCAAGTTTAAGATTTTTTCAAATTCAACTTTATTCATAAATAAAGTCTGGCAGTTACATTCATGAAAAAATCACATTACAAACATTACGGACTAAAAAAATCTGATAAGTAAATTGTCAAAAAGGTCAGAGGTCTAATCCCTGATACAATCATGTAAAGACCTATTTTGAAGTAGTTACTGACTTGCTGTGGCTGTGTTCACTTTAGCTAAAGCTAATATAGTCATAGTCAACAACAGAAGCTTAGTTAGCTTTAGCAATGAGAGCTTTTGCCAGTGAAGCTAAAGCTAACTTAGCTAAATTGAAAATAAGGGTGTGACGGTTCACAGAGGTCACTGTTTGGTTTGTACCTTGGTTTTGGGGTCTATCTTGTATTTGTCTGTGAAGGATCACAGACTAGCGCGTGTAAACATAGGATAGGACGTTGCAATGGTTTCTGAGCAGTGCACACAAAAGGCATTTGTTGATGGTGTTCTCTACTTCTACTGGTCCTTGTATGGCCTTTAAAATGTATTGGCATCGCTAATATCTTCAACCCTCTCTGCCTTTCCATGTGAAGGCTTTCTAAAAACAGCATAGCACATTGTGTTTTTTAATATGCCGGCTACTTCCTCTTCTTTGGTGATGGTTTAATAGTGGTTAGCAAATACTTACTAGCTTTACTGCCACCAGGATTGGCGGGTAAATACTGTCACAATTGTAAGTAGAAATGTTAGCTACATAGCTCTGTTTTTTAAAGCAGTAGTTCTCAACTGGTTGAGCCACCATCAACTCTTCAAGAAGAACTGTGGCCAAAATTCTGGAATTTTTTTTGGTCAATCCGATATATTCAATAAAAAAATAGCATAGCTTGGGCGTAAGACAGTACTAAAGGTGTAACAAAACAATGAAACAGGAAAAAAATGCATGTTTTATAAAGTCTTAAAGACGTTTTAGCACAATTTTTTTCCCCAGGCACACATCCGCGACAAACAAAAAGGGGCTTCCTGACCCACTTTTGGGTCCCAACCCACCAGATGAAAACCACCAACCTAAAGCTAAATTAGCTTTAGCAACATAAGCTTCAGCAAATGCAGCTAAAGCTAACAAAGCTACAATAATATAGATTACAGCTGTTTCTTGAGCTTAGCTACATAACCTGCTGGTTAGCCATGTAGCTAAATTATCTACGTAGCTTGCTCAGATAAAAGAGCTACACTTAAGCTACACTTGTCATGTTAGAATGTTTTCATGGAGGAAAAGCTTTTTCCTGTAATAAGGACTGTTAACTGCTTCTTTAATGTTTTGTAAGAGGTTTTGTAGGCCAGGTTTTTCATATTTCACTTGTGGTATCCTCACCCTTTACATGCCATACCCCTAAACAGAAGTTAAATCTGATTTTATTTTGGAAGTTTTTGCATGTATTTCCATTCAGAGACATATGGCATATGTGAGGGTGGCTGTCAATGATGACCAGCAGCCAGACTGTCTTGTGAATTTATGCTAACTGATCTCAGTAATTCTTTTACAGATAAGCTAAAATAACAAAAAGTGACTGACCCAAAGCTTCATGTTTACAAAACCTGACATTAATTCAGTTTCACATCAATCACTGATGAACCAGACAGATGTGTGCCTTCAGGCTCTGTTTGTGTTCTTTACATCAGGTTCATTTAATGTCAGGAAACTCAATTCATGGCCACATATCAATGTCAATGATTAAGTCCAAGTATCCCTAATATAAGCAGATGTTAGCCTGTTTTCCTCTCGGTGTCATCCATTCCCATACAACAGCCACTTAGCCCAACACATTTACACATTGAAAGGGACATCAGTGCATACCCTTTATAGGTTATGTTTCATTCTAACTGGAAGCAAAGTATGAAAGTGATCCCATACTAATTTATCACATACATGCCAGTCAGTAACCATGGAAGAAAAAAAAACTAAAGAATGCTCACACATCTGCCTAGCAACTGGGGAAGAGAGAGAAACTGACAAATCAAAGAGACACCCAAACAGCATGCAATCGCTATTGTCCCTGCGTGTCCAATTTACTGCATTGTACTGTGATGTGAGGTTCATATAAGCTTTGATACCGGCTCAACCTGGGAGTCTTTTGAAAGCCTCCAAAAGTCAGTGTGCCTGCAAACAGCAGTAGCAAAGGGAGAGACAGAATACCCCAAAAATTTTTTTTGAAAAGAACTGACAAGGGCACAAGAGAGGGGGATTGATTGATGGAGAGAAGTTGTTGCAGACAGACTCAGACAGTGAGACACTCTTCTCAGTAGTCGAGGGAGCCAGTGTCTGTACATCTGTTTTAACAGGAAGCAATGAACAGCAGTCTGCAAAGACACAATAGCTGTACTGTGCTATAATAGAGGACAATTAACTGAACATACTTGTGGACAGATATTCTGAGCTGATTCAGTCTATTTTACAAGCAGTGTTGAATTTTTTATTTTGTGCTGAAGGTTGTCTGTTCAGAGCTCCTGTGCAAACGCCAAATGGATCCAGAAAATGAAACATATTTGCCTGAATGACTGCTATCACTCAGCCTACCATCAGAGCTCCTAGCCAACTGCAGAGTGCAGCCTGCTGTCGGCTCTCCATCTCCAATTGAAGCCAGAAATTCACAGTACAGTGAAGCATCGTCAGATAAGCCAAAGGACAGTATGCTATTGATCCACGAGGCTGACACCTGTTATCCACTTAGAGTTTCCATACTTTACTCTGTCAGACTGAAGTGTCAATACTCCATCTCTGTCAGATATTATCACTGTGCCATTTCCAGCGTGCAGAGGAGGCAAACTGTTTACCTTTTTTAATGTTAAACTTCCAATACTGATTTTACATCATGCCAAACAGGGATGAGGTGTGAAGCTGTTTTTTTCTGTTAAAGTTGGAGGGAGTTTACATTAACACTTAACTTAACTAGTTATCATCACAGCAAAGTGGCTTTACTTTATGGTTTATTGAAGCTACCTGAGGTAGCTGCCTCTGATGGATTTATTCTTACCTGCTCCTTAAATGCCAGGGCAAGGAGTCTCTTGCTCTATGATTCTGACTGCAGCTTTGCAGTTTTTCATGTAGTCTGCTGTCAATCTCTGTATTAGTGGCACTGACAGTGTGTCATAAATACAAAGGCATCACAGCTAAGTTATATTTTTCCAAATAGGAAATAGCAGGTAAACAGCAACAAGTCATTGTTTTTACCCCCTGCTATTGAAATAAATGGTTAGGTTTGCACTTGGGTCTTAAATTTGTTGATTATCTCACAATCACCTGAAAATAAATTCTCTGTCCATGCATATTTTTCGACTGTCTGTAAACATGCCAGAGTTAGAGTTTCCAGATGCATTCCTTGACCAGATGTTTCATGATGATGCCAACTACACTGAGGAAATCCTTTCTTCCAATGTTCTTCCAATCTCTCTCCGAGTGTTTTTTCAAAGGCTCTGCCCTTTCCCAAACGCTGCCTATGGAGGGTTTTCCAGATGAATCTGTGAAACAAATCCATCTGGCGTGTCAGGTTATTTAACAATGCTTTCAAAGGCACTATCTGCATATGTTTCCACACCTTTTCAAAATTACCTCATAACTGAAGTGCTCAGAGAAAAATAAAATTTTTGAATACAAACACAGGCAGTCAAAGTCATTTTCAGGAAGTGCTCTTTTCACTCATGGTGCAAAAGTGTTGACCGTCAAAAACAACAATAATCCTTCAGAAAGACGAACAAAAGAATCCCAGGAGTGATCTCTGCACAACATTCAACATCTAAACTCACCTGATCACATTTAAACAAATCTAAACACATAGAAAAACTCTGTCCCAGGGCATCATGGGAAAATTCTGCCTGCATATCCCCAGATTTGTATCCGACCAATCTGATCTATCATCACTGCCATGTCTTCAGTTAGCAGTTCATCTACTCCTGATGTTAGAAAAGCCATTTATCTTTAATTTGAGATACCCACAATGCATCAAGAGCATTAGTCATGGATAATGTAGCATTTTGTAGATTTGAAACACAGAATGAAAATGAGTAAAAGTAACGAAGTCAAGCTTAGTTAGGTGGATAAACTTTGGAAGACTGGCTTACATTACCTAAATTATTCTTGTTTAGGAAAAAATTCACAACGTCTTGTATTCTTAACAAAAGTAACTGACTACAAAATTAGATGTATTTATGGATTTTTTATTGTTGATATCACAGACTCAATTAAGTTAAATTTACTTTTGCCCTGATTCATTTTTCTCAGTGTCCAGTGTCTTAAAGTTGGCCTATCAGAGACAGTCAACTACTTTCTTCTGTATTAAAGCTTAATGTTGTGTTCACGCCAATGCGAATGAGCGCCGTATGTGAAATACGCCACCAGGGGATCTCCATGCTGATTGGACTTAGTGGCACATGGGGGGATTTGCCTGAGTTAATATTTTTTTCAAATTTCGCGAATTAGCTAATGAAGTGAAGTGTGTTGAATGGGGTGCAAAGTTGTGTGTTTCGTGCAAATTCTTGCAACAATGTAAATTAGCAGGTTTGGATAGGTAACAGACCTTGATAGAACACCTTGCACATTATGTTGAGCCGTTATGCAGTTATTTGGGAAAACAAACGCCTTCCCATGCAAACTGGCCTTGTTGCATTAATCCTCTAATGATGAGGACGACAACAGCCTGGCATCAATAGAGCAAATATTAACTTGTCTGCAAGAGCTTATGGAAAGTAGAAAACTTTTAAACTCAAAAATAACATCAACTCATTGACAAACTATTCATTTCTTTGTGCTTTCCAGACCAAAAAAAAGTTAAGGAAAGGCATCAATTATCATAGCTTTTACTTGGTGTAATAAGCTGTGTTACATAAGTTACATAACTCAAATGCACAAGTCAATTAGTTTTTTGCTTGAGAGGAAAGTAAACAGTCCAAGACTATCAACTGTGTCATTTTAATAAGGTCAGGATAATTTATTTATAACAAATTAAGAAAAAGCAGTGTATGACTGGCAGTTACTCTAGGCATTGTTTTGTAATAGCGGAGTTTTATGTGCACACCAATTTTGCTGGCTGAAATGTCAGGGTATGACAAAGGTTATTCAGATTTGAATAACTTTAAATTTGATTTTGTTTTATTATTTCCACAACAGAATTGGTGTATTATTCAAGTAATGCAGACTCCAGGGGTGACATCTAATACAGTGGCTATACAAAGTATTCACCCCCTTAAATGTTTAATAATCATGGTCAATATAATTTGGCTTTTTATGACCAAAAAAAAAAAAAACAATATATAAAAAAAATACAAAAAGTGAAAACACATTTTAACAAAATAATGCAGATGAAATAAAAAACATGTCCTGTAAAATAAGTGACCCCCTTTAAAGTGACTGAAGTCCATTCAACTGGTGCTAGTGCCTGAGTGCAGTGAATGTGTCTTAAATGACTGTGGTATAAAGACACCTTTGTCGAGGTCCAGTCACTGGTAAATCAGTATTCCTGGCTACCATTACACCATGAAGACAAAGAACCACTCCAAGCAACTCAGAGAAAATGTTATTGACAAGTAAAAGTCTTGGGTTGGATATAAATACATTTCCAAGGCACTGAACAACTCCCAGAGTTCAGTTAAATCCATCATCAAAAAATGGAGGAAATATGGCACGTGTGTAAATCTGCCTTGATCAGGCCGTCCTCCCAAACTGAGTGACCATGCAGGAAGGAGACTAATGAGAGACACCTTTGACTACTCTGAAGGAGTTACAAGCTTCAGCTGCAAAGATGGGAGAGACTCTGTTAACAACCACTGCTGCCTGGGTTCTTCACCAGTGAAAGCTTTATAGGAGAGTGTCAAAGAGAAAGCCATTGTTAAAGAAAAATCAAATTAAATCTGGACGAGAGTTTGCCAAAAGGCACGTGGGAGACTCCATGGTCAAGTGGGAGAAAGTTATTTGGTCTGATGAGATCAAAATTATTCTTTTTGACCATCACATACCGGAATTCAGACACTGAACATCATTACAAACACACCATCCCCACTGTGAAGCATGGTGGTGGCAGCATCATGCTGTGGGGATGCTTCTCAGCTGCTGGCCTTGGAAGGTAGAAGGTGAAATAAATCTTATTCAGTATGCAAGAGAACTATGGATTGGGGGAACATTTATTTTCCAGCAAGACAATGACCTAAAGCATTTAGCAAAAACTACACACTAATGGTTTAAAGAGGTGAATGTTCTAGAGCGGCAGAGTCAAGAGCATGAGCACTGTCGCAGAGAAAGAAAGTAAAATTGCAGTGTCCAGATGTGCAAGCCTGATTGAGATCCACACAGACCCAGTGCTGTGATTGCAGCCACAAGTCTATCCAATGAACACTGATCTGAAGGGTAAGAATATTTATGCTACACTTTGGCATGAAAGAAATTTTTTTTTGTAGTTTTTGTCATCAAAAAAGCCTAATAATTGATTTAAAAAGTCAATAAAAGGGTAAAACACACAAGTGCGTGAATACTTTTTCTAGGCACTGTATAGCACTGCATTCAGGTTCATTCTGTCCATGAACATCAGGGACTTTGATAGAAAGTGTTCTCTGTTACATCTCTTAGATTTCTATTAAACAGTGTCATGCTCTTTGCTGACAGTGCTAGCAGGTTGTATTGCTGAAATACTTGAGGCATGTTGTCTCGTGGTAGTAACCAGGAAAATTGTTTTTCATACCTCAAACTTGGGTGTCACAGACAAAACAAAAACTGCTCAGGCTTCACATCAAATTCACGACAGCCAAGCTGGTGAGCGTGGACTGTTGACAGCTAACAGGCACCACAGAGCAGCTGTCTCCCAGGTGAACTCATTTCAATTACAGGAGTGGATCTCTCCCAGCTGGATTTCACTCTGTCTCAGCCGTCAACCCCGTAGTGACAAAACGGCTGGACGTGCCACCATCAGAATGCCAAGGAAACACTTTCAAAGCCAGGTAAATGACTATCTCTCTACATCTGTGCCAAAGTCATGCCATGGAAACACTTTCTCACCAGCGTCTCTCCTCAGAGAGCCAATGAACCTGGCAGCCAAAGGCGCCTTGCTGATAGGAATGGAGTGTCTCTATGGTAACAGCAGAGGAAAAGGAACTAGTAAATACAGGTAAATGGGATTCAACAAAGACCCACCCCCGTGTTATATAGTGTTCACCTAAATGCAGCAAAACAGTAGTAGAATCTGCACACAGTTCATGCTGATAAGTGGAACAGTCACAACAGGTCTTGCAACTCTGACACGACCCCTTCATTCAGGTGCAAATAAAACACCTTCTCCAAAATGACTCATGGATAATATATTCATATCCTTTCTTCATTCCTTTCTTGTAATAATTCAGACAAAGGGGGATAAGACACTGTCTCAGGTCAACACAAAGGCAAGGTTCATGATGAGTTCTGTAGCAGTTAGTCAGACGCAGCTTCAAAGTGATGCTTCCAGGATCAATCTGTGCAATTTCACAGCAGCACACCTTTCTAAGGCATTACTTCTTTGTTGTTAAGTACTTTCATCAGTGTCTGTCTGAGCACAAAAACTTACCACTTTAGAGATTTGTCTTGTGTTTCAATTTCAGGTGGAGAAAGAAAAAGATAAAGACAAGGAGCTAATTGATTTTTCCCTCTGCCATTTCACTAAAATCATCCTGACTTGAAAAAACAAACAAAAAAAAAAAACAACAAAAAAACAAGAGAATTACATAAGTGATGACAACGGGTGGAAATCCCACAGCTTCTCAACTCAATTCACTATTCTCCCTTTAAGATACATGTCCAAAACATTTTCCCTCAGCTATCAACAAACCGCTACACTGACTGTTACGTATGATGTTTTGTATATCTGTCTACTGTCTGCTTACTTTAGCAAGTATCATCAGCTGGGTTTCCATTACAATTTTTCGCAAAATAAAAGCAATATTTCTTAAAGTTCGACTACGGATAATTGCGCTTTGAATGTGTTTCCATTGAAGGGAGTTTTGGGCATGAGCCTCGTAATTCTCGTAAAATCTCAGACTCCACTGCAAGTAAGCTGGACACGCAAAACCTGTTGCGTGTTGGTAGGGGGATGATTGCATCTACAGCGATTGCCTTGACAATTTTGAACAAAAGACAAAGGCAGCGGATGATACTACAGAGGCAAAGTCAGTATGTATGGCAAGAGCCAAGGGTATAAGTACGATGTTAAAAAAAAGCCTCAGTCTCCTCTTCTGTCCACACATATCGCGCCATGTTGTCTCAGAATGAACTGGTCATGTGACACCGTATGTTATGTCATGTGACCAGGGGTGGACTGGGACAAAAATTCAGCCCTGGTATTTTCTGTCCAGACCAGCCCACTACATTATCAGCGGACACCACGTAGCAGTCCACAAATCTCGCAGCGTCTTCTCTCATGCGAACTACAAAGGAGAGTCATATTTCTTGATAGCAGTAAATAAATAAAGCATGTAACTATGAACTCAAGGACTTAAACTGAAAGCTATAGCAATCAATCAATCTTTATTCATTATAGTGTCAAACATCAGAAGTCATGTTATGACTAGGTGTGAGACGAGACTAATGGGAAGAACCCTTAGTTAAAGTGTAACTGAGCCCCCAGGTTTTGGCTGAAGTGCCTCTGCACTCAAAGTTCAAAATATGCCCCATTGTGGGCGGGCTGGGAGGAGGAGCTAAGACCTGCCTGTCACTCTCTGCAGACTCCACCTGCACCGCCAACCACAACCCCCTTCCACACACAAACCAAACAAGCACACATTTAGCTAACGCCAAACCCGCTTATCAAGCTAATAATGAGCGACAAATTTCTCACATCACTATTAACATTTGCACAACAGCTGGTGCATTTCTAAAACAATTAGCTAGTACAAACTGCAAAACCTCGTTGATAACCTGCAAAAGCAGGTCACATGCTCAAAATGGAGAGGTCATTTCTCAAAAGCAAGTATTCATGTCAATGAGAGTGTGCGTTTCATAAAAAAGTCCTGACACCATCATTTATGAACAAGATAGTCAAATGGCTTCGTCATGTTTTCATTATGACACTTTACTAGTGTTTCCAATGTAGAAAAAAGTCAGATCTTTGTGACACTACCTGAAAATGCTCAAGACAGCACTATTTGCACAGCCATTTGAAAACTACAGTAAAAGTTACAAATTACTGCATTTAATGAGGTAACTGAGTACAAGACACTGAAAACATACTATTCACATTTCTACTGCATAATGCTCTTTGCAATTTTAATTTCCTCACAGCATTGTGCAAAAGAAAAATACAACCTTTGGATAGAGCTGTACACAAACAATATTATAGTCTATCGGAACCTCTCAATTTCGGCAACATTGTCTGGGGAAAAAAAAAAGGTGATAAAGAAATGTATAAAATTTGCTTGACAGATTTTGACAACTAGTTGAACAGTTTTGTATGTAATGACTCAAGCAACCAAATGAGGACTATTAGTTTTATAGGGAATGACTATTCAGCATTCTTAAGTAAAGTTCATTTTGACTGACATGACATAAGCAAATGATAATGTTACAAAACAGCAGAGAATTGTATGAAAGCAATTAATGCATGCCCAAAAGCATTTGCAATTTGTTAGAGGGAATGACAAACTGCTGCTATGATGTGCACAAATGACTCAATGTTGTGGAGGTTGAATTAACAGTTACGAGACTTTTAATTCTGATCGGAGAAATGCACCAAAACAACTGGGAAAAAAATGTTTTAGAGCTTTAAAATAGCCTGAGCACTTTTGTTGAAACCGCACATTGGACAATTTCTGACGGTAACAATCCTTTCCTATGTAATATGTATACCTTTATAAACATTTTCTGTGCAGCCATTATACTTTCAAGGTGTTTGACCCTTAATAATTCAAAATCATCAGGCAAAAATAATGCTTTAGTCTTTGCATCCAAAACAGTTCATGTTTTTTCCTGTTTTATGTAACTGGATACTTTACTGAATGGTTGTAAATGTATTTTCTCCATTAACAAGAGTAAGAACAGGCTAAATACTACACTCTGTTCTCAAAAAGCTTCATGGGCCACTTTGCAGGTAAAGTATTGCATGAAGAAATGACTGCTTGACTTTATCAATAAAGGTAACATCGCATTCAGTGTAAAAACGTTTTTTCCTTTGTTTGTTTTGGACATGTCTCAAAAATGAAGCCTAGCCAGCCCCAGGCTAACGTTACTTACCATGTCTGCCTCCACTTGTTCATCATCGCCGATCACAGAATTTATCACCACCGGCTCCCGCTGCTGAGTCTGAACCCCCTCCTAGCTCGTCTCCCAGCGCAGCAGCACCCGCTGCTGCTGGGGTGGTGACAACAGCACCAAATAGGTCTGTCAATTTTGCACACTTAGCAGCCTCAACCTCAAGAGATTTTAGCTTTTTGGTTCGCTGTTTCTCAGTGCCACCTGGGCGTTTTTTCTCCCTGTCCGTTTTGATTTTTCTTGGCTAGTTAGCAAAGTTAGCGAACAGGTTGTCCGTCCCGCCCATGAGGTCCCGCCCCAGCCTGGCTCGTGTAGTGATTGACAGCACTCTCAGGGCTCTCTGAGCCTGTCAGCCCATGACTGATTGACAATGACAAACAATGGACCAATAATATGTGTCGATGGCCGCTGGCAACACACTGCTAGCTTTCTGTAGCCAATGATAAGTGGCTCGCAGGCCCAACTGCAGGGAATTTAGAAAATGAAGAAACTTGCACAACCTCACATAGGCCATCTGATAGGCTATGTCAAAAAAAAAAAAAAAAAAAAAAAAAAAAAAGTAGCAGACCGGACTGGCCCACATTTGGTTGACAGCCCATTGGGACGATGCCCGGTATGCCAGATAGCCAGTCCACCCCTGCCTGTGACATGTAAATGAAAAAAAAAGTGTTTCCATAGCACTTTTACTATATATTTCTATATCAAAACGTCTGGAAAAACCTCCTTATGAGAGTTTGAAAATGTTTTTGCGATATTTGAGAGGTTTTTCAAAATTCAGGTGTATCCATTACCATTTTTTCATTGCGCTATTTAGATTGAAAGGTAATGGAAATGCAGCTACAGTGTGATACGATAAAATAACGTGGTGGTACACAACCGTACCATACAATATCATACCAAGCAATACGAATCATATGCTTATGGTATGATGGGATTACGCGTTATTGAAAAGTATGATACATTATTATGTGATTTATTATTATAATACAGTGCATGTTACATGATCCATAATAATCCAAGGATCATGACGGTAAAAGTCCCTTTCAATTATGCTTGGGGGATGGCAGTTCATGGGTAACTCATATTACAATAAGGTTTAGGTACACCATACCAACATTTGGCATCGTACAAAATGATTCAATAAGGTAAGATGCAATGTGCAGTGATGCAATATGTGCTTAACAATATGGTGCAATACAACATCATATGACTGTTATGATACAATTCTCCAAAATACACAATACCGTACGATGACATATGACACCATATGATATTATATGATATGATACATAATGTACTGTACCTTTCCATACGATATGATATAACACACACACACACACACACACACACACATATATATATATATATAGGGTTTTGTCTGTTATGAGGCTGCCAATATTAGATTAGCAAATATTGTGTATAAAACCATGATAAATTAGTTATAAAGTAGTTTATACAAAGTTTTTTAATAAGAAAAGCACAAACCTTTTTTAAGGTTTTATCAGTGAAACGATTAAAATCTATGTTGATTTTTGATGGCAGTGTGTTACTTTTCCTTCCCTCTTGGGTCCTGCGGGGGCTCCGCTTTACTTAGGTATTTGTAGGGAGGCAACGGGGAAAAATTTTGGGGAAAAACTGCCATACCATGTCATGCCATACGATACCGTGCTATACCATACCACATACCATACCATACCAAACCATTCAAAACCATACCATACCATACCATACCATACCATATGACACCATCCCAAAATATGCCATGCCGTGCCATACCATACCATACCACACCATACCAAACCATACCATACCAAACCATACTGTTCCAAACAGTACCATATGACACCATGCTAAACCATGTCATGCCATACCATACCATACCATACCATACCATATGACACCATGCCAAACCATGCCATACCACACCATAACATTCTATACCATACCATATGACACCATCCCAAAATATGCCATGCCATACCATACCACACCATACCATATCATACCATACCACACCATGCCATTCCAAACCATACCATATGACACCATCCCAAACCATGCCATACCATAAAATAACATTCCAAACCACACCATATGACACCATGCCAAACCATACCACACCACACCACACCATGCCATACCAAACCATACCACACCACACCACACCACACCATACCATACCATACCATATCATACCATACCATACCATACTATTCCAAACCGTACTATATGACACAATGCCAAACCATACATACCATACCATACCATTTGATATCATACCATATGACACCATCCAAAACCATGCCATGCCATACCATACCATACCATTCCAAACCATACCATATGACACCATACCACACCATAACATACAATACCATACCATTCCAAAGCATACCAAATGACACCATCCCAAACCATGCCAAACCATGCCATGCCATACCATACCACACACCATACCATACCACACCATACCATACCATATCATACCATATCATACCATACCATACCATACTACACCATACCATACCATAACATACCATACCATCCCAAACCATGCCATGTCATACCATACCATACCATTCCAAACCATACCATATTACACTATGCCATTCCATGCCATACCATACCACATACTATATCATACCATACCATACCATATGACACCATGCCAAACCATGCCATACCATATCACATACCACACCATACCATACCATATCATACCATACCATTACATTACACCTTTGTTCAGTGTATTTAAATGTTAAGACAGTAAAAAACATGACACCACAAACAATTAAAGGTAGTTTTTTTTCACAGTCACGTTGGGATAATTGCAGGCTTTTGCCACAATGATGCATTTATAAATGTGTCAAAAAAAAGATAAAAATACCTCTGTAAAGATAATGTGTAGCATGACAGAGACAAAGTGTATTCACTGAAATTTACGCAGAAACCATCAGTTTCACCTCTTCCCACCTCACCCTTTTACTTTCACTGCTGACTACATCTAATGGTAGACTAAACCAAACAAGTCCATCTGAATTTGACCTCCAAACTTTCAAAGATTTAATTTCAGCGAATGGACCAAAGGTGAAAAATGCTCACATTGAAAGTGAAAGTAATTGGCATTACTATCATTACCTTAGACAGAATCAAGAGTCTCATTAGCAGCCATCATTGTTTTTATGTGACTTGCCCTGAGGGTTACACAGTATTATCTAAATGAATTACTCTGCCACTTCTTTAACTAGCTTTACAGTGTATCGGTTGGATGAAGTGCCCCCATCATTGTGATCTATAGTGACGGTAGGCACCTGCAGATAACACATAATTTATAATCCAGCCACTGAACACACTACATTCAGACATCTATTCCCTAAAGCTCCAAGTGTCTGTGTTGTCAGGGCACATGACAGCCGCTTCGGCTGTGAAATTGATTGCAGGAGAAAATCCCAAGAATTGATGGGTTGTGAGCTTTTGTGAAGTGCGTCTTTCTGCATCACAGCCAGGCAGAAGAAATCGCTGACAGGGATGCACACAATGTAGAATATCTTAAACAATGGCACAAATCCTTGCTTATTATAGCACAAATAATGCAGCCTTTGTCACCCTGAAAACACTCAACTCTAACTGTGGTAAAGCTAAAAAAAAAAATAGCAGCAAGTGAGTCTGTGCAGAAACAATAACCTCATTTCCATAGTTTACACAAAAATATCAATAATGATGCTCCCACATGATTTAATTGATGGAGTTCTTCTGAACAGCATGACTGAATACTAAATCTGTGCAGCATTAACTCAACCCTCTCATCATGTCTGGGGAGGCTGGTTTTTAAGACAGTCTTTTAGAGTAATGACAGCTAATTTACCGAATAATAATAAGAGCTAATGATTAATTAATGAGTAATGGGCTGATAATGATGAGTCTACAGAGGAGTTATGACCTGCACCAGGTCTTCCTGCTACTTCAGCTAAACAGGCGGCTTCTTTAGAATAAGAGGAGAGAGCCGCACAGAGATGAATCTCTTCTGCACTCACTTCTCAGAGCTTCTTTTTATTATGAGGCTGCAGTTTTATGGAGGATAATCAAATGCTCAGGGTTTTATTACCCTTTTTAATCAGTGTCACTATTAAAGCAGGGGCGAATGAGAGGCACAGAATGGTTGTTATGCCATGGGAGGAAAAGATCATTTTGAAGCTATAAGATTGATCCACACAGTGTGAGAGCTCAGCTAGATGTTTTAGAGGGGGTAAATTCACTTAAATCACAAAGTCCTAAATCTGCCTGTCTTCTTATGATGCACAACTTGTGATTTTAGAAAAACACTCACCTTTCAAAGAATTGCTTTCAAGACAGGTCAAACAACAAGAATTACATGCAAACTTTACGCTTTATGTGAATTGATGCTGCTCTGCACCTTTAAGTGTGTTTAGAGGCTTGATGGGCGTGGGGCGTCTCTGTTTTTTAAAATGTTAAGAGCATTTGGTTTCCTAACAACAGAACCAACAGTTAACACAGTTAAAACAAGGTTTTGGTCTGGTTTAGGTAAACACATTTGATTGAAATGGATTCCCAGAATAAGTGTCAGCTTTGTCTGTCTGGCTATGAACAGAGACAAGTTAAGCTATTGAGCAGGGTTGTGTATAAGATAAACAGAAAAGGCAACTTTTCGTCATATTGCTCACAAAGTGCTGCAGTTACAATGTCTTTTCTGTAAAAACTGTTTCAGTTCTGACAGATTGGTTAAGAATCAGACAATTTTCGACAAATTTGAATGAAGTATTCAGTCAAACACTGATATCACCTTGGCATCAAAAGAACTTTGCACTTTTCCCTTGATTTTGATGAATGTAAACCACAAGGAAATCCAGATCAACAGGTGCCAATCATAATGACCAAATAAAGCTGCTGCCTGTTTTGACTTCAATTAATCTAAAGGAAAGATAATTTTTCATGCTGTAAAATAATTTCAAAAAATCCAGTTTACCTGTGTCTGCTGACAGTTTTCCCAGTGTGAAGTGTATATTTGCAGCTGCGTGTGTCAGAGTTGCTGTGGATCAAAGCTGGGCTCGCTGCAGCAGGTCGCACTTTTCTCCTCTGAGACCGTGACGCAGTCAACTTGGCTGAAAACAACGTTTGGATATTTTTCTTATGACAGACGACAGACAAAAGCTCATTTTGGTCGTTGGAAATGCTTTCCTGAGCTCACGCTCCGCCGATGCTCAGCCAAATATGGCCATAGGAAGTGTGACGCTTCTTCACTGCCCTCGACTCCAGTCGGAAATGTCGCACTTAGGAGTTGACCGTCAGGCACAAAGGATGGCTTTAGGGTAACTGTAACAGGGGAAATAGCGAGTTTATAAAGGAAACCCTGACTTATGATGAGTAGGGGCGGGGCTATGATGAAAACATAGCCACAAACTCATCTCATAGATATCAATCATGTAAGACGCAGACTACCCATCGGGGCTTTGCTGATAAAGACTTTTCGGTGGCCTCAAGCATAGTCAACAGGTTCTGTATTTAAATGCACTTCATGAGGAAATGACATCCTTTAACTTTTGTGATTTTTGATAAATATTTTTACTGACTGACTCAGCCCAGACCCAAAAACCAGGGGGACTGAAGACTCACTCTCACTCAACAGCGATGGGACACCTGTGGACTTGGACTTACTGCATTTCTTACAACACGTTTCATATGATGCTGACTAAACCACTTGAACGCAATAGTTGATACAACTAGGGACGATAATGGTAATAAATGACATTATTTATTTATTCATATCCAATGATAGTGGATGAAAAGTACTTCTACAGATTACATCTCTTTTTTGTCGTGTAAAAGTAAAAAAAAAAAAAGGCAACACCTTTACTATTTCGACGTAAAAGTCCACTTTATGGCTTTTTCCTCATTTCAGCAGTGACGTTTTCTCTCTCCTTGCATTTGATGCTTCAAATGCCTCAGGCATTTCATTTAAATGAGAAGTAAGAGTTTACAGTGTTCCCCTGAAGGCATCATTTGACTGTTGCTGAGGGATGTCGCTGAGAAAAATCCTCTCAGTGACGAAGGGAACGGGTACAGCTGCCAGTCAAACAGGGATTCATGTACTTGGACTTTGTTTCACTTTAATGAGCTCCTCCAAGGCTTCACTCTCTGATGTCACTTTAAGGATGTAAACGTGTCAGCAGGCTAAACAAGAAACTAAACCCAGGCTTAACATAGCCTACAAAATAAAAATAACAGAAGTAACAATCACAAAAGAATTCCCTTCATGATCATCTGTTGCATATAAGCATTTACATTAAGTTTTTGCATTAATGTAACAATGCTTCTTGGCAATAATTCTATACTGTTGGAATGGCTGTTTATTTCGCTTTAAAATGGTGCCACATTTGTAAGGAGCGTGCATTTGTGGGATGAGCAGCAGAGCTGACTATGTGGGTTGCGCCCATAAAAATTTAGCCACATCTTCACTGATTGTGCCGACAATCAGGTGCTTATTCTATTTTTATTGAAACACTGTCATGAGACCAATCACACAAATAGCACTATTAGTTTTAAGGTTTTTTGGTGCAATTTTAGACAGTGTGAAGGAGTTTGCCTGCCACCGTTGGTCATAAAAAGCAAGAAGTTTTCCAAATATTGTGTGCCTGGGGTCTTGTGTTTTTGTTGCCTTTGAATTAAAAAAGGTCTCAAAAGCATATGATCTTTAATGGTATCATTTCAAGTTGAAAAATCTGATTCTGTGAGATCTTTCAGCAGTGTTATAATTAAAATATAGTGGAAAAGATTGTAAGAAGCCCTATGAAGGCACACATCCCTTTTGCCGTTGTTCCTCTTGAGGTCCCAACTTTTTTTGATTGTTATCTTTGCATGACAATACACATTTTGTGATAGAAGAAAGTTAGTTTAAATCTTTTTTTGCAAGGGATCTATTCTTTATCATGTGACTAAACAGCATTGCTATGGAGATCTTGTTTGGGGAGGGACAGGACAGCTCGCTTTTGAGGGAAAACGTAAAGTCACAATGTACACAATATGGACAGAAGTATTCAGCTGCACCTGTTAATTATTGAATTTGATGTTTTAATCAGAGCTGTTTCCACAGGTGTATAAAATCAAGCACCTAGCCGTGCAGTCTCTCATCAAAAACATTTGTGATATAGTATGGGTCATTCAGAAGAGCTCAGTGACTTGAAGCATGGCACTCTGATAGATGCCACCTTTGCAATAAGACGATCTGTGAAATTACATCACTGCTGGATATCCACAGCCAACTGTTAGTGATATTACAAAGTGAATGTTTTTAGGAACAATAACTAAAAACTGAAAAAAAAAGTCCCCAACGATCTGCTGATTCAATAGCTGAACTTCCACTTGCATTGATGTAAGTAGTTCCTGTTGCTGTGATGGTCAGGCGGCTGAATACATTTGTCCATATAGAGCATGTTTAGGATTTCCATGACACTCTCTCCCTTTTCACATATACATATTGCTTTACCCTCCATGCATGCACATTCAGTTTTTAAATGCATCCTCCATTAAAGCATCAGACTTGAGTACTACTACATTTGAATCTTAATTTCCTGCTGATTATAAAAGGATTAGGGAGTGATTATAATCTAAATGCTGGATTTCCATCTACTCATCTCCTCCTGGTATTAACACCTGTTTGACAGCATGCTCTGTTGTGTTTTGTCAAACAATATTTTTAAGTAATATTTATGTCACACTCAAAGCAGCATGTGACAAACATTGCTCTAAACCCTCCGTCTAAAAGGACACATCAGGCGTTTTCTCTCATCTGATTGCACATAAGGACACATGAACAGGAGGGCATGCGCTTGGTTGCTTAAAATAGGCACAGGAACATTAATTAGATGCTTGTAGGGGAGAGGTGTTTCTCTCTACGCACAGAAATTATTTCACACATGGCCATTATAAAGGAAGCTGCAGCCTCAAAGCGTATGTCCGACAATCCACCAATGGAACCCTTCATCAGAGTCAAAGCTTGTCAACATCCTGCAATTAAGAGTTTCCCTACCACTGTTTACCTCCTGTAACTTACGCTAGAGCTGAAGCTTTTATTGTGTTTTTCTTTCTAATGTAGGAAATCCCTGAAGTGAAATGGTTGAAAATGAGCTGCCTCACAATGCTCTAATAGGACATTACAACAGCACTTGATCAGGAAAAAATGATGATAATAACAGTATATCCTTTATGTTGATAAAGAGTGGATTATTGCTCATCATGTCTCATTTTTAACATTGTAATTTTCTCAGCAGTCTGCTTAAGAAAGTCCTTTAATTTATCATCTATTGTAAGGGTTTTTCTAAATACAGAATTATTGGAGACTGAGATTAGATTTACATCAGAAACCTGTAAATTACTAATGAAGGAAACAAGAGGTAGACTCCTCTCTGGTTTTGATCTGTTTTGACATCATTTCAAAACGGCAGAAACATTGAACAGAAGGCTTTGCTGTGTTGAGTGATAAGACACATGTGACCCTTGTTTCCATGGACACATCATTAGAGAACTTCCCCATCTGGCCCTGACCGCTTCAAGTGTTGACGGCAAATAACAATTGAAGGCTTTAGTTTCAACCGAGACAAAAGCAAAGACGACTGCAAACTCCATCACTTGATTTGAGTGAACTATAGCCGTGACATAATGAAACCATAACAGGAGACAGGAAACAGCTAAATTTGTTGTGGAGGAAATTGTGTTTATGCTTTTAGATGTCTTATTTCTATTTTTCAATCTATTTTGGATCACCGCTTTGATTGAATTAGGTCTTATAAGACTGAACAGTGCTGAGTGGCTGTACCTTCACATTTCACTCGATTCAACTCAAAGGTCAGACAGACTCACTGTATTAATTAGAGAAACTGCAGCAACTTTATTCAGCTATTCAGACTTCTTCTGTCTTCTTGCTTCTTTCATGTGTAGACATGTTTTATTGAGTACAAAAAGTAACTACATTGCCTCATAAAAACAGGTGCCTAGTTTCAGTTTCTGCAGCATTAACTGCTCAAGTTGAGCATCGATGCTACAACACATTGTGCTGATGCTGTCTTTCCATCAGGAAAATCTTTAAACTTGCAATGCATAATGGAGAAAGCATAATTTTCTGTTGTTTTAATCTAGAGCGAATAATTGCAATGCTCAGAAAAGCAGGGGCATCCAGGTCATTTTCCTCAGTGCAGAGAAGCAGATGCTCTATCCACATTCTGTAAAGCAGCACATGAACATAGAAAAAGAAAAACATGGAGTTTGACATGCATGTACAGCCACCAAGTGGTGAGTAGAGTGTTTGCACTGTGCCTTTAGTTTTTCACACAGTTACTACTACACAGGCTTTTAGTAAGCTCAAAACAACATCTGCATATGGATGCAATTTTGAAACACAACACAAGGCATGGGGAGTTTATCCACAGAGTAGCAGTCATACACAGAGGAATTTAGATTTATGTGAAGCATTCAAAGACAACAGAAATGCAATGAAAAAAATTAGACACAAGATAAGAAAAATTAGAGAAAGTGATATTTAGCAAAAATGAGAGAACAGCAACTTATCCCCTGCAATATTTAAATATTATATTAATGAAAAGATAGCTATCAAATGAATTGAGATAGATATCTAAAAGAAAGCTAAAAGGATAAAATATTGACCCCCCTTGGATTTTTCACTCTTTTCTTCACCGAACACTGCACATCACCACAAACACCATCCCCACTGCACAGGGGTGGCAGCATCATGCTGTGGGGTAGCTTCTCAGCTGCTGGCCTTGGATGGCTTGTAAAGGTTAACATGGAGGGCAATCTTATTCAGTCTGCAAGAGAACTATGGCTTGGGGGCGATTTATTTTCCAGCATGACAATGACTCAAAGCATACAGTGAAAGCTACACAGAAAAGGTTTAAAAACAAATGTTGAATGAATGTTCTGGAGTGGCTAAATCAAAGCCCAGACCTCAATCCAACAGAGAATTTGTGGCTGGACTTGAAAAGGGCTGTTCATGCCTGAACTCCATGAAACCTGACATAGAGCTGTTTTGCAAAGAAAGAAAGTAAAATTTAGTGTCCAGATGTGCAAGTCTGATTGAGATCAATCCACTCAGTGCTGTGATTGCAGCCAAAGGTGCATCTGCTACTGACTTGAAGGGGGTGAATATATATGTAGTCACTTATTTTACATTACCTTTTTTATTTTATTGACTTAAATCTGTAGAAATCAGTTTTCTCTTTGACATTAAAGAATTTTTTTCTAATTTTTGGCTGACTGTCTCGGTCAGCCCTACAGGGGTCTGCTCCCCAGGCAGGATGACTGCCTGACTGACTGGGTGCCTGAGTGAGTGACAAAACTTCCAAAGTCGTACATGCAGAGTTGTGCTATAGGCGGGGTTTAGTTGTACTCAAAGCCATCTTTAATGACTACCTCCACTGCTAGAAATACCTCAGATATACTCATAAGAGTTCTACCTTTTGTATGTACAAATTAAAAAGGGATATTGATGTGTATAGCATAAACCAAAACTGCTGACATACTGTTTTATCAAAACAAAAGTTACAATGTGCAGTCCTGTGTGAAGAATAAATCAACTAGAAGACAAAGTTCATTATGTGAAAAGTTATGCTAAGGAACTTTACCCTTAGCTGTAGAGATCAGCAGGTTTATTATTTCTATGTATACAACTAATGCTGACAAATTTTCAGAGGTGTCAACAGTATTCACATTCATTACTCAAGTAGAAGTATAGATACTAGGGTTTAAAAAGAGTACTGTAGAAGTTGAAGTATCAACTCAAGCTTTTTACTCAAGTAAAAGTATGAAAGTACTGGTTTCAAAAGTACTTAAAGTATAAAAGTAATGTAAAGGGGGAAAAATTCCATTAAGGACAAAAGCTTAGGCCGCACCACAGGGGCCAATTCTATTCTACCATTCCACTCTACCATTCCATTCTATTCTATCATTCCATTCTACCATTCCATTCCGTTCTACTATTCCATTCTACTATTCCGTTCTACTATTCCATTTCATTCTACCATTCCATTCTACCATTCCATTCTGTTCTACTATTCCTTTTTATTCTACCATTCCATTCCATTATACATTCCATTCCGTTGCTTTCCATTCTACCATAGCGCACTACCCCACCTCCCCCAAAAAACATTTTTCTAATGGCCATAATGACTATAATATTGTATTAAAATGTTAATGTTGAAAAATTTGGGATGCACCTGTTTCAGCTGTATTTATGCCCATTGAAAGTGAACGCATTTTAGTACAATGCGAATACATTCAAGAACCATATACAGTATGTGTACTACCAACCTCCTCACTGGTGCTTGGTTGGGACATTTTGCTCCAGTTCTCTTGAGTCTCTGCCATGGACATCTTCGTACTAGGCTACATACGTCTGCTATTTCCTTGCTGGAGTGTGACGTGATTTGTGTCATGTTTGAAGATGTAACGGATCACGTACAAACCAATCTGTCAGAATGGTATTATTTATACCTCTCATCCAACCACAATCAAATTTACTCTATCCGGATGGCCTGATTTATCTGGATAGTTTTTTAGGTTTTTAATTTTAGGTTTTTTTTTTTAACTATGCCAAGCCAGAATGAAAACAAGCTGAAATGAAATAGCAGTAAAGAGGCTATTTTTTAAAATGTAAGGATTAGAAGTAAAAAGTCATCTGAAAAATAATCACTCCAGTAAAATATAGATCCCCAAAATTTCTACTTAAGTAAGGTAACAAAGTGTTTGTACTTAGTTACTTGACACCTTTGCTAAGTTTTGGTTGGGCGATTATGAAAAACATGAGTTTTGCTGCAGAAAAGGAACCCTTTTATTGTAGGTTATATCTGCAAAGTCTGGGAGAAAAGGTAGAATGTATTGATTAATAAATACTGTATCTGGAAAAAGAACATGCAACTTTGTAATTACTTGTATTATACTGAATTGATTTGCTGGAACAGTACAACAGTACCTCTGGCGCTTCATAAACCCACAAGGATTGGAAACTTATTGAGCATGACAAGCACAACAAACAACCCATCGATTAAAAATCAATCTACATGTGTTAACTTATTGCTGTATTCCATCTGTACTGTTGTGCATTCATCAGAATTCAGCTAGATTGTGTGTAAGGTAACTGGAAATAAAGATAAAAGTCGGTCAGATTCTGATTTCGAGTCAGATTCATCATTTTCAGTCTCTTCAAACTGGATTATAAAAAGGAGGAAGCCATTCATAGTGACTCTCTTTTGAGTATGATTATTAACTTTTCTTTTTCCTTTATTGATCCTTTGCTGAGAGTGATGCAGCACAAAAAAGTGTCTGAGGTTTATTGGCAAACAATAAAACTATCAGTGTTACTTGCAGCAAACAGAACACTCCATCAGCATGAACAAGCAGCTAATCAGCTCCCAACAAACAAAGCAGCCGCCACTCAATACAAGCAAAACCTATCATTTCCAGGAAAGTTGTAGTTTAGTTGTTGATGGCTCTTTAGTTCCACTCTTCAGTTAAGTTTTATAAATCCAACAAAAGTACAAAACATGAATGTAGTTGGACACTATAAACTTATTTGGAAAGACTGTTTAAACAGGCCTGTGACAGCATCGCTCTCATTTCTTAATTACGAAGGATTTTCTTTCAGAGTTGGTTGCGGCATTTGTACCAGCTGTGAGCTCCACTGTGGTGAATGTTTCAGAATTAAGATCACTTCTCATCAGTGGCTATAATACAAAGCTTCAAAAATGAGGATTCACAAACCTAAAAACAAGAGATGCAATGAGTCTGAGAAGATGAGTCTTTCATGGTTGTTTGACTTAATGGTCTCACAGAGTTTCCTGCATTAATTCCAGTATATTCTATCATATAGACAGTATCTTTCCATTAGGGCATCAATGTGTTTCACACAGAAGATAAAATTAAGGTGGAAATTTCCTTGTGCAGAGCAGAGGCTACTCCTTTCTTTCGGGACAGTTTCTGGTTCACATGATCAAGTTTCTAGTGAACATTTGAAAATTTCTGATGCCTACAGCGATATATTGTAGTTTTTAGTCTATTAAGTTTTTCGCTGTAAGCATTCAATAGTTTCTAGTATGCATGAGATAGTTTCTGGTGTGGGTAACGGGCTTATTTCTTTATTTTTGGCTGACCGCTGAGGTCAGCCCTGCAGATGGCTCTGTCTGTGTCTGACTGACTGACTGACTGAGTGATGGTACTTTCACTTTCAGAGTCATACTATACAGAGTTGGGTTCGCTTGAACTGAAAGCCCTCCAATGGCTGCCTCCACTGCCAGAAATACCTCAGATATAGCTTTAGCATTGCATCCTTTTTACCAGAACTGAACCACATCTCTGTATGAAATAAACAACCTGAAAAGATTTTCATGTTTTCACTCTTCTGCTGACCTGCTTCTGCATGGATTAGTGATAGGGAGAAAGGGATGCTTGCTGTGTGAATGCCTATACAATGGCCTGCTAGTGGAGCGATCAGCTCAAAATTAGCCACAGCTGCACTTTTGTCAAAAACGGGTCATTTCTTGATAAAGACAAGCGCAACGAACAACACTGAAAGTTTTCTGTGTCTGAAAATGGTGTTGTCACTCTTCTGTCGACCTGCTTTGGCATGAGTATGTGATAGTTCAGGGGGATTTATTGTTGTGAAAGATTGTATACAAGGCCTACTAGTGGAGTAGCTTGGACTTTTGTCTGAACAGGATATCCATCCATCCATTTACTATATCATTGGGGGTTGCCCGGAAGGGGTATGGGTTTCTGATCCTTATGGTTTGCTTCTCCTGTATATCAAGGGCCTGCTGCCGCATTTGCTGTTAGCTTGGATGTCACTGTAGGAATGCCAGAACTGGACCACAATTCTTGTTAACACCAGAGCAGAGAGCCACTAACCTGACACGCCAGATGAAAAATCTCCCACAGACTGTGTTTTGGGAAGGGCAGGGCCTTGAAAAAAAAACTCTGAGGGTAACTTGATAAATGTTCTCTCTGTCATTGTAGGTGTGTACTAAGGAGTAAACATCATAGAGAGCTGCATAATGCTAACCATGGTGACTGCAGACATGTCAGCACATGACTTTTGTTGTTTTTGAAAAAATATAAAGAACTCAGTGCTGTTCTTTGTTCTTCATTTAATAAAGAAATGTTGTCAATTTCTGATAAAACTGACACTATAGCAGCATCCACATTAATCTCTTCCACCATAATTGCACCGGCCTCTTGTCGCTGCTTGCTTATATAACAACTCCACCGTGCCCAAAAGTACTGAACTTGACAACATTTCTTAGTTAAAAGAAGAACAAAGAACAGCAGTGAGTTGTTTTCTTTTCAAAAATGACAAAAGTCATGTACTGACATATCTATAGTTGCCATAGCTTACATCATTCCTTGGTATTTGGTATCACATTTCGAGTTTTTTTCAGATCCTCTGCCCTTTCCCAAACGCTTAGTACTGAAGGTTTCAGGTGTCAGGTTGTATCATTATAAGGCGCCTTTCAGACTTCCCTATTCCAAAAAAAAAAAAAAAAAAAAAGAAATTGAGATTTTCCATTGAACTTCATATTCATTGTATTAAGTACATGATATACTGTTAGAAATGCATGTTGGTCAAGCTCAAACACATTTTATAAATTAACTGCAAGCAGACAATGTACATGCAAACCGCAAACTATGCCCACCCTGTCAGGGAGAAATTCAAAGTAGAAACAATACATTGTAATTAAATAGTGATTATAAAATGTACATTTTCAGAAAGCTATTTAGTCCCTTTGTCAAAAAAAAATTTAGTTAATGGGAAAAATATTTGGATAAATGTGAAATTATGGCAAACTATTTGCTTCTCTATAAAACCTGCGAAAGTTGCACTTTCTGTTCTCAATAAAATCAAACAACAAAGATATCTGGTCAACCTTTCAATCAATACTATTTGGCCCTATTTTTTTATGAAGAAATTACAGGATAAAGGAACTTGTGAAAATAATTTGCTTATTTTCATAAAACATGAAAGGGTGGACATGTTGTGAAATTTCATTGAAATGCCTTATAAATGCAATAAATCTAAAAGAAATCAATGAATGAAAAACATGTCAGAGGTCCTTTTCCCATGTAGGGGGAAACTCAAGTGCAAAGATTTTAAATTCACAAAATCAAAGATTTCAGACTGTTGGTTGGGAGGAGACTGTCCCTCAGCCTATGACAGGAGCTGATATATTTAGCAGTGTCTGTACAGACGATTCTTTGTTTTTATCTTCATCCTGTAGTGAATCAAAGTGAGTGCTGACACAGTCTGTCCTCTCTAGGTATCCAGGTGTGTGTGTGTGTGTGTGTCTACCTGTCTCTATGTTCAGACGGTGATCACTGAGTCTGTACATGGTCAATGTCTTCCTCAGTTTCTTATCAGTCACTGTGCTTAAATAATCTGCTGCAGTGTAGATTTATCATTGTACTGACATGTGTGTAAATGTTGGGTCATTTATAATAAGACCTCAGAGTTTCATTTTTCTGCTATATTTTCATGATAACTAAGTGATTCTGATGAGGACAATAAAAGGCACTTTATAGTGATATTGACTCAGAAACGGGCAAATCCATCTGCTTTTGCAAGGTTAAAGAGCCACACCAAAAGCTTGTCTTGGCAGAGAACATGTTTTGTGTGTCTCCTGTAGTGATGTGTGGGTGGGGGCGTGAGTTAGAGGCTTTGCCTGCCCTGAGGTTGTCATAACATTGGCATATAATAACTAAGGTCATGGCACAACTATATACATAGTTTGTCCAAACATATAGTATAATAACACAGAACAGTCAGTGTTAATGCAACTCCCATAGTGTTTGATTTAACACTTCTTCCAATCTTATATATTTTGCATCAGTTCTGAGTCACATTTACAAATTTTACTGTATCAATATTTAAACTCTCTTGTAGTGTTAACTTTTGAAACTGACATTGCAAGATATCAATTTTACAATCCCTTACAACATGACACGACAACATACACAGTTCAACTTTAGATAACACTAAGGTATGCAGTCTGCTTTTTAACCTTCAATTCTTGGAGAAAAGTACATTTTTCATGTAATTTTTGTGTTCCAAAAAGTTAAGCCCACATTTGTGATATGAGCAAATTAAATCTGAGGATGTGCTGAACACATTACTCCTTCAAATAATACAGGATTGATATATTTTGATCAATCAGTATGTATTTCGCCATAAAATAACCAGATATGTCTGTATTTACACTACATATAAGAAACAGGGTATATGTGCAGTCTTTATTTCCAACTCTCATTCCAGCCCAGCAGGTGGCGCTGATGTAGTTGTAAACCAGCGCACCAGCTGCCAACACAAACATGAAGAACTAGAAGAAGAAGAAGTAAAACGATTTTGCTTTTGGTAGCTTAGCCTGAACGAGGCTCCAATTATTTAACAACTGTGAGGTTCTTAAATTCCGGGCATACTGTTTACCTTCGCTGCTTTCACCTGCAAACCATGGCGGACTACCAGTATCTGCTGTACGAGGAAAGCTCGGCAGAAAAAGACTGTTGCTGTGTCTGTTGCTCTTGTTGTTATTGTAGCTAGCGCTAGCGTTAGCTACAATTAGCTGATACTGCTGTCTTCGCTCTCAGCATAACCGACGTTGATTCATTGCAGCGGGACTGTAAACCGCATAAACAAGGTAACTGTGGAGCAAGTTGCAGACTGGAACAATCGACTCCAGCTATGCTTTTGTTTTACTTTTACGCTCATTACATAAGTGGTCATGACCATTATTTCAGGCAAGGTTGTTACAGACGATAGGCTTACATTAAGAGAGCAGTCAAGTTAAATCTGATCTCTCAGAAGACAGTAAAATGCTACTACCAGCTAAGGTGAGCTAATAAACATGAAGCTGTCTGTGAAAGGTTTGATAACTACATGGCGTTTGTGCTTTCTACATTTTTAAAAATGGAGCAGCAAATAGTAGCCAGGGAGCTGCCTCTGCCACTTCACAACACATCTGTCTGAGTTGTACGGCTGTGAGAGTGAAGTCATGTCTTGCAAAGCCGCAACCAAGGACAAGAAGTCGAGCTTCAGCAAAAAGCTGTTCAGGCGAGGCTCTGTGCGCTCCGTGGGTAGTTTTATGAGCAGAGTCCTGAGGACACTCACGGCTTTATCCCACTTTGGATCTGAAGTGCAAACGGAGGAGGACAAAGATGATGGAGGCTTCTCCAGTTTTAAATCTGGAAGCAAAGATGTGCAGATGGATGATGGGGACCTGGGAGGTTTCCTGTCGGGGGAGAGAGTTCCTGGAGTGTCAGGTCTCAAAAACCACGGGAATACCTGCTTCATGAATGCGATTCTGCAGTGCCTCAGTAACACTGAACTCTTTGCTGAGTATCTCGTCTTGGAGCACTACAAAGATGAGGATCTGGATGAGGACAAACCAAAGACAAATGGGGTACATTTGCAGAAGAGGGCTTCTCTGGGGAAAGGAGAGGTTACAGAGCAGCTGTCAGGACTAGTGCGGGCTCTGTGGACGTTTGAGTATACCCCTCAGCATAGCAGAGATTTCAAGGTAAATCTTCGCATTTACAGATTCTACTTGTGCAATTTGTAGAAAAGTATATTTTGCATGAAATGGATGTTGATGATCTGTCATTTAAGATGGAAATTGGCTGATTTTGTGTTGTCACATTTGTTGTACTCTTGTTGCAGAATGCTGTGTCAAAAAATGCCACCCAGTTTAAAGGGCATGCTCAGCACGATGCTCAAGAGTTTCTTCTGTGGCTGCTGGACAGAGTACACGAGGACCTCAACACAACCAACCCAAGTTGCAGACCTGCTATAAAGGTGAATCTATAGGATGTGTGTTTTTTTAAATGTGCAAAGTTTGCTGGGTCATTCAGGAATGCCAAATTAATGTGATTTAAATAAAGGTGAATTTCTAACTACTCAGCCATACACTTTTTCCTTTATTTATTGTGAGGCTGTTTTGTTACATTGCATTGTAACTCTCATGTGTTCAATTTGTGCTTTCACACTTTCTTTAACTTATTAACAAGCTTCATTCACAGTCCGGCTAAACAAGGCCTGTCTGGTCTTGTTTCTTTGCACCAGTCAATAACAATAGAAGTATATGAGGCCTTTTATAATAGGTTTTAGACCCTGATAAACTGGTATTATTTAATGATGTGTTAATCATACTAATAAACTGTTTGTGTTTGTTCAGCCACCCATTGAAGAAGATGACCAAAGCTTAGAGGGCCCCTCTCCCCCTCTCTCTGCTGGGTCATTTGTACAGGAACTGTTTCAAGCACAGTACAGGTATGCTTTTTTCCAAATGAGGTATTTTTCCCCCAGATTTGGTCACATTAGCTCTGCTTTCTGAAGACAATCCATGTTTCCTCCTCACAGGTCCTCTCTCACCTGTCCACATTGCCAAAAGCAAAGCAATACGTTCGATCCCTTCCTCTGCATCTCTTTACCAATCCCACTGCCACACACACGGTGAGTGCACACTTTGCAGACTTTCATACTCCTTCATGACTAATTTGTTCTGTTTAACTGTGTTTATTCAGAAGTTGCAACCTGTAACTACAGTAAATCAGCTCATTTAAAAGGATTTGAAAGCGTACATTTCTGTAATGTTGTTCTCCCTCTAGTCAAAAAAGGTATGTCGCCTCTTTTTGAAAGTTCAATGGTTGCTTGTTGACAAGTTTATGAGAACCTGAAGCAAAAAAATCACAAAAGAAAGAATGTAGCCTGGTGTGTAAGGAGTGAGTTTGAGGGGAGGGGGGTGCAGGGGGGCGTGGGAAACAGGTGTAGGAAGAACTTCACTTTGAAAATTTGAATCAAAACAACAGCATGCTCAGGGTGTTTTCAGAGAAGAATGACCAAAGAGTATGAATAAGGGTGAAATAAGCTTCACACTAATGCAAACTATAGCTGTTAATAGGACTATCCATTCTTGCATTGTAGAGTGGGGTTTTATTTGTGTTTTTGTTTTCCTAGGCCCTTATATGTGACAGTGGTCTACCAGGGGAAGTACTCTCACTGTATGAGGATCGGAGTTGCTGTTCCCCTCAACAGCACGGTCTATCGCCTCAGAGATGCTGTGTCACGTGAGACAAAGATCCCCATGGACCAGGTGCTATTCCTGTCTCTTATCAGTTCAGGGTCTGACACAGTGAGGCTACGTTACAGTCACACAGTGTTAGCTCAGTGTTCCTGAAGCCACTTCTGCCTGTCACCGCTTGTTTGTCATGGACCTTGAATGTATTTTAAGCAGGCTTAGTTTGAGAAGAAAAACATGAAAGCACCAAAATAAAATTGACACAACTACACAAATCTAAACATTTTTTTTTCTCTTTTTCAGTTTGTGTTGACTGAAATGTACTATGACGGTTTTCATCGCTCATTTTGTGATGATGACGATGATCTTGACATCATTCAAGAAAGTGATTCCATCTTTGCCTTTGAGACACCAGAGACCTTCAAACTGGAAAACATACGCACAAAAAGAGGTACATTTTGTACATTTCTGTTCGGTTTGACATGAAATTAATGAAATGAACTTTCAGAGACTTGTTTTTTTAATCTCTCACAGGAAGTCTTCTGGCAAACTTGAATCATAACAACTTGAAGTATGGGGCAGAAATCAGCAGGACTCCATCTTTTATGCAGGGGGCCATGACCCCCTTAACTGCATCCCCCAATAAAAACCTGGGGCCAGAAAAAATGATCCTTCTGGTGTGTAATAGAGCTTGTACTGGCCACCAGGGGAAGAGGTACAACAATCACACTATTTGATTTCCTGTAATGCTGACTTGTTTTTGCTCATTTTAAATCCCTGTCAGTTTTAACAATAGGATATTGTTGTCACACAAGATATAGACAGTATTCAAAACAAAAGGGGTTTAGAGACTATATGTGTTGTTGAGAGTTTTTCGAAGAAATTCAAAACAGTTATTAAAAGCTACATATGTCACACATTGCTTTAGGTTTGGACTTCCTTTTGTACTGTATATGGAGCGCACTGTGACCTGGGATGCTCTGCAGAAGGAAATCCTGGAGAAAATGCGTCATCTGCTCAGGCCTGGCGTCTACATTCAGGTAGGAAAAAGGATGAAGATCAAACATTTTAAATATAAGCTTACATATATGTATATTTTGTGAACTAAAAGAAGTGACATTTTTGGTGGCATTCCTGATCTGTTCTCATGACCACTTGTTAGTAATCCACATGTACTGATCTCACAGAACAACTGACAGTGGTGTCTCTGTGCAGGTTGGACCTTTCAGTCTTCGAGTGGTTGGCGTTGTTGGTATCACCTACCTCCTTCCTCAGAATGAGAGACCACTGTGTCATCCCACTGTGGATAGGTCAGTTCTGCTGTTTCATTCAATGTCTGATTGTGGAGATTAAACTCTTACAGTCAGAGAGCTTTGCAGATTGTGCACATGCTCAGGCAAATCTCCTGACATAATGCCTGTCAGTGTTGTTTATTTATACAGTTTTATACAGACACTCCAAACTATTTAGACACAGATGTGATTTTTGCATGTATATACCTTTTAGAATGGAGGAAAGACTGGTGAGCCTCTACCGTCAAGATGGATGCAAAGTCTTATTGAGGATGAACTCACTGGTTTAATGAGCCATTACAGATGAATTGCAGCATGATTCACTGAAGCAGTGAGCTTTCACGCAGAAAAGATGGTAACATCACAAGAATGATACTGCCATTGACTCTTCAGACTCTGTGACATTACATGATTTGGTCATCCCATTGGGACACAAAAATACTTCAGCAAGAGGGAACATAATCTCAAAGCACATCAGCATTGTGCATCAAATCAAACTAAAATGTGCTACCTTTGACTCTTGGCTTGGGAAAAATGTCTGGCTCCCGGTAAGAGTTGCATACAGATTTCTAACACTGGCAGCAATATAAAAATAGACTAGCAACAGCAGACCACTCATTTTGACAGCCCTCTGCTGGAAAGGGCTAGAAGGAGGGACCAGGGGTGCTGTTACCAACCTCACAATTAGATGCTTAGTGTAAAAAGACCAATTTGCATGGAAAGTTTTTTTTTTCTCCCACAAATGGCTGCATAATGGCTCAGCATCTCTGCACACTGGTGCGTATTTGCGGTGACTGACCTACAACACAATAGGGGAGCATTAGAGCTGTGCCTTTTGACTTATTTACAAAGTTTTTAGACTGCTAACTTTATTGTCGAGCTTTAACAAAGGGTCATATTCAAACATGTTTACGCAGCACCACCAACTACAAACGACAAACAACAGCAAATAAACCGTGATTTCTAACACCAATGTGTGGCAATATGTGGTGTTATCTTGTTTGATATGAGCATGGAGAAGTGCTTTAAAGGAGGATCAGGGATCATGGAGCAGGTGTATATCACATGCAATTGTGCCAAATAGTTTTCCTTGTGGGTGTTTCAGAGTCTAGTTATTTTCCAGCTTTTATTTTCTCTCAGTTATAAAGTAAAACCAGAGTCATGAGGCCAGTGTAGTTTGTGTCTTTTATTGTATATGTTTGAAAGCCAAGGCCGTCTCCTTTTCGGCACTACAGCAGAGTGAGCTCACGTGTTATACAGTAGAAGTGATGTAATGGCATGTAATGGGGGACAGGGAGGGGGGCAAACTAAAGCTAAAGGGGCAACGATTTTGGAATTTATTGAAAATCTGTACATCTTTTTGATTTTTTTCATGGCACCAGTTTTGAACCAGAACACCTAATAAGTCTTCTGAGAGGCATCAAGGACAATTGGAGCAGTGGTGTGGTGTGCTCATTGAGACAGACACACAGACACGCCGCCAGTTATAGTATTAAGATATAACAGACGATTAAACAACTTTAACTTCTGTACTCCAGTGTCTAAGCTTTCAAATGTTTTATATTTTTGATTTTTTTTTTTTAATTTTTAATTTGTTTTCCTTTTTTGCTGTTTGTTGATGATTTTTAAAAATGTTTATGAACTTAAGGGCAAATGCATCATACAGTTAAAGCCAAGAGTTTAAGCTTCCTAGTGGTTTTTGTTTTGTGCCTCTTTCTGCTACGGAGGCTGAGAAATGAAGATTAGTAAATGTTAAAATTCTGTGCAGTTTCACAGAAAAGCCCCTAGGTTTATGGAGGTACAGAGATTTGGATTGTCTTTCTGTAGGTGGCCTTAAGTCTAAAGGGGGAAATGCTTCTAATTAAACCTCTTTGCATATTGGTGAATGCATATGAAAGGTGTGCATGTGAAATGATTAGATTTCAGGATGTGTGATGGCAAGCATGTGATCTAAAACATGTCAGCTTTTTTGGCTTTAAATGCAAAACAAACCCTCACCATATCTTCATCTTCAGTGGTTAATCTTCGAGAAAAGTCTGTCTGATGTTATAACAGTGCAGCCCTTTGACTGATCACAGAGCAAACTGACAGCTGTGCATGCAGAGTCTGTGTGTCACATGACTGCATGTCAGCTGGATGCCCGAGGCAGACACTGAGTTACGAGGCAGCGTTTCAGTTTGTGTGTTGCTGTTGTCTGCAGTACCTTGTCCAGCTCTGGTTAACGCTGTGGCCACATATCTGGACTGTTAACAGGGCAGATCTGTCCACAGTGTTTACTGTAGAGACTACTCCTCCAGCAAATATCCTGCTGAGTGTTGTGAGTCACAGGCAAAGCAAGATGCTGAGCTTTAGTCTTTAAAGGTCACTGTTACAGAACTGGACTAATCAACATGTGCTACATTTTAGCAGAGTAAGAAAGGGTTGGGGACAAGAAATACAATTGCAACACACTTGTATTTGTAAAGCTGTGAAGAAAGACACCGCTGTTCACTCCTGTGTTAGAGCTGCTGTCAGAGAGATCAGATAGAAATGTAACAAGGAACAGTTTTTTTTGGCAGAAAAGAGACCAAGAGTGTTCAGAAATACACCCCTCAATGGTAAATAGAAACACTAAGATGAACTGGTCTGATTTTCTTTTTCTTTTCAGATTTCTATATTGATCACAAAAGAAACTGCATCACAATTTTGGTTCTTCCTGCAGCCCAAAATAATATTGAAATTGATGATGAGCTTAAATTTTCTGGGGAGATCATATTAGTTTAACTTTCAACCTCTGCATGTGGAAAAACTCACACAGTTTTTGGGGTGAGGTCAAAGTAACATTAGTCACATCCTTCCTACTTGTCATTACATACATGTCTCCTCAGCTGTTGTCCTCTCACAGGCCTCCTGAGGTGACATGTCCAAACATGATTGTGACTGTTATTTAAAATGCCAGTTAAACACGTTTGGCTTATCACCTACACAAGAGTGCAACAGTAAAACAAGTCACAACGATGTTGCTTCAGAGGCTTCATCAGGGCTTTAACTGCCATTTCTGCTTCTGATGAATAGCCAGAATTTTTTTAATTATTGTCTCTGATCTCTGTACTGCTCTGTAGCCCTACTACAGCAGGAATATGTTTCAACGTTTACACCTGCTTTTGGTGATTTTTAAAAATGTATCCTTAAAGGTTATGTTTTACCAACCATTTGTCTAAAGATCAGTCCTTCACACTGACCTTTTTAAAAATATTTTTATGGTGCACATTGATAAGGAAGCACTTTACTTTGTGAGTAAAAGCATTTCCCTCAGCTCTGCTGCGGCATGAATGAAATTCTGTTTGCATAGATGTAATTCATTGTTTCTTACTATTATCCTTTGCATTACAGAGCATATAAGTCTTGTGGACAAGGAGGGCCCCCACATGTGAAGATAGTGGTGGAGTGGGACAAAGAGACCAAGGACTAGTAAGTGAAAAAGACAATAGTTGCTAATGTTCTGTGCTTATTTATCTGCAGCCATGAAAAAACATGCTGTGATGTATATTTTCTCTTATATTTTGTCCTCACTGTCAACTTTTTATCGAAACTATTAAGCTAAGCAGCTGGAAAACTGTTTGTTGGGCAGACACTGAAAAGCATCAATATGATCAAAGTATTTATTCAGATGAACAGTTGGAGCCTCTCACTTTACTACCTTGCCTTACTTTATAAGCCATTTGATGTTTGAATAGTTGTATTTTTATGTGAGCAAGAATTGAGATTATTGAATCAGCTATGAGGTTTTTCTTATAATTTGTAAGGACAGCAGAAGAGATGCATAAATGGACTATAGGGCAGAGGGTCAGAGTCTACCTTTAAAGAGATATGGTGTGGACTCTGTGTGCTCAGGGCTCTGCCAGCTTAGGGCACACTCACATCAGGCCCAGCTGCCCCACACTGTGCTGGGGCACGATTGTTCCCCCTTCCCTAGTCACCCACTACTCTGTTCTCACATTGCCCCAGAACTTAGCATGGATACCTCTAAACGTTAAAGTATGATACACACAGTTCATGAGAAGTGTCGTCTCAGCGCCTGCAATGGCTGAGAAATACCTAAACAACACTGCAGTAACTTCACTCACTTTGTGGACTTACTAATGAGTTGTTTTGGTTAGATACAGGCCTTTGCCATTGTTTAAAATTATTCTCAATAGGAACGGCCAAATCAGTTGTCATCTCAATGGTGCATACCTTCCTGAAGCACACCTCTTCCAACTGGCAAGGAAGTTGGAAGAGGAAAAGTACCAAGCTAGAGCAGTCACACTAGTCAAACAAACTGGACTTCAGGGGTCAAACATGCTTGGGCACAATACAGAAGGATACTGTGAGCATGCCCTTAAAATAGCCAATAGCAAATTAACAGCTATACCATGCATGAAGACATGCCAATTTTATGATCCTAAAGTGCAAAAAGCTAACTGGTCAAGGATGATATAATTTAGATTTGGGGTAAAAATTAAAAGATTTTGATATGATTATGATAAAGGTTTTTCCTTCTTACTTGAATTTTTCACTGATTGCATTTGCATAAATATTGCAATGTAGAAGTCTTCAGATGAGTTTTTTTTAAAGAGAAATAACCTTATTTAAGAATATGTTAGGTTGTATTTCATGTGCACATTTTTGATGTTTGGCTTGATGCAGACGATATAGAGAGTATTGTTAATTATGGAGTCAGACTCAGAGCACTCTGCTGGGCAACCAATAAGATAACACTAATTTTAGTTAACAAAAACATATGCAGAGCTGATATATCTGTAAAGGAACATGGTGGTCTCATAATTTGGCTAAATGATGTATTGGTCAGTCTGTATTAAATGGTCAGTGAGGTCCCGAACCCACATCCCTGTTTAAAGCCATGGAGTGAGATTTTAGGACTTAGATACAGTTCTAGTGAAAAAAAAAAAAAACCTACTGACATCTGCTTTGATACCACAGCAACAGAAACAACATCCTGGCACCCAAAACTGGTTGATTTAGTTATTTTTGATTTCCAACATACAGATTAGAATGAGTCTGAGTAGTTGTTTTCTCTTTCTTTTTTTCTTCAGTGTACAAATTCATGAGAGCTAGTGTTTGTGTTTGTGTGGTGTTGTGTTGCTATCATCAATCCCTTAAAGGAAACAAAAGGACCAGGATATACAGTTGCAAGAAAAAGTATGTGAACCCTTTGGGATTTCTTGGATTTCTGCATAAATTGGTCATCAAATGTGTTCTGATCTTCATCTAAGTCACAACAATAGACAAACACAGTCTGCTTAAACTAATACTGCACAAAAATGATATGTTTTCATGTTTTTATTGAACAAAACATGTAAACATTCACACTGCAGGATGGAAAAAGTATGTGAACCCCTAGGCTAATGATTTTCCAAGAGCTAATTGGAGCCAGGAGTCAGCCAACCTGGAGTCCAATTAATGTGATGAGCTTGGATGTGTTGGTTAAAGCTGCCCTGCCCTATATAAAACACACACCAGTTTTGAATTGTTCTCAAGAAGCATTGCCTGATGTGAACCATGCCTCACACAAAAGATCTCTCAGAAGACCAACGAACAAGAATTGTAGACTTACATGAAGCTGGAAAGGGTTACAAAAGTATCTCTAAAAGCCTTGATGTTCATGTGTTCATGGTAAGACAGACTGTCTACAAATGGAGAAGGTTCAGCACTGTTGCTACTCTCCCTAGGCGTGGTCGTCCTGTAAAGATGACTGCCACAGCACAGCGCAGAATGCTCAATGAGGTGAAGAAGGATCCTAGAGTGTCAGCTAAAGACTTTGAGAAATCTCTGGCACATGCTAACATTTGTGTTGACAAATCTACAATAAGTAAAACATTAAACAAGAATGGAGTTCATGGGAGGACACCACGGAGGAAGCCACTGCTGTCCAAAAAAAAAAAACATTGCTGCATGTTTGAAGTTTGCAAAAGAGCACCTGGATGTTCCACAGCACTACTGGCAAAATATTCTGTGGACAGATGAAATCAAAATTGAGTTGTTTGGAAGGACCACACAACGCTATGTGTGGAGAAAAAAAGGCACAGCACACCAACATCAAAACCTCATCCCAACTGTGAAATATGGTGGAGGGGTCATCATGGTTTGGGAATGCTTTGCTGCCTCAGGGCCTGGATGGGTTGCTGTCATTGACGGAAAAATGAATTCCCAAGTTTATCAAGACATTTTGCAGGAAAACTTAAGACCATCTGTCCACCAACTGAAGCTCAACAGAGGATGAGTGATGCAACAGGACAACGACCCAAAGCATAGAAGTAAATCAATGACAGAATGGCTTCAACAGAAGAAAATACATCTTCTGGAGTGGCCCAGTCACAGTCCTGACTTCAACCCGATTGAGATGCTGTGGCATGACCTCAAGAGAGCGATTCACACCAGACATCCCAAGAATATTGCTGAACTAAAACAGTTTTGTAAAGAGGAATGGTCCAAAATTCCTCCTGACCGTTGTGCAGGTCTGATCTGCAACTACAGGAAATGTTTGGTTGAGGTTATTGCTGCCAAAGGAGGGTCAACCAGTCATCAGCCTAGGGGTTCACATACTTTTTCCACCCTGCAGTGTGAATGTTTACATGTTTTGTTCAATAAAAATATGAAAACATATCATTTTTTTGTGGTATTAGTTTAAGCAGACTGTGTTTGTCTATTGTTGTGACTTAGATGAAGATCAGAACACATTTGATGACCAATTTATGCAGAAATCCAAGAAATCCCAAAGGGTTCATATACTTTTTCTTGCAACTGTATTTTTTCTCTATTCTCAGCACTCTATTTAAACCAGAAATGAACATTAATGTGTGCATTTTAATCAGGTGCTAGAAGGATGTCTTACTGACCGGTGAATTGAACAGTTTGTGGTGCAGTTTGCGACAGCAGACAGGAGACACACAGCAGACAGGGAGGAGTGCCACTTTGGCAGCAATCAAACAAAATACTGAACCATCTTGCATGCTGTGCAGAGAGTTTGATGAGTGTCTAAGCTCTGTAGAGGGAAACCACTGTGAAGCAATCAGAAATAAACCCTTTTCCCCCTCTATATCACTGCTCTGTTTGTAATGAGTTGCCTCCTCTCTCTTTTAATCTTAATGTTGATTGGCCCCCACTGCCCTCTCTGTCATTTTTAGCAGCTTTGGGTTGACAATGTGACTGCATATCAGTGTTTTTCCTGTAACTTTTACACTTCGTAGTACTCTCAAACCTAAAAATAACAGATATTATGATGCTTAAATGCAAGTGGTATTAAAAAGTATTACAAAAGGAACAAAAAGTATCAAATTATGGGGCATTTAGGCAACCTCTGCTTTAACTAATGTGACAGGATATAGAGCAACATTTTCCTGCTGTCACAGAAATGTAGCTGTTAGAGCTCAGTTTTGAAGACAAGAAAACATTTCATTGTTTTTTTATTATACAGGAGTTCTGAAGAATGTCAAGTTAAGCAGCTCATCAAAGTTTACAAGAGCTATGCTCTTGTCTACATCAAACTAACTCCTTGGTTCCCAAACTACCTGGGGTCTCTTCAGCATAAAAAAATGCCTAATCTACTTACAAATGTGCTTAAATGAAAAGGTTATCGTTTTTAGCTGTGTAAACACCAGTCTGAAGTTCTGCCCACACAGTCCATGGCATGTCTGCTCTTATTCCCTCACTTACACTAATTACTGTGTTGTTGAGCATACACACGCTATCCTGGTCTAATGGAAGTCACAACAAGCTGATGACAGATTTTTGTACACGAGAAAGAACATTTTAAGTCTGAAACTCGTTTTACATTTTTTTTTTCTTACTGTCTTGTGGTTTTCAAGTGTTTGTGAGAATGTTCTTAAAATTTGATTTGATAAACATTCCCTCTTGATCTCCTGATCCTCACATTACTTTCATGTTGCCTGAATGAAACACTTTGCCTCATGTTCCCACAGTCTATTTGGGCACACGGAGGAGGAGTACATTCCTGATGCTGAGAGTGTGTATCTGCACAGAGAACAACATCATCAGCCACAGGCCTGCACACTCGCTCAGTGCTTCCACCTCTACACCAAGGAGGAGCAGGTAACAGTTTGAATTAATACACATTCACAGAGACCATTTCTGCTCTGTCAGTAGTTTGACATTGGAAAATAAATCATAGCGCTGCCTTGGAATATGGCGGTGGTCAGTATATTTTAAGTGGAACCTCACATTTGTCTCCTCCCCACTGGTTTATTATTCTTCCCCTCAAGTTCAAAAGGCCTTTCCCTCTGTGTGTTTCACTCTGAGTTTCCCTCCTCATGCTATGTTTGGAATAAACTAGAAAATTCTCAGCACAGACCGACATGAGCACTGTGGTTTGACTTGCATGTGATTTCTCTGGAGTAGAATAAAGAAAAGGGAGAGACGGTTCAGAGCCTCTTCCCATGCAAGGCCCCTTTTCTAAGCGATGTGGTTGAGGCTTGTCCTTGATGGCTGCTGCCCCGGCTGTATGTGTGATTTCGTGTGCGTGTGTATTTTAGCTGGCTCCAGACGATGCCTGGCGCTGTCCCCACTGCAAGCAGCTGCAGCAAGGCCGCATCAAGCTCAGCCTGTGGACGCTTCCGGATGTGCTCATACTGCATCTCAAGAGGTTCAGACAGGTACATCAGCTCCAACAAACCCTGGTCAAGGTTTTTCCTTTGAGGTTGTTTAAAGTTGTTGTATTTACTTCATCTTATTTTTTTACACTGTTGTCTGCTGATAGCTTAAACAAGACTTTTCAAACTTAAGTCTTTGGCCTTTAACAACAGAGACTGTGTGTAGGCACCTGTATTAAAAAAATGGGATGTCACAATACCTCACAACGTGATTAAAAGTCACAACAAATATGAACAATTTGAATAATTAAGACAAAATATGCATTACAGTACTCTATTTTAACAAGTGTAGAGTGCTGTGTCCTGTAGAAAAGAATTACACAATTAAGCAAGTGACGATTTTGAAGTTGAAAGTGGGTTTTGTCTCATAGAGAGAGTGTAGACGCAAGGTAAATAGAACATGGGAAGCACAAAGCATGTAGATATTGCAGGACACTGATGAACAACTTAAATAGCACAATTAACATGACTCAGCGTGAGACATGATGCTAGGAAGCGCAAGACACCAAAACACATTAATATCACACAGCAGGAAGTGGGATTGGGACCCTGCTTGCTTCAAAAGAGTGCCAGAACCAGAGAGATGACTGTGTGCATTCATGTTTTAAGGATTTGGCTGATGATTAATTAGTTAAAGACAGTTGAAACGGCTCATGAATGTGAATAAAAAGGTGGCACAGCCCTTTAAAAGCTATCTGTACTTAAGTGCTTTAAATTCTCCTTTGTGCATGCATGATTTTTTTTTAATTGGCATTTGTTTTCAAACCCTGTGAAATCAAAATAAGTATTTAAAATTGTATCTCTGTGAAATCAGTGCCTCTTTTTAAAAAACTGAACTAACTAGAGATTTTCAGTAACTAAATCCGCTGTAATTGCCCCTCTGAGCCCGGTGTCATTGTATATGAAAAGAAGAGACACGTGTTATTCAAACTTAGAGAACCCTTGAACCATAAATTGTAGCCACTTGCTTGTTTTTTCCTCTGAAAGCCCTGTGTTGTGTCCTCTAATGATGCTATCCAGACCTTCTTAGCTCCTACAGAACATTTTCTAGCAAGCCTGGACCTTGGCTGACTTTCCGGGGTCTTTAAAGATTAAATCCACCCCAGTAACTCTGATATTTAACGTCTTTTTATCCTTTTCTAATCTATATTTTGATTGTTCCTGCAGTTAGCGTCTAATGCTGTTGCCATATTGTCTGGTTGTATCCCAGAATGCATTGTGATGGGCTGTAAAGCTGGGTGTACACTGTGCGATTTCAACCGTACGACGGTCATGGTAGAATGTCAACTCACACTGTGTGACTGAATCGTTTACGACTTACGACCATCGCGCACAACCTGAGTGCTCATACTGTGTGACTGAGGTGGGGACGGACTGTGACAGAAACCCACGTAGTTTCCTTTTTAAAAAGTCTCACATCTCAGGGAGAAGTGTCTCCATTCATTTTCCCTCTCTCCCTCCTCTATCTCTCCCTCTCTCTCTCTCTCTCTCTTCCTCTCCCGCTACCTCTCTCTCTATCCCACACACACAAACATCATCCCCTCTGTGTCAGCTACAGGTCTGTAGATAGGAATATTTCCTGCTCATCTATTTCCTTTATCATAACGGGGGGTGCATCAGAAAGTAATTCTAGCCATTGTCATGGTAATTTAGGACGTTGTCTTAAAGTTTACAGAGGAAAACAATCCCCCAAAGTTGTTTATTCAAATCGTATGGTCGTGCAATGGGCTGTGGTCGGTCGTTGTATGCCCCTGTACACAGCACGAGAAACGACACCCGATCCGACTGAGATTAGCACGACTCCAAATTCATGGCTGAATCGCAGGAAAATTGCACAGTGTACACCCGGCTTAACAACCAATGGCAGGCTGTTCCATTATGCTTTGCTGAACAGCGCAGAAACTGAAACTGTAGTAGAGGGCCTGAATGACTCATAATAGAGAAAGAGACACAGAGAGGCTGTGAAATAGCACTATAGTATAATAAAGTTTAGGGCTTGACTGTGCACCACAGGGTTTATGTTTTACTAGCCTTTTAAAAATAGCTAAGGTCTCAGAGCGTTAACATCAATGACATTTCTTTTCTAAAAAAATTTGCCAAATTGTAGGAAATTGTGATAAAGTTGCAGTATGATGCCAGTATCATCTAACATGTTGTGTTTAGAGTTTGTTCAATTCATGAGCATAATGGAGAGAGAGAGAGAGCCTGTGATGATGACCTCAGTGTCACTGTTGTTTTAATATTTACCAGTAAAACTCACAATAATTGTAAGGAATACAACTGTATGTGTCACAGAGAGGCTTTACATTGTGATTCTATTTGTTGAACCATGTTCTGAGTTCACTGAAGGGTACAGTCGCTCTTGAAAGATTACAACAGAATTGGATTGGTACTCTTTATTAGCTGATAGCCACTGCTCTTGTATAAGAATCGTATCAGGAAAGAAAAAAATGGTATTGGAACATCTCTAATGTGCGATGTGCAGTTACCTCAAGACTACTTACCCACTGACGCCCAGTAACCCCTGGTTAATAGAACCCAATGATCTGATATCAGTATCGACATCAGGACGGAAAGAAAGGGTTTTGGAACATCTCTAATTGTATCCTGAGTTGAGTGACATCCCTTCATAATTTCTAAAGAAAACCAGAGTACTCTGAATTTGAAGAGAGAGCAGTTAAGTTAGTCTTAAGTAATGGTTGTAGCTGGTATGTCCTTTCCAAAGAACAAATCTTTAATCCTACCAAGCATCTTAATGGTTGTAGTTCATAGATAAGTGGCATTCCAGTGATGCTCATCAGTTAATTTATTGTTTTGTGTTCAGGAGGGTGACCGCAGAGTGAAGATGCAAAACATGGTAAGGTTCCCACTGATGGGCATGGACATGGCACCTCATGTGGTGAAAAGAAGCCAGAGCAGCTGGAGCTTACCTTCTCATTGGTCACCATGGAGACGACCATACGGCCTCGGTCGAAACCCTGACGACTACCTGTACGACCTGTATGCTGTGTGCAACCACCATGGGAACATGCATGGAGGCCATTACACTGGTAACGCTACAAACATTTGTGATAGTCAGAGTTTGTGTGTTTTCATTGCCCATTTTGATCCATTCTTCTCTTTTCTTCACTCTGACAGCTTACTGTAAGAACTCCATCGATGGTCAGTGGTACTGCTTTGATGACAGCGAGGTTTCACCAATAGCTGATGATGATGTGTGTCAGCAGACGGCCTACATACTATTCTACCAGCGGAGGACAGCCATTCCCTCCTGGTCTGCCAATAGTTCTGTTGCTGGTCAGTATGACACCACAAAACTACTGCACAAACAAAGTTAATTATTGATTAATAAAATATCAATACAGTATTTCACCACAAAATATCTTGATACATTTCAGTGTATTAGTAATTTCTAACACCTCTAGTGGTTGGGGGAGAAGATATTGGACATGAGAGTTTAGCTGATACTTTTTAACATTTTGTAGGATTTTCACAAACACAAAGGAGCCTTGCAGTGAGGCTTTTGCCAAGTGTAATACTAGCAACACATAGTCTGTAAAAGTTAGTACTGCTAACATCTCAAAGAAAGCGTTAATTTGCATTTTACAAAATCAAATACTCATTGCATTTTCTTGACTGTGATGTTACATTTTTCTCTTACAGTCTGCTCAAAACATGCACATAACTGTGTCACCAATGTAGGCGGATAGAAATTAAAGCTGGGGTCTTAGAATATAGTGAGAGGGTCTTGGAAAAGGTCTTAAAAGTATTAAGTATAATGTCAAATAAACCCTATGTTATGAAGCATACTCATAGTACACTTGTATGAATTTAATTTGCATGCACACATCATTTATCTTTATATTTGTTTCATGAATTCAGAACTATGCTCTATACTTTTTTACACAGTTGGTTTTTCTGCCATTTTTCTCAGGCTCCACTAGTTCCTCCCTGTGTGACCACTGGATCAACAGGTTACCTGGCAGTCGGCCTGCTAGTTTGGCCTCTGGAGCCTCATCTAGACGGACATCTCTGGCATCCCTCGCTGAGTCCGTGGAGTTTCCAGGAGAACGCAGTGAAGATGATGGTGAGACCTAATTTATCATGTTGTGGTTTTCTGCTGCCTGGTATATTTTCATTTTACACACATGCCCTGTAGCTGTCATATTCGTAACGTAGAGAGTTTCAGAAGTTTGGAGAAGGATGTTGAATTTAAAGTTAGCTGATGCAAAAGTGATGTCTTCGTCACATGCGGCTTCACTTTTTAACCAGTAATATAGTAAACTTATGCAGCAAATCATCAGTTGAATGCTCCCAGTTAAAGCTTTTAAAGTCATCACTGAAATGATTCTATAGACCTTGAAAAAGGGAGATTAATACAAAGATGGAGTTACTTATTATGTGTCACATCTGACTTTGAAATAGAAGAAAACCAGTTTTGACGCTGCCCTGAGCTGTGGGAAACCTCACATAACACAGATGTTGGCTCTGGCTGCTGCTTGTGGTTAATATAAATGCAGGATCTGTTAAACCATGCAAAATACAAGCTTAGAGTTCTTCCCAAATATGTTGGAAAGTTGCAACTGCAATTTTCACAGATCTCATAATGGCTCATACTTTCAAAATTATACATACAGCAACAAATAAATCCAAGTATTTGTTCTCTTACTCATTAAATGTATCCAGACAGGCAAGTTAGGATTTTTTTTCTCACTACCATTAAAACGTAGCTGCTGAATGTGCAAAAATAAGATTTATTTGTAAAATATTTGCCTGTTTTCAGGAGGATTTTCTGTCCGGCCATTTGTGAGGAGTATTCAGCGTCAGAGCTTGTCCTCCAGGTCATCCATTGCGAGTCCTTTAGCCTTCAGCGACAGCGGAATAAAACCTTCCTGGTCTCTCTCTGCAAAGCTGCAGATGAGATCCAACTCTCCCTCCCGGTTCTCCCTCGACTCCCGATGTTCTCCTCCTCTGGAAAGGATTGGCGAAGCCTGTGATGATAAAGTGTCCACGTCCTGTTTCGGCAGCTACAGCAGACATGAACGCTACTTTGGCAGCAGGACCCCCCTGTCCATGATGGAGAGCAACTTCAGTGAGCCAGACAACAGTAAAAGGTTCTTGGACATGATGTACTGCAGGGCTCCCACTCCAGTGGACAAGAGGAGCGCCAAAAATGAGGCTACAGAAAACAACAACCAGATCACAGCTATAGACCAAAACATTCTACCATCCCAAGGTACTCCCTCCAAAGAACAGAAGCGCAAGAGCAGCATTGGTGGATTTTCTTCAAAGGCGGAAAGCTCCACAAAGAGTTCTAGCAAAGTGGAGCAAGAAAAAGCTTCCAAAAAACGTTTGTGCTCAACCCAAAAGACCTCCAGCTCTGAGATGTCTTCCGGTACACCTGTGAAAGGCAAAAAGGTCAGCAATACCAGAGAAAAGAGTGTAAATGCCAAGAAAAGCCCAAGTACACCCAGTGGAACCCCCTCCAAAACAAAGGAGACAGCTAAACCTCTGGAGGCGACACCACAACATAAGCAGTGTGTCCGCTCCACACCTCAGTCTTCAGCGTCTCCCTCGCCAACTACAAAAAAGAACCCCAGCGTTGCTGACAAAACGACGGCAAGCAGTCGGAAAAAGATGGTTGAGAGGAGCTACAGCAGAGATTCTATGCACACAAGCCCCCTGGTGGACAGTCTCAGGGGCTCGATCGCTCGCTCTTCGCTGTCAAAAAGTGGAGAGAGCAACCGCACAGAGAGGAGATTTGTGAGGAGCTCCAGCAGCAGCTCTTCTGTCACCAGCCTGCGCTCCCCCAGCGTCTCCACCAGGGACCTGCAACGTAGCAGCAAAACTGAGGAAAAGGGGTTGTCTTTCTTCAAAAGTGCCCTCCGACAAAGGGAAAGCCGCCGGTCGGCTGATTTAGGGAAAAGTTCCTTACTCGCCAAGAAGACCTCAGAGAGGACAAATAAGCAGAATGGACAAGCCAAGGACTTGGGTGATGATGGAAAGATGGGAGACGCAGTGTCTTCAAAGACATCACCAGAGACTCGTGCAAGTGAGACAAAATCAGAGAAAAAGGAGTCTTCCAAGCCCCCCAGCTCCCTCAGCCGCACTCTGTTAAACGTCGGCAGATCCAAGTCTTCCATTTCTGAAGTAAGTCTCAAGTCTCCCACAAATGGGAAGAAGCCTCTAGAAAGGATGGCATCATCCCAAAAGCTGTCATCAAGCATGCAATCTCCTGCACGTACAACACAGAGGCCTCAATGATACATCCATGCTAGTAACAATGAGAATCGAACATAATGCAGCTATTTTCTTTGTGCCTAAGTTTCAGTGAGCACCCCATGTATTTGTAAAGAGACAATTTTGATGTTAGAGTTTTGTGCCATGGAGTCTTTGAGCTCTGAATATTGGCAGCCAGCTTTGAGTTCTTTTTATTTAACTGTGAAATAGACCGCCCTGTACATCATCGTCATATTTAGGTGCCAAACAGTTGCCTGGTTTTCTGCCAAAACTAGTTTTAAAGACATGCAGATTGTTTCTGATTAGAGCATTACAAAAAGACTTTGATAGGGGGGCAGGGTGATTGCTTGACACAGAAGTTGTCAGGCATGGAAGATTAATCAGCATCCATATGCATTCACAACCACTTTGATGCGTGTACTCGAGGAATATATGACAGCTGACAGAATTATTTTTTTGAATCTTGAAATCCCATTATCTTCAGAAAAAGGCTTTTCTGATGTTTGCATCGCTTCAAAGAGTGAGTTTAGTCTGCTTAAATATGCAGCATCTTAAACATTCAGTGACATAAGCAGGGCTGTAGAAAGCTGGCTGTCTGCATAAGCATTTTAATCTCAATGATGGAAACAAAACTTTAAAATCAAAATGATTTCTCTGGACAAATACTGTAACTGAGCTACTATGCTCCTCCAACGCACACATGTAGAAGAGTTTCATTCCGAAATAATAATGGCTGAGCGTTGGTGGTAATTTTCATTGATTGTCTTAAGTAAATCTTACGATCTGATTTTGAAACCCTTCTCCTTACACTTCAGTTGAAGGGGTATTATTAGAGCTTTTTATCCTACAATGCATAGACCACATGTAGAGCTAAATAATTCCTTGTCTTGTGAGCATGTAGATTTATATTTTGCTGAAAACACAAACAAGATGATGTAAATCTCATTAACCAAACAGAACTACAGTGGTGATGGCAGGCCCTGGACCAAAACTGAAAAGGAGTCAAAATAAGAGAGAATTAGAATCGCTACACAAACTATTACAAGTACTTTAAACTTTATTTTTCTTAAATGATAGTACTTTTTGGATAGAAATGTATTTTATCAAATGCTTATTAAGATTAACTCCTTTTTTCTTGGGGGGGGGGGGAGTTTTGGAATGAAACCCTTTAAAATCAAAGAATAGAAATACATAAATCTATATAGATGTGTCTGTACAGATATTGGTAAAGTATATGGTATATAACTCATCTTTTCTTTTCCATGAGCAAGAAAAAAATGATCTTAAGCGCCTTTCAGTACTTCCAATACTGTACATGGAAACAAGTAATTGCCTTTGGCAACATTGTAGTCTACTACTGTATGCATCACTGAGTAGGAATGTTGTATGGTTTGCACTTTGTATAGATAAAGTAGTTTTTCTTTTAGCCAGAACATTCATAACTATATAAATATACACTAACTTAACTATGTAATTATGTCATTTTGAATATGTTCATGGTTTTAGACCTATTGTAAAGTGGTGTGAACAGGCCTTAGACTTGAAATGGTAAAAGGGTACATTCATCTCAATGTTTCAGGGGTCTTTAAAAATAAAAAGGCCCTCTCACTTCACCTGGTGCTGTAACTGAGCGATGCTCCTCTGTCAACAATTCTACAATGACTTCTAATGCTGATTAATACTGTTCAAAACTGTGACCACACTCTTCACTGAATCACAAACCTGTTGGCAGCATTTCTCCAAACCTGTGGTACCTCATCGGAGAACCATTTTTTTCTTCATCAGGCTGAAAGCGAATATCTTCAGAATAATGAGCCATTTAACTAATCCTAGACTACATTTATTAAAGTTGTCCAATTATGACTATAAAGGCCAGATTTTCTGCATGGTGTAGGCAAGGCAGAGGCAGCTGTCAGGATGCTCGCTGGTCTTGTTTTAAATCATTCTGCTTTATTAACAGCTGCTATAGTCATACATTAGATACCAGCATAGTGTTTGTTTTTAATGAGTGAATGTTATGCTTTTAAATCCAAACATTAGTAAGTTTTTTCTTCTCAACATTTTCTCTCTCAGCAGTTTCTCTGTAGCATCTACCAGGTGTACATTTCTCAGATGGTTTTCAAAGGAAATACCACCATAAATCGAGTTTGTTATGTGTTGTTTTATTGGCCAGAGAAGGCTTTGAGCAAATCAGCAGCCTTTCTTTCAAACCCACGTTTCAGAACCTAAAAGGAAAACCAGTTTTGTCACATTTTCTAGTGGAAAGCATGATGAATGACAATCCAAGTAGCGACATATCCAAAGAAAAAAGAACAGAGCAAAACATAAATTATGTTGTTTTTTTAGTCTGAAGTAAAGTTACGCAAACTCTTAACCCCTTTTTCTTCAGAACGTCAAACCAGAGCCTGAAATCTGACATTTAGAGGAGAAAATGTTTATAACAGCTCATAAAATATTGCAGAAGCTCTAGACAGACATGCTTCTGTAAAATTTATTCTGCACTCTCTGGTAATAAGTAAATTTAGGTTGATCTTGACTTAACTCATTTTAAAATCACTACATGAATGAAGAAAACAGAGAAATTCTTTTGATGCTTATCCACTTGTAGCTTCTGTAAAAACCTGAGTCTAACTTAGGATGACTTTATCTGCATGCTTCTTAGTAACATCACACATTTGGAGAAAAAAAGTATATCATGCAGTTGGTAGCGATGTAAGAGTATCTGGCAATAAAAATAAGGGGAATCTGAATGTGCCAAAAATATATATCGCAATATGCTTTTTAACCAGCTGAGAATGCTGTCTGCTCATTACTTGTCTTGTTTAACATCAGTACTGTGATCTCATGTCTCAGTTATGTGACATGTAGCTGTACAGGTTGAGTGGACTGTGACATCCCTACTGCCTACTTATCCCATGGAGGAGCTGGTAAGCTCTCTGCAGGACTCTCCCAACATTACACAGAAAAAAATGGCTCTACTGCTCAAGCCTTGTCTGACCATAAAAAATAACATACTGCTGTTTAAAAAGTGGTGGTTTTCCTTTAGCTGCTCTTTTCTACCTTTCATTGTTATCTATCAGGAACCTATGCATGGCACTTTGGATCAAAGCAGGACAATTTTATCTCATTTCAGCTTTCACTGTCTTGTTTGCCTGTCTTAAATGCAGCATTTACACTAAAGTGGTAAGTCCACACATTTGAGCATTACATGTTTGTCTCTTCATCCACTCAGAGTGGCGTTTTTCTGTCATGTAGCCTAAATGGAGTCTAGCAGTAGGAGGTGTGAGTCAGAGTAGTTGTACAACATCTCTTTGTATACAGCTAAACTTTTATGTACAGATAACAGAAGTCTTATTCTGCCCATTTCCTCTCCTTTTCTTTATTTTTAGTTTCACTCATTCGTAACAGCTGTATATATGGCAAGCACATCGCCTACATTACATGGTTCATTCAGTTGCTCACTCATGGACTAGTGGACTAGTCCTAGGCAAAGCTAATTGTAGCACAATAATCAGTTTATGATATTCATCAATTAGACTTTAAATCATACAAAAAAATCCGACATGGCTGACTCATTGATGACCAAACAAGTACTGTATTCATTGCGAGATGTGTAAGTGTATGTTTGTCCAATTAATCCAAATAAGTAACCTGTTTAAACAAGATGTCAAATCAATGCAAACAGTCAAAGATAATGAATCACCATCTATACTGAATAGATTTTGCTTGCTTGCTTTCTTCACTGCAGTCACAGCTGTTTTCTTTTTTCAATGTACAGAGCTAAGAAAGATTAAGGAATGCAGTATTGCATGTAAACTCAAATGCATGTGTTTCATTAACTATGCAAGCCTGTGTGGCTGTGTAATATCAAAAGCAGAGCATGGCTCATATATTCCATTGCTTAATTTTTGCACACATTCCAACATTTAGACATTGTTAAATACAGAGTATTTCATCTGTACAGTTAACAGAACTTCACCTTAACTTATGCTTCTATTAAAATGTATCACATGCCATTTCTGCTTTCAGCATTTTACCATTTAATGTGTAAGTTTGGCATTATTTTTTCTTATTTTATGATTGAAATCAGCTGATCTGTGCACTCTGGGTGCTCCTGCCAAACTTGGTAGGTAACTGTAATTTTTTTGGATGAGATGTTTAATATTTACACCAGCACAGACAACACTTTAAATGTCATAATATGTGGTTCCTAATAGCCTCACATATGTGTATGTATGGATGGATGGATGTTGTGAAAAAGCTTTCCATTAACTCTCTGTAGTTTGTGAACCCATGCTGAAATGTTGTCAGCTGCATCCAAGATGTGGTTGGTCTCTAAAATAAAGGCAATGCAAATAAATAAATGCTATATATCAAGTACAGCTAAATGCAATAAGGATAGTACATTTGTAGTTTTATATTACAAGTGACAAAATGGCATTAAACGTAAATGTTCAGTTGGTACTTTTTTATACCACATCAGTTATTTTAACCATTTATGTTTTTTTTTTTTTTTAATTCAAAACAATTTGTTAGCAAACTAAAGGCACCACTATTTGTTTCATATAATATTATTTACATGAGTACAGGTCTGCTGCAGAAGTTAAGATTAAATAACTCTGCATCGAGTTCTTTTACTTTTGAAGTCAAAGAAAGCTCAGCTCTCTACTTAGTTAAGAACTTATCTTCAACATTTCCATGCAGGCGTTTTACCACTCAATCAGGGTTTTAATAACCACTCAAACCCAACAAAAATAACTGCAGTTTAGACAGATTCCTTTGCTTTTGGTGCCCCCTGTGGACGAAGTTTTCTGTTGTAATTTGCTTATTTTTTAATAATCTTTCCTGCTCTCCTTTAACAGACAAACATCACTTTCTGTGAATCTTTGCTGTTAAAAAATGTAAATTCCTTCTCCTCACTGGAGCTTTAATGTACTCTTCCCAAAAGAGTTTCTTGTCACTTTGTTTTAGTGCAGATAAATCTGAGACTTACAGGATATTTTCCACGTTAACACTACAAACTAAGATGTTTCAGACGCCTTATGCCAAAATAATTATATTAAAAGTGCAGATTTTTCTTTGACGATACCAAGAAGCTGTACAATGAATGAATGTCATTAGTCATATTTACAATCTCTCAAGCTACACTACAGTGCTAACTGACTAGCATGCCTCCCCTTGGAACTTTTTTATGTTTAATTCATAATTTTCTCAAACATTTGTAAAGTGTTTTGTAAAATACTGTATGTTGCATTCATTAAGAGTCTTACTGAATCCATGTTATACGAGGTTCACAAGGTGACATCTGCATAGCCTAATGGCCTAATGTTTTTATTTCTTTTTTATTTTTCTACATGGAAGCCTTTATTCCAGCGTTTGCCTCTTTTGTCTTTCGTGTTTTCAAAGATGTTTTGACATTCAGTAGTTTCATATAAATTCCGTTGACTGTGTCAAAGTCTTCTATGTTAATTTATTTCTTTTTTTTTTATTATCCTGTATGCACTTTTTATGTTTCTTTTTTATTTCTCTAAAAGGACAAATGTGTATATACTTTGTTGTTTTACCCATGCAAGTTTAAAAAGAAAAATGATTAAAAACGTTGCAACAGTTCTGTTTCAAGTATTTTGGTGTTTCATGGCATTTTGTGTTGTGTGGCTGTGTTCATACACTAGAGGGAGCCTTACTCTAACAAATTCTCCCTCTGCTTGATTCCATACCACAAGTGGATCCTCTGATTTAGTGGTTTATAGGCATCATAAAAAAAACTTAAGTAACATTTAAGTCACATGAAGTTTTATTATCATTTCAAACATGCGGTTGCAGGACATGAGGTCTGTTTCAGATCTGCAGACTGTTTTTATAGCCGGGCAAAAGTTTTGATTTCTCTCAGTCACTAGTTGCATTGTGGCAGTTTTAAACACTGTTTCATCTTAATGTTCGAAGATTTACCTTTCATCCCCTTTAGATCCTGTGTGGGACGGGCAGGCAAGTGTATGAGCACACAAATCTCCTGCTCATTGTCTCGCCGCTGCAGACACTGTGTATTATCTGAGACCTCAAGGCTGTGCAGTACATGAGCGGCTCTAAATTTCTGGGCAGGATTATTTTTTTCAAGCTTTTCCTGGCTGCAGAGTTTGCAGGGATGTGCAGATGCAAGCACATCTGAGCTCAGTGTTTACTCAAAGAGGAGGTTACACTTTTTTAATGAAGCTTTTCTGGTCTTAGTAAATGTTCGCATTATCAGAAGAATTACAAGTCATCCTCTTGGCTGGATGAAAATTAAATTTTGCCCTGAATTAACATCTTTTCCTTAATACAGTTGTGTGGAACTAAGAGTTTGTGGCAGTTTTGGTAACTCTTGTATACAAAGTTGTACTTTTCGTTTCCTATCTTAAATTTTGTTTAAAAGATCCTGCTTAAAAGGTCAATGTAAAACCCTCTTTGAATATTGCCCCAAGCAACTTCCTCTTAAAAAATGGAGCCATTATTGAAGTGAAAAACAACAAATTGCAGTTTCTCAATTGAAAGCTCCAGAATTCTCATGAACACTCACATTCAAAAGTCCTGTTTTACAGCAGAAATAAACATGTTTACTGCCTGGTAAAAAAATCCACCCTGGTATTAATAGTCCATACAGGTACACACTGTACTAGGAATGATATTTTTCTTAAACTAACATGTCTTCAATATATTAACGTTAACAGTCAACGCAGATGCATAAATGGGGTCAGGCTTACAGGCCACACGTAGCTGTTAGAAAGCTAACCTGTACATTATACAATTTCTGTTACCTGTCAGTGGGGTGTTGAGCTAACGGTGCCCTTTTTAGTCAGTGCTTGTGTTTCCATAGCACGCACCACAATTCATCCCATGCATGCCAGAAGTGATACTTTACTCAAGATACGTGCCTGGTTCATTTTTGACAGAGTTGCCTCCAGCACACGTCAAGCAGAACAAAACAGATCTGCAAAATAAATCGGATACAGAAACGTTTAAAGCATTATTGTTAAGTAAAACACCATGTAGACTACCAACTGCATATTCTGTCTCTGTGCTAACAATACTTCAAAACAGCAAGAATATGCACAGAAATGGAGCCATGCTCAAAAAAGGGCACATGCCGTCAGACAGAACAAAACCATTTCGCAGATGGCTCCAGGCAACACAGATGAGTTTTAGAGATTGAGCCCTGCCACCTCTTACCCTCTGAATAAGCTGGCACTTTTTACACAGCTTTTCTCTCCCAATATGTGAAATTCATCAGTGGAAGTTAAATGTTGGTTTATGTTTAGTACCTACACCATATGGAGTTCAGTTTTTAATGAAAAACACCTCAATTCAAAAGAACTTAGTGGGCAACAGAGGCTGGCAGAACATGCACTCTGTTGGATTGCTACATGGACGTATTCAGTGGGACCGTACTCTTAGCCTGTTTCTAGGCTGACTGAGAGTTCGTATGAAAATGTCCTTTCCAACATGGCGACTACAGGAACTGGGATTGCATCTCAGAAACCAATACTTATCTGAGGACCATACAGCCAGGAGACGGCTCATCTCCTTGTGACCACTGCTGCTTTACTTTTACATTCATTTTAATGGGTTTTTTTGTTTGTTTTGTTTACTCCAACGCCAAGAGTGCACAAAACACAACTCTTTAAAAAAGGCGCTCATTTGCACATTGCGCATCCAAGTCCCGCTCCTAGGCACAGAAGTAAGGATGCAGGCCTTGACCTAAATTGGTTCTTTCCCCTAGACCAGCAGTGAGTATGTTCCATGCTAGACCCAGTTCTTCAGGGCCCAAAGCCAGCTCTTTTGCTGGTGCTAAGTTACGCATTAACTCTGAACTCACCCTAGGGAAAAAAAGTAAGGAAAATAGTAATGCAGAGTGTAAGTGATGTTACTGAGACTTTCTCACTTCATACGCAAATTTGCATACATCAATCTATTAACTGTACCTTTAATCGCTGTGGTAACATTCCTCACCTCATGCATATTTGCACTATTAATCTATTAACTGAAAACTTAAATCACTGTGGTAACATTCCTCACTTTATATGTGTATTTGCACAATTAATCTACTTACTGTACAAATGACTAATTTCATCTATATTCTGCACTTAAATGCTGTAAGTAATTAATCTATTCACAGTGATCTCTCACTTATCTACCTCATGTAAAGCTGCCCTCATCCTTGCATATGTTATACTTCAGATCTTGTTTAGTCAGCATTCTTGCACCCATTGCACCTTACATATATGAATCTTAATACTGATGTGTTTTATGTTTTATTTGTCTATTTTTGTATATAACTTTATTTCCTGTACGCTGAGAGCAAAGCTATCCAGAATCAAATTAACTGTTGAGAAAGTATGCTTGGCCAATAAAGCTAATTCTGATTCTTACAAAAAAAGAAAAGAAAAAAAGCTCTTTTCGGTCATTTGCTTTTGAAGGTCATAATAACACATGATTTTAGTCTATTGAATAGCTACAAAAAATCTCCCCACAGAAGCTTTTACTAGTTTCCAAAACTATGACACCTTGGTAATTCATGACATTTCAAAGTCCTACTATCAAAAAATGTGGTAGTTGAAAGTGGAATGATAAGAAAGATTGCCGGATTAATACGACAGTAGCATACGCATGTCTGTTATTTGAAAAATCTCTGCACTGTATTTACTTTCTCTTTAAAAAATGTGGTTCAGAAATGAGAAATAAAACCTGAGAAGTAGAGTGGAGAATGAGTGGCACAAATGGAAACCCTTCACTATGAGTACTGTAAAACTGACTGGCAAGAGTGCATTTGCCAAACTCCTTTTCACTACAGTTATATAAAGGGTCTTCTGATCAAATCATTTATTATGCAATGAGTTGTCTTTGTGAAATTGGATTAGGAATGATGACTAACCTTTCTAGTTATTACAGATCAGCCTAACACAGGAGTTACTGATGATAGACAACATCCTTATGTAGTAATTAAAAAGCAAGGTTCTCAATTAAAGTTGCTGCTAGACTATTGTTGTCTCCAGCAAAAACCAACCAGTGGTCCACAAGAATTTCAGCCATTTAGAACAACTACCGGTCATTTGCTTTAAATAGCCATGTGTGAACAATAACCTGCAATTTAAGGCAAAAACACATATAAGAACAGAAACACTGTGATACAGCTTCAAGTCTACGCTAAAATGGGACTGGAGACACATTTTTATTTGTGAGTCTGACCCAAGACCAAGACAGTAGAAACCGTGCCTCACGTTAAACTGGAGTTCTTGTTATGCTGTTGTTACAAGTTGCTTAGTATAAATTACTCATGACCAGACCTTGGAAATGACTGCAGAAAAGACATTCTTCTGTTTGTCTTTGTGTAATTTGTTTAAACAAACATAATGAAAAATGTGAGCTGTTCCTTGCACACATGCAGCGAGTTGCATAACATATGCCTAAATTTAACACATAAACAACAACAGCACTTTGCTTCACATTAGCAACACTAGCTCTAAGTTAGCCTGCTACCATAACATGGTAGTTTACAACAGCTAAATAACATCCTCCAAACAAATGAAGTGTTTTGATAACTAGGCACCACATTAAAACTCTTCATTACAAATGAAAATTGAGTCTTACCATTAATTGTCCCATAGAAGTCCTCATGAACTGATGATCTCAACTGTAACCTCTGTTAAAACAGTCACATTCAACTGTAGTGGGTCTTGGAGCAGTCCTGAAGAAAGACAAAAGCGTCCACTGTCCTCTCTAATTGCTGTCAACCCAAACGATTCACGCCTTTCTGCATGATTCTGTTTTGAATACAGTTCCACTTCATCTGAGAAGTGGTCATAAGTAGATTTAACCACTCATCAAAGTCCACTACAACTCTCTGCTCGGTCCAGGTCTGTCCTTGTCCTGGTGACTGCATATGTGGTTATGCTGCTCAGTTATCTATAGTTCCCTTTGTTTCAGCTTCTTCATTACCTGCAGTGATGACTAATTTAAATTTCTTCCACACCCCCAATGACTTTATTTGGTAATTTGCATATTTCTCAGCTGGACATTTTGGTAGTTAATATTCGTATTCGCCAGACCTCTGCCTGTGAACCTGGTAAATGTTGGCTAATAGAAACTCAAGAAACTCGAACATTGTCATGTCAAGGATGCCCATATACAATGAAGCTCTGGCATGGACCGTGCATTTGCTAAATTTCTTGAATTCCTTGTCCATTACATGGAATAGCATTAAATATAGATATTATGCATACAACTTCTTGAAATACTCACATATTTGTTTCGACGATTAACCAGATTTTAAATCAGGGAAGCAGGGAAGCTTCACGCTCAAAACCTGTTGCGTGTTGGTACGGTTTTGGTTACATCTATGGCGGTTGCCTTGATAATTTTGAACAAAAGACGAAGGCAACGGATGGTAGTTCAGAGGTAAAGTCCGTATGTATGGCAAAAGCCACGCATAAGGTTAGAAGTATGATGTTAAGAAAAGTCTTGTCTCTTTGTCTGTCTATGCGTACCACGCCATGTTGTCTCGGAGTGACTGATCACGTGACACCATACGTCATGTCCCGTGACTTGTAAATGCGGAAAAAGTGTTTCCATTGCACTTTTGCGATATGTTTCTATATCGAAATGCCTGAAAAACCTCCTCATGAAAGCGTAAAAACTTTTTAGCGATATTTTAGTTGGTTTTTTTTTTTAATTCAGGTGTTTCCATTACCAGTTTTTTATTGCGATATTTCAATTTTGCGCATTTCCAAGTGTAATGGAAACCCAGCTAATGTCTTCTATTTAAATATTCCATGTTTTCTGTCTTATCAGTAAACAATAGTAACAAAAAGTTCATATATTTTTAGAATGTTCTCTCTTTTCTGTTCATTTAGTTCTTTAAATATGTCTTTTATTTCAATGTTTCTTCTGTTGAGAGACTGGATATGCACAGATTTGTAACATCCCTAAATTAAAATGTTACTGTCACAGTTCATATTTATTTCTTTTCTATTATCCTCCTTACAAGTCTCCCACACCTCCCTAGTGCCCCTTGATTACTCATTGGGTGATGGACCCCCTCTTTGAAAAGCACTAGTCTAAAGTAGAAGAGGCATGACTGCCTGCCCATCATCTCCCATCACTCAGACATTTAAAGATAATTTGCTCTTTTAAAGCATCCTTTAAACCACAAACTTTGAGGTATTTTAGTGCCACTCTGTCTGGGTCGATTTGATTGGCATCAGCTTGTTGGCTGAGCTCCACCTCTTGAATCATTTGAAACATCCAGTTGGGCATAAAATGCCACTCACTCTCATTCTCCAGCGCTTTCAAAACACAGTCAAAGCAGCTTCTGGCTCCTCTCTCATGATAATGTCAGTCCCCACGCGGTACAGTGGAGTTACTTTAGCAATTCGCCTGTGGTTTTATCTCCTTTGTCCCCTCTTTTGACTCCACCCCAGAGAGTGCAGAGAAAATCGATAATTATTGATCTCGGGAGGCAGGAGGAGGCGGTTGGAATTCAAGGGAAGAACAAGGCAAAGACAGAGACAGAGAGGTGTGAGCAGAAAGAAGCGAGACCCTTAGCATAATATGCATGTGCTTGCACGGTTAAAGGTCACCAGCATGGGCCTGTCTCTATGGCAGAACATTATGAAACGTGTAGGCCTAAAACATAAGGAAACAAGTGTAGATTGCTGGGGTCACCTACAGCCCAAGGTTGTTTTTAATTATTTACTTGAAGGCACTCTTCCTCTAGCAAGACGACTGTGTCGGACATAGTACAAAACAACAAGATTTGTTTGTTTTTTGGCATATTCTAAGGCAAGAAATATTGTATCAACACTAAATCTGTTGTTATACCTGCTGCCGCTGCTATCAGCATTCATTTGTCATGTACCCTCTTGTAGCAGCCAATTAGCCGCCTGTTTCCTACCATCCACAGCCAAACTTAATTTCACATTCATTTTCCCACCGCTTGTTTGTTATGCCTCCTTTTTTCCATGAGATCACTCAATCAAACCTTCACAAGCTAACGTTCAAAGCAGGACAAGACAGAAACAGACTCCCTCTACACAGAGGGAGGGTGTGTTTGATTTCTATTCTTCCCAGGGTCCAGGGGTCAGTGCGGTTGACAGCCCGGAGATTGACAGTTGAGATCTTTCCCTGGGCAGAGCTGCTTGTCGGACAGAACGAGCAGTGATCCACGGCACCAGCAGAGCGGGATTTGGAGGTGGAGAGGCTGCAGATGTGGCGTATCCATCAGTGAAGTGTGAGTGTGTGGTCTGTTGGCTGAGGGCTGTGCCTCCCCTATCGTCAGGACTCCTCAGTACCTGCAGACTTGGACGTGGGGATCCATCACCGGCATGGGACGGGTGGAATTTCACAGCAAAAAGGGCTGTTTCTTGTTTGCTTTATTGATTTTTTATTATTCCCTGCCATCATTTCCTTTCCCTCTTTATCTTGTGTTTCAGACAAAGCAAATACACCGAGATTAGCACTGAGAGAAATCGTCACTCTTTCTGATTTTGATCAGAGCCGTCCAAACGGTGAGTTGATTTTAATATAGATGTGCACACACGTGGACATCCAATCAAAATGTTGTCATGGTGTTGCACAGATTTTTCTTTTCTTATGAAAATAACACATTTATAAACAAGACTGATTTGTTCAATACCACAATAGAGATTCTGGAAGTTGATCCCTGGGGTCATGCTCCACCGTAAGTGGTGATTTGTTTTCAATGCAGAGTTTCTTAGTATTCAGAGGATCTGAGGATTCTGGAGGATCATTTGTTTCACCATTTTAAAAGAATACACCAAGCAGTGGGGCACTTATAGTCTGTTTAAAGTTATAAAGCACTGCAAATTAATGGTCTGACAAAAGATAATTAAAAAAAAAACGCTTATGCTAATTCTTATTCTGTCCACATACAGTACAGCAAAGCTAGCTAGGCTAACCAAGCTTATTTTCTTGACATGTTATCACATTCATACCTCAAGTTTAATTTGAACGATAGCTAGTCCATATGGTCGTCTTAATATACAGGGAGAAGTCCAAAACCTATTTTGTTTTATCCTTCTTTTCAGAGCACCAGACTGCCAGCATCACACACAGCACTTCTGTTGTTTTGCAGTTGCAGCACTGAGTCTGTATGGATAGGTCTCAATCAGGCTTGCACACCTGGACACTGCAATTTAACTCCATTCTTCTTTGCAAAACTGCTCAAGTTCTGTCAGGTTAACCTTTACAAGCCATCTAAGGCCAGCAGCTGAGAAGCATCCCACAGCATGATGCTGCCACCCCTGTGCAGTTGGTGTGTTTGGGGTGATGTGCAGTGTTCGGTGTCAGCGTCTTGTCTGATGGCCAAAAAGCACCCTTTTGGTCTCATCAGACCAATAACTTTCTTCCACTTGACCATGGAGTCTCCCAAATGCCTTTTGGCAAACTCTAGTTGCTTTCTCTTTGCCACTCTCCCATAAAGCTTTGACTGGTGAAGAACCCAAGCAACATTAATTGCATGTAGAGTCTCTCCTACCACAGCTGCTGAAGCTTGTAACTCTGTCAGAGTAACCATAGGTGTCTTGGTGGCCTCTCTCACTAGTGTCCTTCTTGCATGGTCACTCAGTTTGTGAGGACGGCCTGATCTAGGCAGATTTACGCATGTGCCATATTCCTTCCATTTCTTGATGATGGATTAATTTGAACTCAGGGTGAAGTCTGGCATCTTAGAAATGTTTTTTGTATCCATCCCCTGACTTATACTATTCAGTAACCGCTTCTCTGAGTTGCTTGAGGTGTTCTTTTGTCTTCATGGTGTAATGGTAGCCAGGAATACTGATGAACCAGTGACTGGAGCTTCTAGACACAGATGTCTTTTCACTACAATTGCTTTTACACTGCATATTTTTGTTTAATTGACATTACTTTGTAGAGATCTGTTTTCACTTTGACATTATAGAGTTATTTTTGTCAAAAACGCCAAATTGTATTGACCATGATTGAACTATAACATCAATGAAAGCGTAAAACATCCAAGGGGGTAAATACTTTTTGTGGGTGTCTAATGTGTTTCGTTTTGCATTTATCTATCATAACACTCAGCAGCAACCCCTTTTTCAGCATTCTGAAAGACTCAGGGCTTTTGAGAAAACATATGGGGCTTAAGCCCTGTAAGCCACCCCTTTGCTCTGCCTCAGACTCAGAGGGATCTTTGAGGTTTTATCTTGTGTCCTTTGGTTAGCGGAGAGGATGGGATATGTATTCTGTGGCGCACCACTGTAAGCCCGAATGAGTTGAATTTACTTAAAAAATTTGAGGAAACTGGTTGCCCTAAAAAATGTAAGTAATTTATAATGAAAACTTGAGTGAATTTAACTTAAGTTTTTAAGTACAACAAACTAAATGCCAAGTTGATTGAACTCAAAATCTTTTGCAAAGCAAATTGCTTTGCATAATTATTACACTTACTAGTTTAAGCCCATTGCATGAAATCACAAGTTGATTTAACTTAAAATCTCAGATAATACTCTCTGTATAAGTTTTTTGAAGTTATCATTTCACCAAAGGTGGACTAACTGTGCAACCATTTACAACTAGAAGAGCACTCGATGAGTGCAGACCTCCACCATTAGCCCTATCGCCAAATAATGAAGAATACTTTAAAAAGTTCCTGGATCTATCCCCATGTGCCCCACACCACTGCATTTACCAATTACTCCCTCCGCAGTGGGGTGGAAACATGGTGAGACAAGACGTTGACTTTGCCACGGGTAGACTGTCATGGTGAAAGCATTGTCTACCGGTGCCAACAGATGCACTGACAGTCTCACCCATGGTCTCACAGGACGACTGGAAGTCATGGCAGAGGGTGAATATTCCTCTATTCCTCCCAGCATTGTGAGTATTCTCACTACAATTCACTGTCTTTCTCTCTGTTATGCTCCGACTCATCTCCCCGACCGGGCGCATGTCTTTCAAACTCTATAAACTCCAAAACTTTGAATAGAAACACACCCAAAGTGCTGCTGGGATTGAAGTTACTCATGTCTGCCATCTCCTGGTGTAAAGTGGTAACAGCGCAGACCTCCACCATTAGCCCTATCTCCTAATAGTAAAGAATCCTGGATCCAGTTGGTGATCCGGATCAGTCCCAAAATCTAATCAGTTCTTCCTTATGCCATTTCTGACATTTCCTTAAAATTTCATCAAAATCCATCATTAACTTTTTGAGTTATGTTGCTAAGTAACAAACTAACAAACAGACCCACCCAATCACATAACCTCCTTGGCCGAGGTAATAATGACTGTTAGTGACCCACTGAACCTGTAGTTGATATTTCATCAATGTCAGTGTGCAATCCCACATTCACAAACATTAATACCATCAACGCTGCCCCCCATGGTGCATTTTATCTATTTATTTTATTTAACCTTTATTGAACCACGAGAAAGCATCTTTGAGATTAAAATCTCTTTTTCAAAAGTGTTCTGGCCAAGACAGCAGCAGCAAACAGAGTGCATAATGGTTTAGTGTCCAACAGCATTCTGGGAAAACTGCAGGTTTGTCTGCAGGCATTTTACAGTGCAAGATGTTTAGAACCAAGAGAGGGAAAAACTGGTCTTCTTAGCTTCTGTCTTAGATGCTTGAACAAGGAAATTGTACAATTTTGTTTCAAACAAGCCAAGACAAGTTTGAATTCAACCAGCTAATCAGAATTGAACACCTTGAAGCATTTGATATTATAAGTAAACCCAAAGTTTAAGTGTAAAAAAAGAAAAAGTTTATTTAAGTTTATTCAACTCAGAACAACAAGTACACTCTACAGTCACATTATAAAAGTAGAATACACCAAAATGACGTAAGTAATGCAAAAAACTTCGTTTTTTAAAGTAATATTTACTTAAATTTTTTGATCACAAAAAACATTTGGGTTAACAGTGCACTAGCCAGCTTCTTTCTGTGCATGCCTTGGCTCTAAGGGGTGTCACCAGTGACCGTCACAGGAATAATTTGGCTCTAACAGAAGAAGACGGAGTTGCATTGCTCATAATTGCTGTGTATATGTGACACAAATACTCATATATTCAGACTTTTTGAGATAAAAACCAAATCATACTGCTCTGAATCAAGAAAAAACACTTAATGATTGCTATTTTGTGCACTGCTGGTTTAGCAAAATTACATAATTGACTTAAAAGGGTTTAAAACGGTTAAGTTTTACAGAAGAACATTGAACCACTTCTGGAATAAGTAAGCAAAGGACCCAAAAATTAGACCCAGTGGAAGGTAAACAGGGATAATGAGTGTAGAAGCTTACTACACCTGGTGTTTTACCACTGAAGAAGCTGAAATCATTTTGTTGTAATTTCCAACCATCAGTCATTTAATCACCTGGATGGTTTCAACTTAAAAGAAA